>NW_027364077.1:0-325711 GCF_046119375.1 Phyllobates terribilis | reverse complement strand
ACCTGAACGCAACCTCCGATCCTCACAAGATCTCCTTCTCTACTCCCCTCTTATCTCCTCCTCCCACAATCGCATACAAGATTTCTCCTGTGCTTCCCCCCTACTCTGGAACTCTCTACCCCAACACATCAGATTCTCGTCGACCGTGGAAACCTTCAAAAGGAGCCTGAAGACCCACCTCTTCCCACAAGCCTACAACCTGCAGTAACCACCGCCGCATGACCAGCTCCACCCTCACCTAATGTATCCTCACCCATCCCTTGTAGATTGTGAGCCCTCGCGGGCAGGGTCCTCGCTCCTCCTGTACCAGTCGCTGTCACATTGTGTTCAAGATTATTGTACTTGTTTTTGCTATGTATACCCCTTTTCACATGTAAAGTGCCATGGAATAAATGGCGCTATAATAATAAATAATAATAATAATAGGTGCTCGTCCGAGCATGCTCGTAAATCTTGAGCAATGAGCATGCTCAATCATCACTAATAGCAAGTCTTCAGCCCTGCTATGTGTAGCAGAAATGCTCATCTGCTATGAACACCGACCGCAGGGCGACGCTCATAGCAGGTCGACAATGACAACCATAGGGGTCTCCTGCAGACCCCGGGTTGTCATGTCAACCAATCAGCACCTCGCGATCACATGGCAGGGGTAATTCCACTTGTGGCTGTTAGGGGCACATCTGATCAAATCAGCTGTCATGTGCCTGAAACGATGCGGGCTCAGCGCCGGAGCCCACATCAAAGAGGGGGAGGTCATAAAGAGAAGTCGCAAAGGGGTTACTGTTACTAATATTACCTTGTTAATTTCTAGTAAAACACATGAATGAGGTGCAGTTCAGTATTCCACCAGTAGATGACGTAACAGGCCACAATAGGGCAGTTCAGGAGAGAGGGTTTTTTTCCAATAAAAGAAACAATTATGTCCATCCTGAAGAGTCCTTTGAGGTTAATTGTTGTACATCTTCTATCAACATAGGGTCTTCTTCGTCATTTCATTTAAACCAAGAGAACAAATGGTTTGTAATTTATATATCCAAAAGATTTCTTTTCTTTTGTGTGAATTAAATCTGTTTTGTGTAAGTTCTGGTATATATGTGGGTGTTATGGATATTGGATTGTTGTGATTAGGATGGAAAAGTGTACAATGTTTAGATAGGCTATGTGCTGTATTACCAGGGGAGGTAACTATAAGCGCATTTTGGCGCAGCTGGAATGCCGCTGGATTGCAGTACTGGACACGGTGACCCCTGGTGGTCTTAATGAACACAATAGTTTCTCTTCATTCTTGTAGGTTCTCTTCTCCTTTGTTTTTAATGTGGATTTTTTATTTTTCTTATTGTCTAATTTTTTCTCTGTTTCTTCTATTATTCCTCTATATTTAGGCGCCATCACCTATATCTCCATACCATCTAGGATACTTCTGGACGCATATGGGACGGACATTTACAGTTATTATGAATACCTAATGTCACGAATTATCTCTATGAGTCGACCTACTGCTACTTACAATGCTCTCTGCCCCTGGATATATTTATTCTTCCCAATATTTATAATTGGGCATGCATTGGACTTCTGTATAATTTGCACTTGTTTTCTGTGGCAACTTATGTATTGTTCCATACATTTGAATATGCTTCTCTCTCTAGCTGCCGTATTCATTATCGCATTATGTATATGCAATGGTGTCCCTGTTAGACTCTAAAAATGCATACTTACTTACATTTACTCCTTAATATATATCTATGATGACACTATTATACTTGTAGCACGAATGGGGCATTTACTCTACCTGCACCTTGGTTTCTGACAGCTAGTACCCTCTTTGTCTAAGAGATATCTTTGCCCTTACCCTTGTCCTCACTTGGTATGGCTGTCGCTGAGCCGCGCATGCGCAGTGCCGTCCTCCTTTGGCCGCGTCCCGTCGGGCTTCCGTACGTGGGGATTATGGGTAGTGACGTCATCGTGTACGTCGCTGCCCACAGTCCCCCCGGGAAACTGGCCGGACGTCACGCGGGGCGGGGGGACGCTGCCGCTTCGCATGCGCTGCATCAATCAGCGATTCATCTGGGAGGATATTTAAAGGCGCCCACTCTATCCACAACCACAGCCCCCTGAGGAAGCCACGCGAAACGCGCGTCGGGGCTGCAGTACGGTGACGTGGTTACTTTAGTCCCCATGGGTGAGTCTCTGACTTTGCACCTTTTTCCTGCTCTGGTCATTCTTCTTCCCTCCACTCTGAGCAGTGGTTTCCCTTTATATTTCATTGTACTCTTCCCACCTAGATTCTGAGCTTGTATACATGCCCTACAGCTGTTTACATTGAGTATATACCATTTTACCTGCTCTATGAACTATTTATCTATTGATGGGATTCGTTTCACCCTGCTCCTGGGGGACCCACGTATAAACTGCTGTATCTGCTGTTTGTGTATCTCCTACCCTGCACGACCTTTTCTACTATTGTTATATAGACATATATTTTTTTTAATGTTTCTACTAATAAAAGTGTTTTTAATACTTCATTTTTTGTTCCTTTTTTGACATGTTGGGCGTCCTACTCCAATTTTTCTAGGCTTTAAATCTGTTTTGTGTAAGTTCTGGTGTATATGTGGGTGTTATGGATATTGGATTGTTGTGATTAGGATGGAAAAGTGTACAATGTTTAGATAGGCTATGTGCTGTATTCGCGGGATCATTATGCCGGGATATTTTCTCTTCTCCCTCATGACAACGCAAAAGAGGAAGAGAAAAAGCGTAAGAGGCGTCTGATACCACAAACGTTGGTCGATTCACTACAGGCATTTGCCATTCTTGTTAGTGTTGTGTGTGAAAAGTCACAGGAGAATTGTTTGACTCCTTTTTGCTGCATGGATGCCATAGTGGAGGTGCATAGTATGTACAGTAGTATTCAAAATAATAGCAGTCCAATATGACTAACCAGATTAATCACTGTTTTTGGTATATATTATATTACCACCACATGACAAACAATTTACCGGTTGGTGCAGTAGATTCTAAGAAAACCAACAAATTCCGCATTCATGATCTGCATGTTTATGAGTCTGTGTATTCGAATAATTAATTGTTAGGGGGTGTGTTCAAAATAATAGCAGTGTGGAGTTCAATAGTGAGGTCAATCATTCTCTGAAGACACAGGTGTGAATCAGGTGGCCCTTATTTAAGGATGAAGCCAGCACATGTTGTACATGCATTTCTCCTTGAAAGCCTGAGAAATATGGGTCATTCGAGACATTGTTCAGAAGAACAGCGTACTTTGATTAAAAAGTTGTTCGGAGAGGGTAAAACTTATATAGAAGTGCAGACTATGATAGGCTGTTCAGCTATAATGATCTCCAATGCTTTAAAATGGAAAGTGAAACCAGAGAGACGTGGAAAAAAACAGAAGACTACCATTCGAATGGATCGAAGAATATCCAGAATGGAAAAGGTTCAGCCAATGATCATCTCCAGGATGATCAAAGACAGTCTCAAGTTACCTGTGAGTACTGTAGAAGAAGATGCCTGTGTGAAGCTAATCTCTTAGCAAGAAGTCCCCGCAAAGTCCCACTGTTAAAAAAAGACATGTACTGAAGCGGATACAATTTGTCAAAGAACACATCAACTGGCCTAAAGAGAAGTGGAGAAACATTTTGTGGACTGATGAAAGTAAAATTGTTCTTTTCGGGTCCAAGGGCCACAGACAGTTTGTCAGATGACCCCTAAACTCTGCATTCAAGCCACAGTACACTCTGAAGACAGTGAAGCATTGTGGAGCAAGCATCAAGATATGGGCACGTTTCTCTTACTATGGTGCCGAACCTATTTACCGCATACCAGAGATTATGGACCAGTTTGCATATATTAAAATACTTGAAGAGGTCATGTTGCCTTACGCTGAAGAGGATATGCCCTTGAAATGGGTGTTTCAACAAGACAACTGCCCTAAACACACCAGTAAACGATCAAATTATTGGTTGCAGTCCAACATAATTGAGGTTATGGAGTGACCAGCCCAATGACCGGATCTTAATCCAATAGAACATTTGTGGGGTGACATCAAAAATACTGTTTCTGAGGCAAAGCCAACAGATGCCAAAAAATTGTGGGATGTAGTCAAAGCATCCTGGGCTGGAATAACAGTTGACAGGTGGCAGAAGTTGGTTGACTCTATGCAACATACATGTGAAGCAGTTCTTAAAAACTGAGTATACAACTAAGTATTAGGTTAATGATTCACAGGAATGCCAAATCCTAAAAAAGAGTACATATTTTGAGTTTGTAAAGACAAATGCAGACACTGCTATTTTTTTAGAACAGCCCATTGTTCATTTTTTGCTATTTTCTGTAAAATAGTTAAAAATTATATACATTTCTCTTCATGTTTAGAATTAGAAAACAGTGTGCAGTGTTCCCAATGCATGGAAATAAAAACTAGTATAAAGGTTTTGTGCTTAACTCATGTTATTTAACCCACTGCTATTAGTTTGAACACTATTGTAGGTGTACCACAACTACACTGTGTGCAGAATTATTAGGCAAATGACTATTTTGATCACATGATACTTTTTATACGTGTTGTCCTACTCCAAGCTGCATAGGCTTGAGAGCCAACTACCAATTAAGTAAATCTGGTGATGTGCATCTCTGTTATGAGGCGGGGTGTTGACTAATGACATCAACACCCTATAGAAGGTGTGCTTAATCATTAGGCAACTTCCTTTCCTTTGGCAAAATGGGTCAAAAGAGAGGTTTGATGGGCTCTGAAAAGTCCAAAATTGTGAGATGTCTTGCAGAGGGATGCAGCAGTCTTGAAATTTCCAAACCTTTGAAGCGTGATCACCGAACAATCAAAACCCATGTCAAATAGCCAACAGGGTTGCAAAAAGTGTGTTGGCCAAATGTGAGATCTACAGGGAGGGAAAACAGTACACCTCTCGGAACAGTGTCTGGGAGACTGTGGTGGCTGGTGCACGCAATGTTGATCGAAAACAGGTCAAGTAACTGACGCAATCTGTGGATGGAGGCTGCTGAGTGTCATCATAAAGAAAGGCGGCTATATTGATCACTAATTCTTTTGGTTTTTGTTTTAGCATGTCAGAAATGTTTATTTCTGTATTTTGTGCACTGATATTGGTTTACCTGGTGAAAATAAACAAGTGACATGGGATTATATTTGGTTTTAATAAGTTGCCTAATAATTCTGCACAGTAATAGTTACCTGCACAAACAGATATCCTCCTAAGATAGCCAAATCTAAAAACACCCCACTCCAACTTCCAAAAATATTAAGCTTGGATATTTAAGAGTCTTTTGGGTTGATTGAGAACATAGTTGTTGATCAATAATAAAAATAATCCTCTAAAGTACAACTTGCCTAATAATTCTGCACACAGTGTATACTTTGTTCACAATATTTGAATGAGGCACTACAGTTGGTGCCTTCCATGGTGTATGGATGACCCTACTTGCATTTTTTGGCAGGATTTGCACTTAGTGCATAGCCTTTATAAGTCTAGAAGTACTACTATATGTCAAATTGACCAGAATGTGTATGAGACCCTCCTTTATTCTAATACAGGATGTATCAGAATCCCTAATTTTTGGCAGTTCTTTTTTTCCTTCGTAAATTACACTGAAATTACCTATTTGTTAATAAAAAATAAAATTTTGGTTTAAGTCATTATACAGGAAAAAAATGTTTCTTAAAGAAGTTGTCCAGTACTTTAGATTACCCCCCCCCCCCAATGTATCCCCACGGGCCCATAAGGATTTTTGTAATTAGCTTACGTTGCAGCCAAGGATAGCGCCGCTCACAGGCTTCACGTGACCCCGCGCTGATGTCACGACAAGTGAGGCGTGACAGCTGGATTGTGGGCGCGATCACCCCCCGCGTCACACCCAGCATTCACCCCGTGCGTTCTCAATGAATGGGGAGAGGGAGAACGTGAGGTGGATATAACATGTGTAGCATTGATATGTCTTAAATGTCAGTAATATTCAATTAAATTCAAAAGGACATTAATCAATTTATTTTTTTTAAATTAAGAATTACATGGAAGGTTGAAAAGATGTTCTTGGAGGCCTTTGACTTTTGCAGATATTTCTTGCTGGTCAGACGGCCACAGGTACAGTAGATGGTACAACTCTTTCCATGCAGGTACAGCATTGATGGTGGATGTGCTGTACTTTCTTCAGGGCACTAGATGTGAGGGTTTTCTGCCCTTGAGATGTTTCTGGTGCCCTGGTGACAGTGGGCAAAAATGCAGCTTTGTCTGATAGTGCGAGCAGCCCTGGATAATCCACGCCGGCAGGATGATATCATCCGGCGGAAGATAGAACCTGTAAAAAAGATGCAAAACCGATGTAAGTAATGGGACTCCATATTAGAGGACACTACTGTGGTGTCTCTGTGGGAGGCCGGTAGAGGAATCTTCTCCATACAGAGGTGCTTGATCATTGTCAGCCATCATACATGTGACAATCCCACCACTGACAGATGACATCTGCTCCACATGACTTATCTCACTGACATCATACAACATGGAGGTTATCCTCACACTTACCTCGCCTACTACTTTCCCCCTCTTCCACTTTATCTGTTCTTTGCTGTTTTCTCAGATTTAGTGCAGATTTCTTTCTCTCCTGAACTGGAGGTTCTAATAAAAAGTCAGAAAAAGATGTTGATTATAAACTCCTCAAAGATTCATTTTATATGTGTATAGAGTTACTCAAACTGGTTAATATGCACTTGTAGCTTTTCTGTGTGCGGCCGTGTGGTGTCTCCCTTATTAACATGACATTACTTGCAGCAAGCCAAAGTGTTTTTATATAATCCGTCAGATAACACTTAAGCGTAAGTTTAAAGAAGGCTCATCACCAGGTCTTAAGTGTCCAGAATTCACTCTTACTTTATTCCCCCTGCTCCCCTGAGGACTCTGTTTTTGGTTTTTATTAAAATCCCCCTTAGGCTATGTGCCCACGATGCAGAAATGCTCCGGATTTTTTCCTGAGCATTTCTGCATCTCCCTGGCACAAAAAACGCATGCGGATTGTACATGCGGATTGTACATGCGGATTGTACATGCGGATTGTACCTGCGGATTGTACATGCGGATTGTACATGCGGATGTGAAGCGTTTTGATCATGCGATTTCGCATGCGGGTTGTCAAGCACTTTCCAAGCGATTTTAGCATCACTTGGAAAGTGCTTGACAACTTGGTCACACTATATAAATCCATGCAACCGGCATGGATTTATATAGTGTGACCCAAAGTATGGTAAAAAATAAAAAATAAATATACTTACCTTCTGATGCCCCCAGAGTCCTTGTCTTGGCTTGCCGGCAGCTCGCGGTAGATTTAAGGACCTGCCGACATCATTGGTCGCATGACCCGTCACATGACTAAATGATGTCAGCGCAGGTCCTTTGGTCTACCGCGAGCAGCCGGCAAGCCGAGACAAGGAACCGGAGGCCATCAGAAGGTAAGTATAATATTTATTTTTTATTTTATTCTTTTTTTTTACAGGTTCTATGGTAGGGGGGGTCTGGAGGAGAGTCTCCTCTTCTCCAGACCCGAGTACCATCCGCACATTGAAACACATGGATTCCGCATGTACAGATGCAGTGATGCGGATTCCATGCGTTCCAATGCAAGTCAATGGCGGTGAAAACGCAGGACTTCTGCAAAATAATTGGTAGTGCTGCGGATTTTTCCGCAATGATAATCCGCAGCGGAAATTTCTGCAGCATGTGCACAGCACATGAGAATTATCATTGGGGAACATGGCAGGCCTTCTACCAAGCGTTTTTTAAGCGTTTCTGCGGCGGAATTGCTGCTGCGGAAACGATTAAAAACGCATTGTGAGCACACCGCCTTACAGTTCCACAGACAGGGGCATTTTTATTTAGTGGTCATTTTTATGGTCTTTACCACGCTATAATACTGAAGAAGAGGCTGAAGACACCCCCCCGAGATAATCCTGTTAGCACCACCCCCTTGTAAAGACCATAAAAATTAGCACTAAATAAAACTGCCAATAACTCTGGAACCTTATGGTGGATTTTACCAAAACAAAAAATTGAATACTCAGGGGCAGCGGGAATAAAGTAAGTCATTATCTGAGCCTTCATGTGCAGATTCACATTACACTTTTGTATCATAGCCTATAATGGGATGGTCTATAAATCTGCACATACCTGACAATGAGGGCGAGGATGACTCACACTTTTTAGCAGTGACACACTGATTGTCACCATCATCAGTTTTGGAAGGGGGAGATTCTTTATGCCTGTTTGGTAGAAGAAAGTCAAGTAAATTACAAGTGAAAACAATACAAAAAGGAAGAACACCTGCCTGTAAGGCCATTTGGGACATCATAAAGGGGATACTCTGCTCAGGACCCCATTCTACCAGCAAGAATGGAGTCTAACTAGTAATATTGGCCTATAAAGAGCTGGGAATGAATGGCTCGTTGCAATGATCAACTGATATTGCTGTGTAATCACAAGCCAGATCCACAGCAATCAGTTATCATGGGGTGGTGGATGCTGGATTTAGATTTGTGTTACTCGTGTCTGAGCATATATCAGAGGTAAATCTCATAATAATAATAATCTACTCACAAGTCTGGGTGTTTTTTGCTGTTCACAGGGGTACACTCTGGAGGTGACATAGGTTCTTCAATGGTCACCATCTTGGTACTGGTGGTATATAGCTAAAAAAACACAAAGAAAATATAAATAGATATATTTTTAAACTTTTTTTCTAATCATAGGTTTTATTCATTTTATTGACCTACATGCTTTAGACATACTTACTTTGGAAAACCTTTGAGAAGATGATTCAAAGTTTTTGATTTCTGGACAGTCATTGTCCTCACTTGTGTCCCCATCATCTGAATTCCTAAATTTATAACCCACAGAGCGATCTGAAAAGTAAAAGTGTTATGAGAAATTATTAGTATAAGAGCCGGTCAGACAGTCACCATGTTATTACTCATTATGATGGGAACTGATTGTCACACATAATGAAAGAAAAGACACTCAGCAGTTTTCTGCCGATAACATCTCATTTTACTTACTGCTAAAATAGCGGGTGTCCTCATCTGATTTTAGATCAGGAACGAACAGAGGCTTCTGACTTAGAAGGTTGTTAAAGTTTAAGGCACGCAGAAATGGATGAATTTTGATCTCGTGTGCCCCTCCTGGAAAAGGAAGACAAGAAAAAATTTGATACAGTTATTGTCAGAGAAACTACTCCGTATCTATACAGTTTATGTTAATCTGAACTGGAGATTTAAAACAGCCAACATAAAGGAACTGAACTGAACATTAGAGCATGAAGAATGGGGAATGGACACGTTGGTAGAGATCTTCAGTACTCATCCTCATGGACACCTTCATTTGCCCAGGGGTGTAATAAGTCATTATTAATACTATTATCATATTACCTGTCCCAAGTCTTTGTTCTGGATTTTTTCTGAGTAGCTGAGTGATGATGCCCCGAGCATTTGGTGGAGGAAAGGAATTACATCTCCAAACAATGTCATCTGTGATATAAAAAGAAAATATTACAGGAAATAAAACCTCTTCATTTATTTACATAAAAAAGCATTTTCCTTAAAAAAAGCTAGAAACTGAACCAAGGAACCAATCAAACCAAATAACAGCGACATGACAAGCAGTCAGATTATTTTACTTACCACTGAGGATACTGCGTAATTTCTCCTTTTGGGAAGCCCTATAAAATGGTGTATATCCAAAGAGAAATTCATATAGGATGATGCCTACTGACCACCAGTCAACAGGTCTTCCATAGCCTTTCCTTAGGATAACTTCTGGGGCCATGTAACTAGACGTGCCAGCAGTCTGGAAAACAACAGAAGAATGAGATGATGATCAATACATACGACAAATAACATCAGTGGAAATGTGGTGAGAAATGATCAGAGAAGGAGAAAGAGATGAGATATGTAAAGTAGAAGATCCTGTAAGTAAAGCCGACCTCTTTATCACGGAACTCTTTGGTGATGTCCTTAGTTGGAGCCTTATAGATGTTTGATGTTGGTCTCATGAGGCCAAGTTTTGAAAGTCCAAAATCGGTCACTTTAATATGTCCTGTTGATGTTATCAGGAGGCTGTAAAAGAAAAGATGTTGTCATCCCCAAGTAATAACCCATAGACTGTATAACAAACTAACTTTCATCCCCTTTATTATAGCTCAAGGGTCACTTACTTTACAGGCTTCAGGTCTCTGTGCACCACACCATAGCTGTGCAGATATTCCACAGCAAGGACTGTTTCTGCAATGTACAGACGGGCCAAGGTGATAGGTAAAGGACCCCTGTGCTGTAGAAGATTGCCACAGTCTCCTCCTACAGGAAAAAGCAAATATGACAGGTGAGGGTCTGTTACAGAGTAAATTACACATGATGAGTGTGAATGTGAAACAAGCGGAGATATTGGGACAGGATGGTATATATAGAGATACACTGTGTAATGTAGAGCGTATACTGCAGAGGAACCCTGTACATAGAGACAGAGCCAGGCCTCATCTACAAGCCTCTCATTTATTTCTCTGTGAAAAATTCTCATCTATAAAAACTGTTCAAATACAGAGAAATCTTCCTTTCCTCCATAGCAGATATTGCCGCCATGCTCAGTGAGGACACACAAGGCATCTTAGTAACATTATAGTAAATGCGGTGTGGACATGTAACCGTCCATGTGGACATGTTCAGGTTATATATAAGGTGCTAGGATTAGGCAGACATGGGCTGGATATAAATACAATGGATGTGTCCTACCTGGTGCATACTCCATGACCATACACAGATGAAATTTAGTAGGAAAGGAGCAGAACATGGAGGCCACAAAGGGACAATCAGCGAATGTAGAGATGTCCCTCTCCTGAAAGGCCCATTTAAGGGTCTTTGGCTTTCTCAGGTTCTGCTTGTCCATTTTCTTCATAGCACATATCTTGTTTGTGTCTGTATGGCGAACTAGGTGGACGGATCTGAGGAGGAAGAAAATCCATGATTTATTATGAATTCTTACTAACAGTCCATCCATAGACCTGATCAAGTGATCTCCTGTACTAATGGTTAATACTAGATGTGCGGCCATCACTAGAAATCCATAAAATAACACTCCATAAATGATCACCTATGGAAAGTCCTCATCCACGTCACATCCTAACTGACCTGAAGAGAGACAATTAGATGTGGACAGTGATGTGGAACCATAATTTCTCTATGGTAGCATTGCGCGGGCAGGACATAGAGACATAGGCATCACTATAAGGAGCTCTGAGAAATAAATATTATACCAAGTAAAGCTCACCCAAATCCTCCACAGCTGATCAGTTTGATAGGATTAAAGTCGTCCTTACAAGGATTCACTGATCCGATCAAGGCCTAAAAGGAATAAGAAATGACATTAAGACAACGAAGCTGCAGGAGGATAAAAGCTCCAGATCTCCCGTCTATATTTTATCCCCCCTGATTACACTGCAACCGAAGTAGAGGACGTGATAAAAGCCGGACCCCCCACAGACACTATTATATTATAAGTACATAAATCATTGTACTGCAGGGGAGGATAAGAGACATCACACGGAGGAGACAGAATAATAACACCACCGTCACACATAATAGGTCTGATCTACATAAGAGCAGAGATATCCCATTGTCATATGGGATGTGTAATTCCCACCCGTCATCTGATGATATACAGACGTCCCATGATATTTACACTGGCAGATTCCTGGATGATCTCTGGTGGCTCAGATGTTCCACCATCAGTATTTGTCGGCACAGTTATTCCTATAATAATGATAAAATAATGAAGAGACGACATGTATTAGTCTATATCACCACTTATATAACACATCCATATAATACTGGAAATGATAAGACCCCTGTACATGGAATATACTAGATATAAGGATATTCTGCAGACACTGTATATATTTATGGCATATCTATATATATATATACTGTACTATGAACGTGTCATTGCTCAGGATCTGACCGAATCCTCAACAATTACATGATTGGGGACCAATGAGCCTCTTTGTACATTTGTGACCCCCTCCATTATAGTCCATGGGGGCTCATGAGCCACCAGCTTCCTCATACATTGGATGAAGAGTAAATCTCCATGTTCTCTGTCGTTCTCTATAACTTGATATTTGTATGTAAAATATTAGATGACCGGCTTACCTTCCATCAGATCAGGGTTCGGCCCCGGCTGACTGATATCAGGGTCAGCAATATTTCCGTTTTGCCCCTCTTTGGAGTCGCCTTCGGATGTTTCCTGATGGATATAATATATACAATTAATATAACATTTCACAAATACTACATTACCACATACAATAGACAGGAAGGACTAATCATTGGATTTCCTGGATAATTTCAGTATTGGACGAACTATACAAAGCCGCTCCCCCAGTAAATCCACATTAATATACAACGCCTGGCAAAAATTATGGAATCACCGGGCTCGGAGGATGTTCATTCAGTTGTTTAATGTTGTTGAAAAAAAAGCAGATCACAGACATGGCACAAAACTAAAGTAATTTCCAATGGCAACTTTAGGGCTTTAAGAAACACTAAAAGAAATCAATATTAAAAATGAGGTACTCAGTAAAGGTAATTTATTTTAGACCAAGCAGAGGGAAAAAAATTATGGAATCACTAAATTCTGAAGAAAAAATTATGGAATCACACTGTAAATTTTCATTTCCAATCTAACACCTGCATCAAATTAGATCTGCTAGTTAATCTGCATCTAAAAAGGAGTGATCACACCTTGCAGAGCTGTTGCACCAAGTGGGCTGACATGACTCATGGCTCCAACACAAGAGATGTCAATTGAAACAAATTAGAGGATTATCAAACTTTTAAAAGAAGGTAAATCATCACACAGTGTTGCCCAAGGAAGACATCAAAGCGTCAAGACCGGAAACTTAATCCAATATGTCTTCAAAACAGGAAATGCACAACAAAACAAATGAGGAATGAATTGGAGGAAACTGGAGTCAATGTCTGTGGCCGAACTGTAAGAAACCGCCTAAAGGAAATGGGATTTACATACAGAAAAGCTAAACATAAGCCATCATTAACACATAAACACAAAAAAACAAGGTTACAATGGGCTAAGGAAAAGCAATTGTGGACTGTGGATGACTGGATGAAAGTCATATTCAGTGATGAACCGCGAATCTGCATTGGGCAAGGTGATGATGCTGGAACTTTTGTTTGGTGCCGTTCCAATGAGATTTATAAAGATGACTGCATGAAGAGAACATGCAAATTTTCACAGTCATTGATGATATGAGGCTGCATGTCAGGTAAAGGCACTGGGGAGATGGCTGTCATTACATCTTCAATAAATGCGCAAGTTTACATTGATATTTTGGACAGTCTTCTTATCCCATCAATTGAAACGATGTTTGGGGATGATGACATCATTCTTCAAGATGATAATGCATCCTGCCATAGAGCAAAAACTGTGAAAACATTCCTTGAAAGAAGACACATAAGGTCAATGTCATGGCCTGCAAATAGTCCGGATCTGAATCCAATTGAAAATCTTTGGTGGAAGTTGAAGAAAATGGTGCATGACAAAGCTCCAACCTGCAAAGCTGATCTGGCAACAGCAATCAGAGAAAGTTGGAGCCAGATTGATGAAGAGTACTGTTTGTCACTCATTAAGTCCATGCCTCAGAGACTTCAAGCTGTTATTAAAGCCAGAGGTGGTGCAACAAAATACTAGTGATGTATTGTAGTGTTCTTTTGTGTGTTTGTTTTTCATGATTCCATAATTTTTTCCTCAGAATTGAGTGATTCCATATTTTTTTCCCTCTGCTTGGTATGAAAAAAATTACCCTTACTGAGTACCACATTTTTAATCTTGATTTCTTTTAGTGTATCTTAAAGCCCTAAAGTTGCCATTTGAAATGACTTTAGTTTTGTGCCATGTCTGTGATCTGCTTTTTTTTCAACAACATTAAACAACTGAATGAACATCCTCCGAGCCCGGTGATTCCATAATTTTTGCCAGGGGTTGTATAAGGGACTTTTATCTACAACTGATCTACAATATCTTCTATCAGGACTGCAACATTTATAAGAAGGAAGATTGTGATGATCGAGAGAGACAGAAGCGGAAATACTAACTCCGCACCGCTGAGTACAGACTGTTCTCACATATGATGGAGCCGCAGAGAAAGGCAGCCATAAAATGTCCTGTGTCTGCCTGGAGCGGACAGGGAGGCCTCTACCACCATAAATCTGAGTTTCTGCTATATGACGGTAATCTGGAGAAGATCAGACAACAAGGACATGAGATATAGAAGACGATGGCTCCTTACCAGGCGCTCCAGGGAGTAGGCCGGATACTCCAGTACAAGCAGGACATTCTGGGCCAGTTGTTTAATAAAGGCCAATTCTCCACTATGGGATTTTTCTTCAGCCTATAGAGATGGAAATAAACAAGAAAGGAAAATCATGAGAGAAAGTGCAGAATGGAGGACACCATTTATGTCGCCATGTTACTCCTGATATCGGCACTACAAATACTACATGACAGCTGACGAGGGATTCGGTCATTTGTAAACCTCTAAAGGGAACCTGTCATGTAAAGTAATGCTATTAACCTGCAGATATGGAGTTGATATGCAGGTTAGTAGCATTCTGACATTGTGCGGCCATATTAGCACCGGCTGTCAGTCAGTGCCGGGTGCGGTTACAGCCGCCACTCACTATGCAGAGAACGGTGACTGAAAGCCTGCCGGCGCCACCGATATGACTGAAAGAGTGAGGCTGCCAGGGGAGATACAGTTTATTTCAGTGTGGCGGCTGCATGGTGTCAGAACGCTATTAACCTGCAGGTTAATAGCATTATTTTAGGCGACAGGTTCCCTTTATATCTCCACGTCCACCCTCCACACCTAAGGCATGTAAGTAAGACACATGACTGCTTACGACTTGTGTAAATCGGCCTGTGACAATTAAAAATCACATCTCCCCAAACCCTCTATTTATCAAGCACCGCCTTTTAAATCCTCCTTCCTCTCCTCCATATCTTACAGCGTAAAAAAACAAGTCTTCACTGGGCCCCATCAACAGAAAAATAAGAATTGTTATGGGTCTCAGAATTTAGCGACTCAAAGCAAAAAAATGTTTTCGCAATATTCTGAATTTTCTTTGCATATTCGGTATCGCCTTAATCGAAATGACGTGGAAAATCATATTTCCACATCATTTTTAATGCATAACAAACGCCGTAAAAACAAAACCCCCAAAAAACTACTGTATATTTTATGGTAAAAAGAATGGAGCCACTCAAAGCTACAACTCTTCTCACAAACGCCAACAGAAAAATAAGAAAGTTATGGCTCTTAAAAGAAAGTGATGAAAAAATGACAGCAAAAAATGTCAAATTTCCTGGTCCTTACAAGGTTAACCAATCCCATTCACCCCACGGTAACAACCTTCCTGTCCCTATTTCAATTAACCCTTTAGATACCTCAATTTCCCTTGTCATGTAGCCTGTATGCCCCATTTTTTGCCCCGGCTATTCTTATCTTAGTATTTGGAACAGGTTAAATTTAAACTTGTAATCCCTTACCATATTCTATTATTATTATAAGATGTGTGCAGATTGCCTACTATTTACCTGCTGTACGAGTGTCCAGATGTTTTGCTGTAAATGCTCAAGATATTCTGAGCTAATACGACCTTTGTGGTATTTGGTCAGGCAGTCTATCACAAGCTTCATAACCAGCCGGTAAGTGAAGCTGAGGACACCATCGGGTAGTGGTAGCACAATGTCAGGGGCGTAGGTGGTAAGAATCCCCTGGAGCAGTGCTAGCACCTGAAGTCTGTCTGAAGGAATTTCAGACATTTCAAGTAAATCCAAAGTAAATCCAAGCGCAATCAGTATATGATTAGCTATGTAGCTTCTCACTGACAGCAATGACACCGGAATGTCAAAGTGACTATATGGGTGTAAACACTTCTGTAAGTAGTGATGGTTAATTATGATGTCATGATGGAATCTAGTGTTCTCATCTATTTTTTTTAAACAAACTTTATTTAATGAGACAAAATAGACAAACAAATCGGGTTATAATCCTAGAATCTCCATGACATTTACCAACACAGACCACATCTTTATAAATAAGTGTGAAATCCATCCAATCATTTTTTTTCCACAATTTTAACAGATTCAATTTTTAACTCCGCATGCAAAACAGCAAAAAAAACACTTTTCTAAAATCCTTATATGAATAGATGTAAAAATAAGTGAATCCATTAGACTTTAAGTAATCCTGTTGTCCCCCTATGTTCCTCCGTATGATACCAGGATGTGTGTCAGAATACTTTCATCAGCTGTGACATATCAGATTGTGTATTGCTATATTCATTAAAAGATCTCAGTTTGTGAAAAAACGTTGTCGTCGCCTTTTCTTTTTGTCTTTCTTACTCAAGTTTGTCATAAACTAATAAGGTTTTCAGAGTTTTAGTTATTTCAGATAATTGAGGTGTCTCTTTCTTCAACCAATATCTAAGTATACATTTTTTAACCACCAATAGAACTACATGTATTATCTGTATAGACAGAACTCTGTCCCCATCCTCCCGATGTTCTGTTACAATATGATGAAATAAACATGCCCGAGGAGACTGTGGGACTTTAATTCTCCAAACATTATCTAAATAGAGAAGGGTCTCTTCCCACACCATTTGGGTGGAAGGGCATCGTCTGATGCTATCAAACAAATTGGTTTTAGGTTACATTTTGGGCATTTTCATAAATAATGTGATGAAGCATCTTTGTAGGAAAAATTGAAAGCATAAATGGCATTATGAATCAGTTTGTTCTGCATTTCTCTCCATTGTTCATTGCTATTTTTACTTTATCCAAGCCCGTCAAAAGTTTACCATCTCTCTAAGTGTCATTTAGCGCTATACTCCAATGGATAAATAAATCAGGTACCGCAGTGTGCAGAATTTGTCTCCTAATCCTTTGATATATTGTGGATAGGGAATTTACCCATGAGCTAGACCACATCAATATGTCAAAATCACCCCTCCTTTCCACCTTCCCGAAATCTCTCACCATAGAGCTGTAGAAAGTAACTGTTTGGTGGTACTGTAGACATTGATGATCTCCCATATCATACATCCCTGAGAATTCCTGCCAGGTGAGCAGCCTTCCTTCATTATCATTTAATAAATCCCTTTCTGGTTCCATTGCTTGCAAAGCTTGTTCTGTTTACCCTGAATAAATCTAGGATTTTCCCATAAGGGCACTAATTTAGATAGGTGAAAAGGTTGTTTGTATAATTTTCTTAAAACTTTCTCCACACCCCCGGGCATGGGGAGCAGTGAATATTCCGGCAGCTGACATCGGCGTGTGGGGGCCATAAACAGTGCCAGCAGGAGACCCTTCCCCATAACAATGCGGCATGACATTTTTTTCTTCACATTTTTTTTCTATTTTCCTCCTCTAAAACCTTATGGTCTGTAAAATACGGTGTATTAAAAACTGTGGATTAAGACATAGATTTCAAAAAACAAATCACATATATACATTGCTCATTTAACCCCTTTACCATCCTGGGATTTTTTGTTTTTGCATTTTCATTTTTTGATCCCCTTCTACCCAGAGCCATAACTTTTTTTTTTCAGTCAATATGGCCGTGTGGGGGCTTGTTTCTCGCGGACGAGTTGTACTTTTGAACGACACCATTGATTTTACCATATTGTGTACTGGAAAATGGGAAAAAAATTCCAAGTGTGGTGAAATTGCAAAAAAAGTGCAATTTGTCAATTGTTTTTTTTAACATATTCAGAAAATGCTAAAAGTGACCTGCCATTATGATTCTCCGTGTCATTACGAGTTTGTAGACACCAAACATGTATAGGTTCTTTTTTATTTAAGTGGTGAAAAAAAATTCCAAAGTTTGTAAAAAAAAAAAAAAATGGAGCCATTTTCCAAGACCCATGGAATCTCCTTTTTTGGGATCTGGGGCCGGGTGAGGGCTTATTTCTTGCGCGCTGAGCTGACTTTTTATTGATGCCATTTTGGGGTAGATACGATGTTTTATTGCCCGTTATTTTGTTTTATTGCAATGTTGCAGCAACCAAAATTCTACAGTTTTGTTTTTTTTCCTCATTACCGATCTGATTAATTCTCTTTATATTTTGACAGATCGGGTGATTCTGAACTCGCCGATACCAAATATGTGTATTTTTTATTTTTAATTGTTTTATTATGAATGGGGCAAAAGGAGGGTGATTTGAACTGTTACATTTTTTAAATATTTTTAAAAACATTTTTTTTACTTTTTACCTGCTTTAATAGCCTCCATGGGAGAGTTGAAGCTGCCATCGTCTGATCACTTGTGCTACACATAGCAAGTAGTGATGATCGAGCATGCTCATTGCTCGAGATTTACAAGCATGCTCAGGCGAGCACCTATTATCTTCAGTGTGCTCGGGCTTTAAGTTTTCGTCACTCCGGGAACGTGATTTGCGACTGTTTGACAGCTTTAATACATGTGAGGAATGCCTGTTTTTCCAGCATTCCACACATGTAATAAAGCTGTCAAACAGTCGCAAATCATGTTCACGGAGCTACGGAAATGTAGCGCCCCGAGGGTTCAGTTGCTTCAGGGGTATTGCACCTCAACCAGAGGTGTGATATTCCACTTCCAGGTAAGGATGGAGTGTGGACCAGGGCTCAGTTAGCTGCACACACATACACTCCCCATTTCCGGGGGACAGCTCGCCGGTGCTCCCATATTGCAGGCACAACTGACCATGTCCCTGGCTGGAGTGGGGAGGGAGAAGAGAACCCAGTGGTGTGGGAGCAAAAGGGGACAGTTTCTGGAGCACAGAAAGAAGCTCATTGGGTGCAGGTCACCTGAGCTCTGACACAGAGAAGCAGATAAAAGGTGGGAGCCATCTTGTTGAGAGTAGAGAGAAAAGGAGTAGAGAGTAGTTCAGTCAGAGCTGACAGGGAGCCGTGGCTCAGCCTGAGCTCAGCTCCACGAGGCAGGCCTAGAGAGAAGGCTGGGGCCAGAGAGGAGAAGAGAAGAAGGAGAAGGAAGGAAGGAGAAGAGACAGAGGAGTAGGAAGGCTCCAGAAACAAGAAGGCAGAAGGGACCCTAAGAGAGCAGAACGGACAGCAACCGTTGCAAACCCGCGTTATATCGGGTGAAGGGTCAGGCTGTGGAAGGGTACCGGATTCCCAAGTTGGTGGAGGTAAATCATCCCTCAGCCAAGAACCGGAGGCCGTGATCATTTATTGGTGCGACCCCCCGCCAAACCTGCTAGGAAGGCGCCATATAGGATAGCGGGAAGCGGAGGCCAACACTTACCCGACACGGTCTGCGGTAGCTGGACAGAAGTTTTGTCACTGGTGGGGCACGAGAGGCCAGAGAAAGGACAGAAGGGGGTCCTGTGGCATACTCCTGAATTGCCTGGGGGTTGACCGAGCTCCTCACCTGGTGGACGCAGCACAACTTGGGCAGTCATTGCTGACAGAAGTGACTTGGATAACAACTGTGAGTAAAAACCCTGGACTGCACCATTGGACTCAGTGTGATCTTTGCTGTGCCTGCACCATCACCCCCAGCATCCACCTACACTGCCCTGAGGCTACACTCTTCCCGTGGGGAGTTATCCTATCCCTGTGCTGCACACCAATACCAGCCGCAGCGGTCTGCCTCGCAGCGGCGGTTATCTCTGACCGCAATCAATGAGTGGCGTAGTTGGACATTCAAAACACTGATAAATAGACTGCCACCTTTTGGTCTGACCACCCTGAGCCACGGGATCGGGTTGCCACTACTACCCCCATCAGCAGCGTACACCAGAAGGCCCGGTTCTGGGTACCCCACGGCCCAGGGGGGCAAGTCAAAAAGTTAAAGCCCGAGCATGCTGAAGATAATACTTCGCAAAACAAACATACTTCGCATCCCTCATATCCTCCCTGTCTCACAACCCCAAACAACTATTCAACACCTTCAATTCTCTCCTCCGTCCCCCAGTGCCTCCTCCCTCTCCTCTTATTTCAGCCGAAGACTTTGCCTCATTCTTCAAGCAGAAGGTTGACACCATCAGACAAAGCTTTTGCCTAAAGCCCCCACAGCCCCTCCCCACACCTACTCAACCCTCCTCCTTCAAAACCACCTTCTCCACCATTACGGAAGATCAACTTTCCTCTTTACTGTCCAAATCACACCACACCACCTGTAAACTTGACCCAATCCCGTCCCACCTCATCCCAAAGCTTACCACTATCTTCATCCCAACCCTAGCCCACCTCTTTAACCTGTCACTAACAACTGGTGTCTTCCCCTCATGCTTCAAACATGCCTCTATCACACCCATCCTCAAAAAGCCCTCCCTTGACCCATCCTCTCTGTCTAGCTATCGCCCCATATCACATCTCCCCTATGCCTCAAAACTACTGGAACAACATGTCCATTCTGAACTGTCCTCCCACCTCTCCTCCTGCTCCCTCTTCAACCGCCTACAATCTGGTTTCCGATCGCACCATTCTACTGAAACGGCACTGACTAAAGTCACCAACGACCTACTAACGGCCAAATCTAAGCGACACTACTCCGTCCCCCTCCTCCTAGACCTGTCATCTGCCTTCAACACAGTGGACCGTTCCCTCTTACTACAAACTCTCTCATCTCTCAGCATCACAGACTTGACCCTATCCTGGAACTGCTCATACCTAACAGGCAGGACATTCAGTCTCTCCCACTCATGCACCACCTCCTCATCTAGCCCCCTATCTGTCTGTGTCCCCCAAGGTTCAGTCCTAGGACCTCTGCTCTTCTCCATCTACACCTTAGGCCTGGGACAGCTCATAGAGTCCCATGGCTTTCATTATCACCTCTATGCTGATAACACACAGATCTACCTCTCTGGACCCGATATCTCCTCCCTACTAACCAAAATCCCACAATGTCTGTCTGCTATTTCATCCTTCTTCTCTGCTAGATTTCTAAAGCTTAACATGGACAAAACAGAATTCATCATCTTTCCGCCATCCCATTCACCCCCCCAACTGACCTATCTATCAATGTCAATGGCTGTCCACTCTCCCCAGTCCCTCAAGCTCGCTGCCTTGGAGTAACCCTGGACTCTGATCTCTTCTTCAAACCACATATCCAAGCCCTTTCCACTTCCTGCTGACTCCAACTCAAGAATAGCTCCCGGATCTTCACATTCCTCAACCATGAATCTGCAAAAACACTAGTGCACGCCCTCATCATCTCCCGCCTCGACTACTGCAACCTCCTGCTCTGTGACCTCCCTTCTACCACTCTTGCACCCCTCCAATCTATCCTAAACTCTGCTGCCTGACTAATCCACCTGTCCCCCCGCTATTCCCCGGCCTCTCCTCTCTGTCAATCTCTTCACTGGTTCCCCATTGCCCAGAGACTCCAGTTCAAAACCCTAACCATGGCATACAAAGCCATTCACAACCTGTCTCCTCCATATATCTCTGACCTAGTCTCCCGTTACATACCCGCACGCAACCTCCGATCCTCACAAGATCTCCTTCTCTACTCCCCTCTTATCTCCTCCTCCCACAATCGCATACAAGATTTCTCCCGTGCTTCCCCCCTACTCTGGAACTCTCTACCCCAACACATCAGACTCTCGTCGACCGTGGAAACCTTCAAAAGGAGCCTGAAGACCCACCTCTTCCCACAAGCCTACAACCTGCAGTAACCACCGCCGCATGACCAGCTCCACCCTCACCTAATGTATCCTCACCCATCCCTTGTAGATTGTGAGCCCTCGCGGGCAGGATCCTCGCTCCTCCTGTACCAGTCGCTGTCACATTGTGTTCAAGATTATTGTACTTGTTTTAGCTATGTATACCCCTTTTCACATGTAAAGCGCCATGGAATAAATGGCGCTATAATAATAAATAATAATAATAATAGGTGCTCGCCTGAGCATGTTCGTAAATCTTGAGCAATGAGCATGTTCAATCATCACTAATAGCAAGTCTTCAGCCCTGCTATGTGTAGCAGAAATGCTCATCTGCTATGAACACCGACCGCAGGGCGACGCTCATAGCAGGTCGACAATGACAACCACAGGGGTCTCCTGGAGACCCCGGGTTGTCATGTCAACCAATTAGCACCTCGCGATCACGTGGCAGGGGTAATTCCACTTGTGGCTGTTAGGGGCACATCTGATCAAATCAGCTGTCATGTGCCTGAAACGATGCGGGCTCAGCGCCGGAGCCCACATCAAAGAGGGGGAGGTCATAAAGAGAAGTCGCAAAGGGGTTACTGTTACTAATATTACCTTGTTAATTTCTAGTAAAACACATGAATGAGGTGCAGTTCAGTATTCCACCAGTAGATGACGTAACAGGCCACAATAGGGCAGTTCAGGAGAGAGGTTTTTTTTCCAATAAAAGAAACAATTATGTCCATCCTGAAGAGTCCCTTGAGGTTAATTGTTGTACATCTTCTATCAACATAGGGTCTTCTTCGTCATTTCATTTAAACCAAGAGAACAAATGGTTTGTAATTTATATATCCAAAAGATTTCTTTTCTTTTGCGTGAATTAAATCTGTTTTGTGTAAGTTCTGGTATATATGTGGGTGTTATGGATATTGGATTGTTGTGATTAGGATGGAAAAGTGTACAATGTTTAGATAGGCTATGTGCTGTATTCGCGGGATCATTATGCCAGGATATTTTCTCTTCTCCCTCATGACAACACAAAAGAGGAAGAGAAAAAGCGTAAGAGGCATCTGATACCACAAACGTTGGTCGATTCACTTCAGGCATTTGCCATTCTTGTTAGTGTTGTGTGTGAAAAGTCACAGGAGAATTGTTTGACTCCTTTTTGCTGCATGGATGCCATAGTGGAGGTGCATAGTATGTACAGTAGTATTCCAAATAATAGCAGTCCAATATGACTAACGAGATTAATCACTGTTTTTGGTATATATTATATTACCACCACATGACAAACAATTTACCAGTTGGTGCAGTAGATTCTAAGAAAACCAACAAACTCCGCATTCATGATCTGCATGTTTATGAGTCTGTGTATTCGAATAATTAATTGTTAGGGGATGTGTTCAAAATAATAGCAGTGTGGAATTCAATAGTGAGGTCAATCATTCTGTGAAGACACAGGTGTGAATCAGGTGGCCCTTATTTAAGGATGAAGCCAGCACATGTTGTACATGCATTTCTCCTTGAAAGCCTGAGAAATATGGGTCATTCGAGACATTGTTCAGAAGAACAGCGTACTTTGATTAAAAAGTTGTTTGGAGAGGGTAAAACTTATATAGAAGTGCAGACTATGATAGGCTGTTCAGCTATAATGATCTCCAATGCTTTAAAATGGAAAGTGAAACCAGAGAGACGTGGAAAAAAACAGAGGAATACCATTCGAATGGATCGAAGATTATCCAGAATGGAAAAGGTTCAGCCAATGATCAGCTCCAGGATGATCAAAGACAGTCTCAAGTTACCTGTGAGTACTGTGACAGAAGATGCCTGTGTGAAGCTAATCTCTTAGCAAGAAGTCCCTGCAAAGTCCCACTGTTAAAAAAAGACATGTACTGAAGCGGATACAATTTGTCAAAGAACACATCAACTGGCCTAAAGAAAAGTGGAGAAACATTTTGTGGACTGATGAAAGTAAAATTGTTATTTTTGGGTCCAAGCGCCACAGACAGTTTGTCAGATGACCCCTAAACTCTGCATTCAAGCCACAGTACACTCTGAAGACAGTGAAGCATGGTGGAGCAAGCATCATGATATGGGCACGTTTCTCTTACTATGGTGCCGGACCTATCTACCGCATACCAGAGATTATGGACCAGTTTGCATATATTAAAATACTTGAAGAGGTCATGTTGCCTTACGCTGAAGAGGATATGCCCTTGAAATGGGTGTTTCAACAAGACAACTACCCTAAACACACCAGTAAACGATCAAATTATTGGTTGCAGTCCAACATAATTGAGGTTATGGAGTGACCAGCCCAATGACCGGATCTTAATCCGATAGAACACTTGTGGGGTGACATCAAAAATACTGTTTCTGAGGCAAAGCCAACAGATGCCAAAAAATTGTGGGATGTAGTCAAAGCATCCTGGGCTGGAATAACAGTTCACAGGTGCCAGAAGTTGGTTGACTCTATGCAACATACATGTGAAGCAGTTCTAAAAAACTGAGTATACAACTAAGTATTAGGTTAATGATTCACAGGAATGCCAAATCCTAAAAAAGAGTACATATTTTGAGTTTGTAAAGACAAATGCAGACACTGCTATTTTTTTAGAACAGCCCATTGTTCATTTTTTGCTATTTTCTGTAAAATAGTTAAAAATTATATACATTTCTCTTCATGTTTAGAATTAGAAAACAGTGTGCAATGTTCCCAATGCATGGAAATAAAAACTAGTATAAAGGTTTTGTGCTTAACTCATGTTATTTAACCCACTGCTATTAGTTTGAACACTATTGTAGGTGTACCACAACTACACTGTGTGCAGAATTATTAGGCAAATGAGTATTTTGATCACATGATACTTTTTATACATGTTGTCCTACTCCAAGCTGCATAGGCTTGAGAGCCAACTACCAATTAAGTAAATCTGGTGATGTGCATCTCTGTTATGAGGCGGGGTGTTGACTAATGACATCAACACCCTATAGAAGGTGTGCTTAATTATTAGGCAACTTCCTTTCCTTTGGCAAAATGGGTCAAAAGAGAGGTTTGACGGGCTCTGAAAAGTCCAAAATTGTGAGATGTCTTGCAGAGGGATGCAGCAGTCTTGAAATTTCCAAACTTTTGAAGCGTGATCACCGAACAATCAAGCGTTACATGTCAAATAGCCAACAGGGTTGCAGAAAGTGTGTTGGCCACAATCTGTGGATGGAAGCCTGTTGAGTGTCATCATAAAGAAAGGCGGCTATATTGATCACTAATTTTTTTGGTTTTTGTTTTAGCATGTCAGAAATGTTTATTTCTGTATTTTGTGCACTGATATTGGTTTACCTGGTGAAAATAAAAAAGTGACATGGGATTATATTTGGTTTTTAATAAGTTGCCTAATAATTCTGCACAGTAATAGTTACCTGCACAAACAGATATCCTCCTAAGATAGCCAAATCTAAAAACACCCCACTCCAACTTCCAAAAATATTAAGCTTGGATATTTAAGAGTCATTTGGGTTGATTGAGAACATAGTTGTTGATCAATAATAAAAATAATCCTCTAAAATACAACTTGCCTAATAATTCTGCACACAGTGTATACTTTGTTCACAATATTTGAATGAGGCACTACAGTTGGTGCCTTCCATGGTGTATGGATGACCCTACTTGCATTTTTTGGCAGGATTTGCACTTAGTGCATAGCCTTTATGAGTCTAGAAGTACTACTATATGTCAAATTGACCAGAATGTGCATGAGACCCTCCTTTATTCTAATACAGGATGTATCAGAATCCCTAATTTTTGGCAGTTCTTTTTTTCCTTCATAAATTACACTGAAATTATCTATTTGTTAATCAAAAATAAAATTTTGGTTTAAGTCATTATACAGGAAAAAAATGATTCTTAAAGAAGTTGTCCAGTACTTTAGATTACCCCTCCAATGTATCCCCATGGGGCCCCTAAGAATTTTTGTAATTAGCTTACGTTGCAGCCAAGGATAGCGCCGCTCACAGGCATCACGTGACCCCGCGCTGACGTCACGACAAGTGAGGCGTGACAGCTGGATTGTGGGCGCGATCACCCCCCGCGTCACACCCAGCATTCACCCCGTGCGTTCCCAATGAATGGGGAGAGGGAGAGCGTGAGATGGATGCCGGGTGTGACGCGGGGGGTAACCCCGAATACAGCCTGGCATTCACCGTGGAATGTGGAAGAGAGAGACCCCCGGCTGCTGCCAGCCCTTGTCGTGACATCAGGGGATATCAGAGCCGGCTGCAGCCGGGGGTCACGTGATGCCTGTGAGCGGCCAGTGATAGCGCCGCTCACAGGCATTATCTGCAACGTAAGGTAATTACAAAAGTCCTTAGGGGCCCAGGGGGGATACATTGTGGGGGTAATCTAAAGTACTGGGCAACCCCTTTAACATTTTTGTTCCTGTTAAATGCAATTTCTCATTGATTGGGAATGTTTTATTCTCAGTCCTTAAAGTGGAGAAAAAGTGTCACACCATTGTTCTCAGCAGAGATCTGGGAGTCAGAGATACCTCCAGGGGTCTTCCCCATGCTGTTCTCCTTCCATTCAGCACTTTTTCCATCCATTTGAACATTTTCACTGCCGCCCAGACCTCCTTGTAGGGTCTTCCAGAAAAATGCTCGGATTTCTCATTGACTTCCATTATACTTGTTACTTGAAATGAGCACACGAACATTAGGAATTGTTCGGTTCGAGTAACAAGCATCTGAGCAGCTTAGTGCTCACTCATCTATAGTCTTAATATGTGCTGTTATCTACCACTATATGGTCACCAAATAGTGGTAATATCGGTTAGTGACCCACTCGGATGTTTCGCCTCCCCTGTGCTTGAAGTCTTAGCTACGCTTCTGGTGGATTGTGGCTGCTGGGACCTCCAGGATGCACAGCACAGAATCCAACTTGTTCTTGTGCCTGAATCTGAAATAGAGCGCTACTAAGGTAAAAGTATCTGAGTTCTTGTAAAATCAGTGGATCAGGGCATGTTTCCCCCTAGCTTGGTTGCCACTTTTTGTGCACACAATGTCTATTTCAGGTGGTTTCTGCCTGGTTCCCTTATGAAAAGCACTCAATAAAATTTAATTGAACAAACACTGCAATGTAAAAACAACTTGCTGTGCAAACTGTATGTTTCAGTCTTGTCTAATCTTCTGTTTGGTGTCCAAACCATTGGACAGATATAACATGTGTAGCATTGATATGCCATAAATGTCAGTAATATTCAATTCAATTCAAAAGGACATTAATCAATTTATTTTTTTTTAATTAAGAATTAAATGGAAGGTTGAAAAGATGTTCTTGGAGGCCTTTGACTTTTGCAGATATTTCTCGCTGGTCAGATGGCCACAGGTACAGTAGATGGTACAACTCTTTCCATGCAGGTACAGCATTGATGGTGGATGTGCTGTACTTTCTTCAGGGCACTAGATGTGAGGGTTTTCTGCCCTTGAGATGTTTCTGGTGCCCTGGTGACAGTGGGCAAAAATGCAGCTTTGTCTGATAGTGCGAGCAGCCCTGGATAATCCACGCCGGCAGGATGATATCATCCGGCGGAAGATAGAACCTATAAAAAAGATGAAAACCGATGTAAGTAATGGAACTCCATATTAGAGGACACGACTGTGGTGTCTCTGTGGAAGGCCGGTAGAGGAATCTTCTCCATACAGAGGTGCTTGATCATTGTCAGCCATCATACATGTGACAATCCCACCACTGACAGATGACATCTGCTCCACATGACTTATCTCACTGACATCATACAACATGGAGGTTATCGTCACACTTACCTCGCCTACTACTTTCCCCCTCTTCCACTTTATCTGTTCTTTGCTGTTTTCTCAGATTTAGTGCAGATTTCTTTCTCTCCTGAACTGGAGTTTCTAATAAAAAGTCAGAAAAAGATGTTGATTCTAAACTCCTCAAAGATTCATTTTATATGTTTATAGAGTTACTCAAACTGGTTAATATGCACTTGTAGCTTTTCTGTGTGCGGCCGTGTGGTGTCTCCCTTATTAACATGACATTACTTGCAGCAAGCCAAAGTGTTTTTATATAATCCGTCAGATAACACTTAAGCGTAAGTTTAAAGAAGACTCATCACCAGGTCTTAAGTGTCCAGAATTCACTCTTACTTTATTCCCCTGCTCCCCTGAGGACTCTGTTTTTGGTTTTTATTAAAATCCCCCTTAGGCTATGTGCCCACGATGCAGAAATGCTCCGGATTTTTTCCTCAGCGTTTCTGCATCTCCCTGGCACAAAAAAGGCATGCGGATTGTACATGCGGATTGAACATGTGGATTGTACATGCGGATTGTACATGGGGATTGTACATGCGGATTGTACATGTGTTTTTCCTGCCAGGGACATGCGGATCATGCGATTTCGCATGCGGGTTGTCAAGCACTTTCCAAGCGATTTTAGCATCACTTCGAAAGTGCTTGACAACTTGGTCACACTATATAAATCCATGCAACCGGCAGCCGGCATGGATTTATATAGTGTGACCGAAAGAATGGTAAAAAATAAATATACTTACTTTCTGATGCCCCCGGAGTCCTTTTCTTGGCTTGCCGGCAGCTCGCGGTAGATTTAAGGACCTGCCGACATCATTGGTCGCATGACCCGTCACATGACTAAATGACGTCAGCGCAGGTCCTTTAGTCTACCGCGAGCTGCCGGCAAGCCGAGACAAGGAACCGGAGGCCATCAGAAGGTAAGTATCATATTTATTTTTTATTTTATTCTTTTTTTTTTACAGGTTCTATGGTAGGGGGGGTCTGGAGGAGTACCATCCGTACATTGAAACACATGGATTCCGCATGTACAGATGCAGTGATGCGGATTCCATGCGTTCCAATGCAAGTCAATGGCGGTGAAAACGCAGGACTTCTGCAAAATAATTGGTAGTGCTGCGGATTTTTCCGCAATGATAATCCGCAGCGGAAATTTCTGCAGCATGTGCACAGCACATGCGGATTATCATTGGGGAACATGGCAGGCCTTCTACCAAGCGTTTTTTAAGCGTTTCTGCGGCGGAATTGCTGCTGCGGAAACGATTAAAAACGCATTGTGAGCACACCGCCTTACAGTTCCACAGACAGGGGCCTTTTTATTTAGTGGTCATTTTTATGGTCTTTACCACACTATAATACTGAAGAAGAGGCTGAAGACACCCCCCCCCCCAGATAATCCTGTTAGCACCACCCCCTTGTAAAGACCATAAAAATGAGCACTAAATAAAACTGCCAGTAACTCTGGAACCGTATGGTGGATTTTACCAAAACAAAAAATTGAATACTCAGGGGCAGCGGGAATAAAGTAAGTCATTATCTGAGCCTTCATGTGCAGATTCACATTACACTTTTGTATCATAGCCTATAATGGGATGGTCTATAAATCTGTACATACCTGACAATGAGGGCGAGGATGACTCACACTTTTTAGCAGTGACACACTGATTGTCACCATCATCAGTTTTGGAAGGGGGAGATTCTTTATGCCTGTTTGGTAGAAGAAAGTCAAGTAAATTACAAGGGAAAACAATACAAAAAGGAAGAACACCTGTCTGTAAGGCCATTTGGGACATCATAAAGGGGATACTCTGCTCAGGACCCCATTCTACCAGCAAGAATGGAGTCTAACTAGTAATATTGGCCTATAAAGAGCTGGGAATGAATGGCTCGTTGCAATGATCAACTGATATTGCTGTGTAATCACAAGCCAGATCCACAGCAATCAGTTATCATGGGGTGGTGGATGCTGGATTTAGATTTGTGTTACTCGTGTCTGAGCATATATCAGAGCTAAATCTCATAATAATAATAATAATCTACTCACAAGTCTTGGTGTTTTTTGCTGTTCTCAGGGGTACACTCTGGAGGTGACATAGGTTCTTCAATGGTCACCATCTTGGTACTGGTGGTATATAGCTAAAAAAACACAAAGAAATATAAAATATAAATAGATATATTTTGAAACTTTTTTTCTAATCATAGGTTTTATTCATTTTATTGGCCTACATGATTTAGATATACTTACTTTGGAAAACCTTTGAGAAGATGATTCAAAGTTTTTGATTTCTGGACAGTCATTGTCCTCACTTGTGTCCCCATCATCTGAATTCCTAAATTTATAACCCACAGAGCGATCTGAAAAGTAAAAGTGTTATGAGAAATTATTAGTATAAGAGCCAGTCAGACAGTCACCATGTTATTACTCATTATGATGGGAACTGATTGTCACACATAATGAAAGAAAAGACACTCAGCAGTTTTCTGCCGATAACGTCTCATTTTACTTACTGCTAAAATAGCGGGTGTCCTCATCTGATTTTAGATCAGGAACGAACAGAGGCTTCTGACTTAGAAGGTTGTTAAAGTTTAAGGCACGCAGAAATGGATGAATTTTGATCTCGTGTGCCCCTCCTGGAAAAGGAAGACAAGAAAAAAATTGATACAGTTATTGTCAGAGAAACTACTCCGTATCTATACAGTTTATGTTAATCTGAACTGGAGATTTAAAAGAGCCAACATGAAGGAACTGAACTGAACACTATAGCATGAAGAATGGGGAATGGACACGTTGGTAGAGACCTTCAGTGCTCATCCTCATGGACACCTTCATTTGCCCAGAGGTGTAATAAGTCATTATTAATACTATAATCATATTACCTGTCCCAAGTCTTTGTTCTGGATTTTTTCTGAGTAGCTGAGTGATGATGCCCCGAGCATTTGGTGGAGGAAAGGAATTACATCTCCAAACAATGTCATCTGTGATATAAAAAGAAAATATTACAGGAAATAAAACCTCTTCATTTATTTACATAAAAAAGCATTTTCCTTAAAAAAGCTAGAAACTGAACCAAGGAACAAATCAAACCAAATAACAGCGACATGACAAGCAGTCAGATTATTTTACTTACCACTGAGGATACTGCGTAATTTCTCCTTTTGGGAAGCCCTATAAAATGGTGTATATCCAAAGAGAAATTCATATAGGATGATGCCTACTGACCACCAGTCAACAGGTCTTCCATAGCCTTTCCTTAGGATAACTTCTGGGGCCATGTAACTAGACGTGCCAGCAGTCTGGAAAACAACAGAAGAATGAGATGATGATCAATACATACGACAAATAACATCAGTGGAAATGTGATGAGAAATGATCAGAGAAGGAGAAAGAGATGAGATATGTAAAGTAGAAAATCCTGTAAGTAAAGCCGACCTCTTTATCACAGAACTCTTTGGTGATGTCCATAGTTTGAGCCTTATAGATGTTTGATGTTGGTCTCATGAGGCCAAGTTTTGAAAGTCCAAAATCGGTCACTTTAATATGTCCTGTTGATGTTATCAGGAGGCTGTAAAAGAAAAGATGTTGTCAGCCAAAAGTAATAACCCATAGACTGAATAACAAACTAACTTTCATCCCCTTTATTATAGCTCAAGGGTCACTTACTTTACAGGCTTCAGGTCTCTGTGCACCACACCATAGCTGTGCAGATATTCCACAGCAAGGACTGTTTCTGCAATGTACAGACGGGCCAAGGTGATAGGTAAAGGACCCCTGTGCTGTAGAAGATTGCCACAGTCTCCTCCTACAGGAAAAAGCAAATATGACAGGTGAGGGTCTGTTACAGAGTAAATTACACATGATGAGTGTGAATGTGAAACAAGCGGAGATATTGGGACAGGATGGTATATATAGAGATACACTGTGTAATGTAGAGCGTATACTGCAGAGGAACCCTGTACATAGAGACAGAGCCAGGCCTCATCTACAAGCCTCTCATTTATTTCTCTGTGAAACTTCTCATCTATAAAAACTGTTCAAATACAGAGAAATCTTCCTTTCCTCCGTAGCAGATAATGCCGCCATGCTCAGTGAGGACACACAAGGCATCTTAGTAACATTATAGTAAATGCGGTGTGGACATGTAACCGTCCATGTGGACATGTTCAGGTTATATATAAGGTGCTAGGATTAGGCAGACGTGGGCTGGATATAAATACAATGGATGTGTCCTACCTGGTGCATACTCCATGACCATACACAGATGAAATTTAGTAGGAAAGGAGCAGAACATGGAGGCCACAAAGGGACAATCAGCGAATGTAGAGATGTCCCTCTCCTGAAAGGCCCATTTAAGGGTCTTTGGCTTTCTCAGGTTCTGCTTGTCCATTTTCTTCATAGCACATATCTTGTTTGTGTCTGTATGGCGAACTAGGTGGACGGATCTGAGGAGGAAGAAAAGACATGATTTATTATGAATTCTTACTAACAGTCCATCCATAGACCTGATCAAGTGATCTCCTGTACTAATGGTTAATACTAGATGTGCGGCCATCACTAGAAATCCATAAAATAACACTCCATAAATGATCACCTATGGAAAGTTCTCTTCCACGTCACATCCTAACTGACCTGAAGAGAGACAATTAGATGTGGACAGTGATGTGGAACCATAATTTCTCTATGGTAGCATTGCGCGGGCAGGACATAGAGACATAGGCATCACTATAAGGAGCCCTGAGAAATAAATATTATACCAAGTAAAGCTCACCCAAATCCTCCACAGCTGATCAGTTTGATAGGATTAAAGTCGTCCTTACAAGGATTCACTGATCTGATCAAGGCCTAAAAAGGAATAAGAAATGACATTAAGACAACGAAGCTGCAAGAGTATAAAAGCTCCAGATCTCCCGTCTATATTATATCCCCCCTGATTACACTGCAACCGAAGTAGAGGACGTGATAAAAGCCGGACCCCCCACAGACACTATTATATTATAAGTGGATATTCCCCATACACATAAATCATTGTACTGCAGGGGAGGATAAGGGACATCACACGGAGGAGACAGAATAATAACACCACCGTCACACATAATAGGTCTGATCTACATAAGAGCAGAGATATCCCATTGTCATATGGGATGTGTAATTCCCACCCGTCATCTGATGATATACAGACGTCCCATGATACTTACACTGGCAGATTCCTGGATGATCTCTGGTGGCTCAGATGTTCCACCATCAGTATTTGTCGGCACAGTTATTCCTATAATAATGATAAAATAATGAAGAGACGACATGTATTAGTCTATATCACCACTTATATAACACATCCATATAATAATGGAAATGATAAGACCCCTGTACATGGAATATACTAGATATAAGGATATTCTGCACACACTGTATATATTTATGGCATATCTATATATATATACTGTACTATGAACGTGTCATTGCTCAGGATCTGACCGAATCCTCAACAATTACATGATTGGGGACCAATGACCTTCTTTGTACATTTGTGACCCCCTCATTATAGTCCATGGGGGCTCATGAGCCACCAGCTTCCTCATACATTGGATGAAGAGTAAATCTCCATGTTCTCTGTCATTCTCTATAACTTGATATTTGTATGTAAAATATTAGATGACCGGCTTACCTTCCATCAGATCAGGGTTCGGCCCCAGCTGACTGATATCAGGGTCAGCAATATTTCCGTTTTGCCCCTCTTTGGAGTCGCCTTCGGATGTTTCCTGATGGATATAATATATACAATTAATATAACATTTCACAAATACTACATTACCACATACAATAGACAGGAAGGACTAATCATTGGATTTCCTGGATAATTTCAGTATTGGACGAACTATACAAAGCCGCTCCCCCAGTAAATTCACATTAATATACAACCCCTGGCAAAAATTATGGAATCACCGGGCTCGGAGGATGTTCATTCAGTTGTTTAATGTTGTTGAAAAAAAAGCAGATCACAGACATGGCACAAAACTAAAGTAATTTCCAATGGCAACTTTAGGGCTTTAAGAAACACTAAAAGAAATCAATATTAAAAATGAGATACTCAGTAAAGGTAATTTATTTTAGACCAAGCAGAGGGAAAAAAATTATGGAATCACTAAATTCTGAAGAAAAAATTATGGAATCACACTGTAAATTTTCATTTCCAATCTAACACCTGCATCAAATTAGATCTGCTAGTTAATCTGCATCTAAAAAGGAGTGATCACACCTTGGAGAGCTGTTGCACCAAGTGGACTGACATGACTCATGGCTCCAACACGAGAGATGTCAATTGAAACAAATTAGAGGATTATCAAACTCTTAAAAGAAGGTAAATCATCACACAATGTTGCCCAAGGAAGACATCAAAGCGTCAAGACCGGAAACTTAATCCAATATGGTTTCAAAACAGGAAAGGCACAACAAAACAAATGAGGAATGAATTGGAGGAAACTGGAGTCAATGTCTGTGGCCGAACTGTAAGAAACCGCCTAAAGGAAATGGGATTTACATACAGAAAAGCTAAACATAAGCCATCATTAACACATAAACACAAAAAAACAAGGTTACAATGGGCTAAGGAAAAGCAATTGTGGACTGTGGATGACTGGATGAAAGTCATATTCAGTGATGAATCGCGAATCTGCATTGGGCAAGGTGATGATGCTGGAACTTTTGTTTGGTGCCGTTCCAATGAGATTTATAAAGATGACTGCATGAAGAGAACATGCAAATTTTCACAGTCATTGATGATATGAGGCTGCATGTCAGGTAAAGGCACTGGGGAGATGGCTGTCATTACATCTTCAATAAATGCGCAAGTTTACATTGATATTTTGGACAGTCTTCTTATCCCATCAATTGAAACGATGTTTGGGGATGATGACATCATTCTTCAAGATGATAATGCATCCTGCCATAGAGCAAAAACTGTGAAAACATTCCTTGAAAGAAGACACATAAGGTCAATGTCATGGCCTGCAAATAGTCCGGATCTGAATCCAATTGAAAATCTTTGGTGGAAGTTGAAGAAAATGGTGCATGACAAAGCTCCAACCTGCAAAGCTGATTTGGCAACAGCAATCAGAGAAAGTTGGAGCCAGATTGATGAAGAGTACTGTTTGTCACTCATTAAGTCCATGCCTCAGAGACTTCAAGCTGTTATTAAAGCCAGAGGTGGTGCAACGAAATACTAGTGATGTATTGTAGTGTTCTTTTGTGTCTTTGTTTTTCATGATTCCATAATTTTTTCCTCAGAATTGAGTGATTCCATATTTTTTTCCCTCTGCTTGGTATGAAAAAAATTACCCTTACTGAGTACCACATTTTTAATCTTGATTTCTTTTAGTGTATCTTAAAGCCCTAAAGTTGCCATTTGAAATGACTTTAGTTTTGTGCCATGTCTGTGATCTGCTTTTTTTTCAACAACATGAAACAACTGAATGAACATCCTCCGAGCCCGGTGATTCCATAATTTTTGCCAGGGGTTGTATAAGGGACTTGTATCTACAACTGATCTACAATATCTTCTATCAGGACTGCAGCATTTATAAGAAGGAAGATTGTGATGATCGAGAGAGACAGAAGCGGAAATACTAACTCCGCACCGCTGAGTACAGACTGTCCTCACATATGATGGAGCCGCAGAGACAGGCGGGCATAAAATGTCCTGTGTCTGCCTGGAGCGGACAGGGAGGCCTCTACCACCATAAATCTGAGCTTCTGCTATATGACGGTAATCTGGAGAAGATCAGACAACAAGGACATGAGATGTAGAAGACGATGGCTCCTTACCAGGCGCTCCAGGGAGTAGGCCGGATACTCCAGTACAAGCAGGACATTCTGGGCCAGTTGTTTAATAAAGGCCAATTCTCCACTATGGGATTTTTCTTCAGCCTATAGAGATGGAAATAAACAAGAAAGGAAAATCATGAGAGAAAGTGCAGAATGGAGGATGCCATTTATGTCGCCGTGTTACTCCTGATATTGGCACTACAAATACTACATGACAGCTGACGAGGGATCCGGTCATTTGTAAACCTCTAAAGGGAACCTGTCATGTAAAGTAATGCTATTAACCTGCAGATATGGAGTTGATATGCAGGTTAGTAGCATTCTGACATTGTGCGGCCATATTAGCACCGGCTGTCAGTCAGTGCCGGGTGCGGTTACAGCCGCCGCTCACTATGCAGAGAACGGTGACTGAAAGCCTGCCGGCGCCACCGATATGACTGAAAGAGCGAGGCTGCCAGGGGAGATACAGTTTATTTCAGTGTGGCGGCTGCATGGTGTCAGAACGCTATTAACCTGCAAATTGAGGTGCAGGTTAATAGCATTATTTTAGGCGACAGGTTCCCTTTATATCTCCACATCCACCCTCCACACCTAAGGCATGTAAGTAAGACACATGACTGCTTACGACTTGTGTAAATCGGCCTGTGACAATTAAAAATCACATCTCCCCAAACCCTCTATTTATCAAGCACCGCCTTTTAAATCCTTCTTCCTCTCCTCCATATCTTACAGCGTAAAAAAACAAGTCTTCACTGGGCCCCATCAACAGAAAAATAAGAATTGTTATGGTTCTCAGAATTTAGCGACTCAAAGCAAAAAAATGTTTTCGCAATATTCTGAATTTTCTTTGCATATTCGGTATCGCCTTAATCGAAATGACGTGGAAAATCATATTTCCAGGTCATTTTTAATGCATAACAAACGCCGTAAAAACAAAACCCCCAAAAAACTACTGTATATTTTATGGTAAAAAGAATGGAGCCACTCAAAGCTACAACTCTTCTCACAAACGCCAACAGAAAAATAAGAAAGTTATGGCTCTTAAAAGAAAGTGATGAAAAAATGACAGCAAAAAATGTCAAATTTCCTGGTCCTTACAAGGTTAACCAATCCCATTCACCCCACGGTAACAACCTTCCTGTCCCTATTTCAATTAACCCTTTAGATACCTCAATTTCCCTTGTCATGTAGCCTGTATGCCCCATTTTTGGCCCCGGCTATTCTTATCTTAGTATTTGGAACAGGTTAAACTTAAACTTGTAATCCCTTACCATATTCTATTATTATTATTATTATTATTATTATAAGATTTGTGCAGATTGCCTGCTATTTACCTGCTGTACGAGTGTCCAGATGTTTTGCTGTAAATGCTCAAGATATTCTGAGCTAATACGACCTTTGTGGTATTTGGTCAGGCAGTCTATCACAAGCTTCATAACCAGCCGGTAAGTGAAGCTGAGGACGCCATCGGGTAGTGGTAGCACAATGTCAGGGGCGTAGGTGGTAAGAATCCCCTGGAGCAGTGCTAACACCTGAAGTCTGTCTGAAGGAATTTCAGACATTTCAAGTAAATCCAAAGTAAATCCAAGCGCAATCAGTATATGATTAGCTATGTAGCTTCTCACTGACAGCAATGACACCGGAATGTCAAAGTGACTATATGGGTGTAAACACTTCTGTAAGTAGTGATGGTTAATTATGATGTCATGATGGAATCTAGTGTTCTCATCTATTTTTTTTAAACAAACTTTATTTAATGAGACAAAATAGACAAACAAATCGGGTTATAATCCTAGAATCTCCATGACATTTACCAACACAGACCACATCTTTATAAATAAGTGTGAAATCCATCCAATCATTTTTTTTCCACAATTTTAACAGATTCAATTTTTAACTCCGCATGCAAAACAGCAAAAAAATACTTTTCCAAAATCCTTATATGAATAGATGTAAAAATAAGTGAATCCATTAGACTTTAAGTAACCCTGTTGTCCCCCTATGTTCCCCCGTATGATACCAGGATGTGTGTCAGAATACTTTCATCAGCTGTGACATATCAGATTGTGTATTGCTATATTCATTAAAAGATCTCAGTTTGTGAAAAAACGCTGTCGTCGACTTTTCTTTTTGTTTTTCTGACTCAAGTTTGTCATAAACTAATAAGGTTTTCAGAGTTTTGATTATTTCAGATAATTGAGGTGTCTCTTTCTTCAACCCATATCTAAGTATACATTTTTTAACCACCAATAGAACTACATGTATTATCTGTATAGACAGAACTCTGTCCCCATCCTCCCGATGTTCTGTTACAATATGATGAAATAAACATGCCCGAGGAGACTGTGGGACTTTAATTCTCCAAACATTATCTAAATAGAGAAGGGTCTCTTCCCACACCATTTGGGTGGAAGGGCATCGTCTGATGCTATCAAACAAATTGGTTTTAGGTTACATTTTGGGCATTTTCATAAATAATGTGATGAAGCATCTTTGTAGGAAAAATTGAAAGCATAAATGGCATTATGAATCAGTTTGTTCTGCATTTCTCTCCATTGTTCATTGCTATTTTTACTTTATCCAAGCCCGTCAAAAGTTTACCATCTCTCTAAGTGTCATTTAGCGCTATACTCCAATGGATAAATAAATCAGGTACCACAGTGTGCAGAATTTGTCTCCTAATCCTTTGATATATTGTGGATAGGGAATTTACCCATGAGCTAGACCACATCAATATGTCAAAATCACCCCTCCTTTCCACCTTCCCGAAATCTCTCACCATAGAGCTGTGGAAAGTAACTGTTTGGTGGTACTGTAGACATTGATGATCTCCCATATCATACATCCCTGAGAATTCCTGCCAGGTGAGCAGCCTTCCTTCATTAACATTTAATAAATCCCTTTCTGGTTCCATTGCTTGCAAAGCTTGTTCTGTTTACCCTGAATAAATCTAGGATTTTCCCATAAGGGCACTAATCTAGATAGGTGAAAAGGTTGTTTGTATAATTTTCTTAAAACTTTCTCCACACCCCCGGGCATGGGGAGCAGTGAATATTCCGGCAGCTGACATCGGCGTGTGGGGGCCATAAACAGTGCCAGCAGGAGACCCTTCCCCATAACAATGCGGCATGACATTTTTTTCTTCACATTTTTTTTCTATTTTCCTCCTCTAAAACCTTATGGTCTGTAAAATACGGTGTATTAAAAACTGTGGATTAAGACATAGATTTCAAAAAACAAATCACATATATACATTGCTCATTTAACCCCTTTACCATCCTGGGATTTTTTGTTTTTGCATTTTCATTTTTTGATCCCCTTCTACCCAGAGCCATAACTTTTTTTTTTCAGTCAATATGGTCGTGTGAGGGCTTGTTTCTCGCGGACGAGTTGTACTTTTGAACGACGCCATTGATTTTACCATATTGTGTACTGGAAAACGGGAAAAAAATTCCAAGTGTGGTGAAATTGCAAAAAAAGTGCAATTTGACAATTGTTTTTTTTAACATATTCAGTAAATGCTAAAAGTGACCTGCCATTATGATTCTCCGTGTCATTACGAGTTTGTAGACACCAAACATGTATAGGTTCTTTTTTATTTAAGTGGTGAAAAAAAATTCCAAAGTTTGTAAAAAAAAAAATGATGGAGCCATTTTCCAAGACCCATGGAATCTCCTTTTTTGGGATCTGGGGCCGGGTGAGGGCTTATTTCTTGCGCGCTGAGTTGACGTTTTTATTGATGCCATTTTGGGATAGATACGATGTTTTATTGCCCGTTATTTTGTTTTATTGCAATGTTGCAGCAACCAAAATTCTACAGTTTTGTTTTTTTTCCTCATTACCGATCTGATTAATTCTCTTTATATTTTGACAGATCGGGTGATTCTGAACTCGCCGATACCAAGTATGTGTATTTTTTATTTTTAATTGTTTTATTTTGAATGGGGCAAAAGGAGGGTGATTTGAACTGTTACATTTTTAAATATTTTTAAAAACATTTTTTTTACTTTTTACCTGCTTCAATAGCCTCCATGGGAGAGTTGAAGCTGCCATCGTCTGATCACTTGTGCTACACATAGCAAGTAGTGATGATCGAGCATGCTCATTGCTCGAGATTTACGAGCATGCTCAGGTGAGCACCTATTATCTTCAGTGTGCTCGGGCTTTAAGTTTTCGTCACTCCGGGAACGTGATTTGCGACTGTTTGACAGCTTTAATACATGTGAGGAATGCCTGTTTTTCCAGCATTCCACACATGTATTAAAGCTGTCAAACAGTCGCAAATCATGTTCACGGAGCTACGGAAATGTAGCGCCCCGAGGGTTCAGTTGCTTCAGGGGTATTGCACCTCAACTAGAGGTGTGATATTCCACTTCCAGGTAAGGATGGTGTTATGTTCTGCTACCAGTGCTAAGGAAAGAGAGGAGATCTGTCCCTACGATAGAACTCAGCTGAATCCCTACGATGTAACAGGGAACCTGATCCTGCGATCAGACCTGCTAAAGTCCTAAGCTAGTCTGTACGGAGACCTATAGATGTGGGGAAGGAATCCCTACAAGTACTAAGGACTGGGAGGAAAATGGGACACCTCCTAACAGAAATAGTAGCAGACAGACGAACAAACAAAATATATAGAACATAGAGGTCCGTAGACCAAGCAAACTAACAGAGTTAGATACAGAGCACAGGCTAGCTAGAAAGTAGTTATACAATGAAGTCCAGCAAAGCCAGAAGGGCGGAGCAGGATTAAATAGGCCAACAAGGTCATGTGACCAGCAAAGGAAAAAACCTAAGAGCAAGGTTCTAACAGTACCCCCCCTTCTAAGAGGATCCTCCGGATCCCCTAGGACCAGACTTATCAGGAAATCTCCTCTGAAACGCTCTGATAAGTCTGGACGCGGAAACATCATCTGACCTCACCCAAGAGTTATCCTCGGGTCCGAAACCTTTCCAGGCCACAAGATACTGCAAACTACCTCTATACCGTCTAGAGTTAAGGATGCGAGAAATTTCATATTCCCCATCCTCCACCACCGGAGGAACAGAGGCAGAGGCGTCACCATCCGACACAACAGCTTTTTTTAACAGAGAGACATGAAATACCGGATTAATTCTCCAGGAGGTAGGAACCTCCAACCTAACAGCAGATTGGTTGACAACCTGAAGCACCTTAAAGGGCCCTACAAACTTGGGACCCAATTTCTTAGAAGGAATCCTCAACCGCAGATTCCTAGAGGACAACCAAACCATGTCACCAACAGCGAACAAAACCTCCTGTCGTTTCCTATCAAAGTAGTCTTTAGATTTTCTGTTGGCCTCCTGAAGATTACCACGCACATCCGTCCAAACTCTCTCCAAATCACCGGAAAAATTCTCCTCCTCAGGCACGGCAGATCCCAACTTGGAGAACGACCCAAACGACGGATGTCTCCCAGAACAACAAAAAAAAGGCGAACAACCAGCAGAAGAAGATGTATGATTGTTCAGAGCAAATTCAGCAAGTGGCAGAAACTCAGACCACCCCTCTTGATTGTCTGCCACAAAACAACGCAAGAACTGCTCAACATCCTGGTTTTTCCTTTCTGTCTGGCCATTAGATTCAGGATGATATCCGGACGAGAACGACAAATGAACTCCCAACCTGTCACAAAAGGCACGCCAAAAACGAGCCACGAACTGAGGACCCCTATCAGAAACAATGTCAGTAGGAACGCCATGAAGTCTGACAATTTCCTTGACAAAGGCCTTAGCGAGAGTTTTAGCGCAGGGCAGTTTGACGAAGGGAACCAAGTGACACATCTTGCTAAAACGGTCCACGACCACCCAGATGACAGTAAAACCCTCAGAGGGGGGAAGGTCAGTTATAAAGTCCATAGCCAAATGTGTCCAAGGAGCACTGGGAACCTCCAAAGGACAAAGCAACCCCGCAGCAGGAGTATGTGAGGACTTAGATCTAGCACATATAGTACATTGACGCACCCACTTAATGACTTCCTTCTGCCATCCAGGCCACCAAAAACTGCGACCCACCAGTCTCTTGGTCTCAGAGATTCCGGGATGACCTGCCAACCGAGATTCGTGACACTCAACAAACAAATCTCTCCTAAAGGTCCCAGGCACAAACAACCTCCCATGAGGAGTGTTAGATGGGGCATTCTCCTGTGCTTTAAGAATCTCATCTTCCAAAACGGAGTCCAAAGCAGCTATCACAACACCTTCTTGTAAAATGTTCTCCTCTTTCTCAGCACCGACTATGGGAGAAAAACTGCGAGACAAGTCATCCGCCTTAACATTCTTAGTACCAGGGATGTAAGTAACGGAGAAATTAAACCGCGAGAAAAACAGTGCCCACCTAGCCTGACGGGCATTCAGGCGCTTGGCAGCATCAAGATATATCAGATTTTTATGATCCGTAAGAACCTGAACGGGAAATTCCGCACCTTCCAAGAAGTGGCGCCAGTGTTCAAATGCGAGTTTAATAGCCAATAATTCCCGATTACCAATATCGTAATTCAGTTCAGTCTCCGAAAATTTTTTTGAAAAAAAGGCACAGGGATGTAATCCATCCCCGTTATCCTGAGACAATACTGCGCCAAACCCCACAGAGGAAGCATCAACCTCAACCAAAAACGGCTTAGTCACATCAGGCTGCATAAGGATGGGAGCAGAGGTGAACCTCTCCTTGAGATACACAAAAGCTTCAATGGCCTCAGAAGTCCACTGAACCGCATCAGCACCTTTCCTGGTGAGATCAGTCAGAGGTTTGACAATAGTAGAAATTTTTTTTATGAATTTTCTGTAATAATTGGCGAAACCTAAAAACCTCTGTATCGATTTCAAACCAATAGGCCTAGGCCATTCCTGTACAGCTTGAACTTTAACCGGGTCCATCTCAAAACCTTCGCTGGAGATAATGTAACCCAAAAAACTAATTCTCTGTACAGCGAACTCACATTTCTCCAGCTTAGCAAAAAGCGAATTGTCCATTAATAAATGTAATACCTCACGTACGCTCCGCCAATGAGACTCCAGATCCGGCGAATAAATCAAAATGTCATCCAAATACACAACCACATTTTTGCTGATCAAAGGTCTAAGGATGTCATTAATAAGATTCTGAAAAAATGCAGGAGCATTAGTAAGACCAAAAGGCATAACCAGATTCTCAAAATGACCCACAGGAGTGTTAAAAGCAGTCTTCCATTCGTCACCCTCCTTCATGCGCAACAGATTGTATGCCCCCTTAAGGTCAATTTTAGAGAACCACTTGGCCCCCATTAACTGGTTAAACAGATCAGGAATCAATGGCAGTGGGTAAGGATTGCGTACAGTAATTTTGTTAATCTCACGAAAATCCAGACAAGGACGTAAACCGCCGTCCTTTTTTTTTACAAAAAAAAATCCAACCGCCACAGGAGACTTAGAGGGCCTAATGTGACCGGCGGCCAAACTTGTATTCCTCCAAAGCCTTCCTCTCAGGAATAGTAAGGTTAAATAAACGACTTTTAGGAAGAGTCACTCCAGGGACAAATTCAATAGAACAATCACAGTCTCTATGGGGAGGCAAAACCTGCGATTCCTTCTCAGAAAAAACTCTCCAAAAATCCTGAATAGGAACAGGCAATTCTCCCCTATCCAAAGCTGCAATACGCCCGTTACAACACTTGTCATAACATTTATGGCTCCAGGATTTAATTTCACTGGTAGACCAATCCAGTACAGGATTGTGAAATTTTAACCAGGGCAATCCCAATATTACTGTAGAAGGCAAGTTATTCAAAACCACCAAATTCAATTTCTCATGGTGAACACCATTAATAGTGAGAGGAAATTCACAGACCTTGAGAGTAATATTCTTCAAAGGGGAACCATCCACAGAAACCACAGCAATGGGGGATGATAAAGGTTCGGGTTTTAAATTGAGTCTTTCCAAGAATCCCCCATCAATTACATTCAGAGTAGACCCACAATCAACAAACACCCGAAATTCCATTAATTTTTTCTGAGCAATCGTGGAAGCAGCTAAAAATACACCCTTGGAATTTAAACAGGCAATACGGGCATGACTGACCATTTTTTTTTCTTTCTTCATACGAAGCTCACAGTCTTTAATCAAATGACCAGATTTTCCGCAATAGAAACACAAGCCTTCAGAAAATCTACGGTCTTTTTCTTGAGAGCGAGGTGCCACCGATCCAATCTCCATCGGTTCACCACTGTTAGTACACACATTCTCATAACCAGAAACTGACATAGCAGAGGATTTGCTCTCATTAACCCTTGCACGCAGTCTCCTATCCACCCGTATAGCTAATTGCATAGCCTGTTGCAAATCTTCAGGTGTAGGATAAGCAATTAGCAGGTCTTTAACCCTTTCATTGAGCCCAGCAAGAAATAGACTTTTCAGAGCAGAATCGTTCCACCCTGTTTGAGTAGACCAACGACGGAAATGAGTACAATATTTTTCCACATTAACTGATCCCTGTTTCAAACGTCTCAACTCAGTCTCAGCTGATGCGACACGGTCAGGATCATCATATAATAGTCCCAAAGCAGAAAAAAAACTATCCACTGATCTGAAGCATGTATCACTAGGTTGCAAAGAAAAGGCCCACTCCTGAGGCTCTTTGCGCAAAAGTGACATTATGAACCCTATGCGCTGGGATTCATCCCCAGAGGACTTGGGTCTCAAACGAAAATACAATAAGCAAGCATTTTTAAATGAAAAAAATTCTCGGTGTTCACCAAAAAATAAATCCGGCAAACATACCTTAGGCTCCAAGAAATGTGCTCCAGGACAGTTACTCACGTGCTGACGGAGCTCGGCCACCTCCAGAGAGAGTCCCTGCAGGCGATGAGCCAAATCCTGAACCGACACCATGATGGAACAGAAAAATCTTTCCTTAGAGAATTTGCAGGCTGGACTTACTGTTATGTTCTGCTACCAGAGCTAAGGAAAGAGAGGAGATCTGTCCCTACGATAGAACTCAGCTGAATCCCTACGATGTAACAGGGAACCTGATCCTGCGATCAGACCTGCTAAAGTCCTAAGCTAGTCTGTACGGAGACCTATAGATGTGGGGAAGGAATCCCTACAAGTACTAAGGACTGGGAGGAAAATGGGACACCTCCTAACAGAAATAGTAGCAGACAGACGAACAAACAAAATATATAGAACATAGAGGTCCGTAGACCAAGCAAACTAACAGAGTTAGATACAGAGCACAGGCTAGCTAGAAAGTAGTTATACAATGAAGTCCAGCAAAGCCAGAAGGGCGGAGCAGGATTAAATAGGCCAACAAGGTCATGTGACCAGCAAAGGAAAAAACCTAAGAGCAAGGTTCTAACAGATGGAGTGTGGACCAGGGCTCAGTTAGCTGCACACACATACACTCCCCATTTCCGGGGGACAGCTCGCCGGTGCTCCCATATTGCAGGCACAACTGACCATGTCCCTGGCTGGAGTGGGGAGGGAGGAGAGAGCCCAGTGGTGTGGGAGCAAAAGGAGACAGTTTCTGGAGCATAGGAAGGAGCTCATTGGGTGCAGGTCACCTGAGCTCAGACACAGAGAAGCAGATAAAAGGTGGGAGCCATCTTGTTGAGAGTAGAGAGAAAAGGAGTAGAGAGTAGTTCAGTCAGAGCTGACAGGGAGCCGCGGCTCAGCCTGAGCTCAGCTCCACGAGGCAGGCCTAGAGAGAAGGTCGGGGCCAGAGAGGAGAAGAGAAGAAGGAGAAGGAAGGAAGGAGAAGAGACAGAGGAGTAGAAAGGCTCCAGAAACAAGAAGGCAGAAGGGACCCTAAGAGAGCAGAACGGACAGCAACCGTTGCAAACCCGCGTTATATCGGGTGAAGGGTCAGGCTGTGGAAGGGTACCGGATTCCCAAGTTGGTGGAGGTAAATCATCCCTCAGCCAAGAACCGGAGGTCGTGATCATTTATTGGTGCGACCCCCCGCCAAACCTGCTAGGAAGGCGCCATATAGGATAGCGGGAAGCGGAGGCCAACGCTTACCCGACACGGTCCGCGGTAGCTGGACAGAAGTTTGGTCACTGGTGGGGCACGAGAGGCCAGAGAAAGGACAGAAGGGGGTCCTGTGCCATACTCCTGAATTGCCTGGGGGTTGACCGAGCTCCTCACCTGGTGGACGCAGCACAACTTGGGCAGTCATTGCTGACAGAAGTGACTTGGATAACAACTGTGAGTAAAAACCCTGGACTGCACCCTTGGACTCAGTGTGATCTTTGCTGCGCCTGCACCATCACCCCCAGCATCCACCTACACTGCCCTGAGGTTACACTCTTCCCGTGGGGAGTAATCCTATCCCTGTGCTGCACACCAACACCAGCCGTAGCGGTCTGCCTCGCAGCGGCGGTTATCTCTGACCGCAATCAATGGGTGGCGTAGTTGAACATTCAAAACACTGATAAATAGACTGCCACCTTTTGGTCTCACCACCCTGAGCCACGGGATCGGGTTGCCACTACTACCCCCATCAGCAGCGTACACCAGAAGGCCCGGTTCTGGGTACCCCACGGCCCAGGGGGGCAAGTCAAAAACTTAAAGCCCGAGCATGCTGAAGATAATACTTCGCAAAACAAACATACTTCGCATCCCTCATATCCTCCCTGTCTCACAACCCCAAACAACTATTCAACACCTTCAATTCTCTCCTCCGTCCCCCAGTGCCTCCTCCCTCTCCTCTTATTTCAGCCGAAGACTTTGCCTCATTCTTCAAGCAGAAGGTTGACACTAGAGATGAGCGTTGTTCTACTCGAACTGTTCGCCAATCTCAAATTCGAGCTGTTTTGGGCGGTGTTCGAGCCGTTCGGCGAACACGAACGATTTGAGAAAAATTCGGCTGTTCGAGGTTATGTTCGATAACTGTTCGTGCACCAAAATCATAACTGGATTTTTTCTCAGTAATGATGAAAATTAATGTTAATACGCAGTTTGAGTGTACAGCGGGGTGGGGGGAGGGGTAGGGGATGGATCTCTGCAGGAATAATGAAGATCTCCATTTTTTTTTCTCTTTCCCGCATTTGCAGTGGGGAGGTGCAGTCTGTCAGCCTATCAGCAGCGCACACACGGAGCGAACTGCTGTTTTTCACACAAGCAAGGGCATGTGTCATTGGCAGTGTATGTCACATGTCCTTGCCCTATAAGACCAAGCCATTTTCCCCGTCGCCACCATTTTCTCACTGCTGCAGCTGCGTGTTAGACGGCACCGCTGTTGCTGTGTGCGCTATACCTTGTTAATTTCAAGCCAATTTTCGCACAAATCTACAGATAGCTTGGGAGTTGGGAATAGTTGTGATTGCAGTCCTTTTAAGGACTAGGTTACAGCATTTCCTACAACTTTTATCAGGCAGGTTTGTGCTCTTAAATAGATTGATTGTGGGAGTAAAGACTAATTGTAATTGCAGTCCTTTTCAGGACTAGGTTACATCAGTTCCTATCAGTTTTTGCCAGGCAGGTCTGTGCCAGTGCTGTGCAAGTTTTTTTCACAGCATTTGGCTGAATCTAGCAAAGCTAATCCTTTTTGGCCTATTGCAGAGTGTGTTAGTCAGTGGAGTAGCCTATCTGTGTTGCAAGATATACCACCTGTGTATAGAATACCAATTTTTTTACTGCACCTAGTGAAGTAAAATCTTTTGGGCATAGCATCATTCTATTAGTCCATCTATACTGACCTCCATCAGGTTGCAAATTGAATATAATTTTTTTCTGCATCTAGCTCTGAAAAAATATTTGGGCTTCTAGCAGTGTGTGGGACTTGTTCTATTAGTCCATCTATACTGACCTCCATCAGGTTGCAAACTGAATATAATTTTTTTCTGCATCTAGCTCTGAAAAAATATTTGGCCTTCTAGCAGTGTGTGGGACTTTCTCTATTAGTCCATCTATACTGACCTCCATCAGGTTGCAAATTAAAAATAATTTTTATCTGCATCTAGATCTGAAAAAATATTTGGCCTTCTAGCAGTGTGTGGGACTTTCTCTATTAGTCCATCTATACTGACCTCCATCAGGTTGCAAATTAAAAATAATTTTTATCTGCATATACCTCTGAAAAAATATTTGGGCTTCTAGCTGTGTGTGGGACTTGTTCTATTAGTCCATCTATACTGACCTCCATCAGGTTGCAAACTGAATATAATTTTTTTCTGCATCTAGCTCTGAAAAAATATTTGGCCTTCTAGCAGTGTGTGGGACTTTCTCTATTAGTCCATCTATACTGACCTCCATCAGGTTGCAAACTGAATATATTTTTTTTCTGCATCTACCTCTGAAAAAATATTGGGCTTCTAGCTGTGTGTGGGACTTGTTCTATTAATCCATCTATACAGACCTCCATCAGGTTGCAAACTGAATATATTTTTTTCTGCATCTACCTCTGAAAAAATATTGGGCTTCTAGCTGTGTGTGGGACTTGTTCTATTAATCCATCTATACAGACCTCCATCAGGTTGCAAACTGAATATAATTTTTTTCTGCATCTAGCTCTGAAAAAATAGTTGGCCTTCTAGCAGTGTGTGGGACTTTCTCTATTAGTCCATCTATACTGACCTCCATCAGGTTGCAAATTAAAAATAATTTTTATCTGCATCTAGCTCTGAAAAAATATTTGGCCTTCTAGCAGTGTGTGGGACTTTCTCTATTAGTCCATCTATACTGACCTCCATCAGGTTGCAAATTAAAAATAATTTTTATCTGCATCTACCTCTGAAAAAATATTTGGGCTTCTAGCTGTGTGTGGGACTTGTTCTATTAGTCCATCTATACTGACCTCCATCAGGTTGCAAACTGAATATAATTTTTTTCTGCATCTAGCTCTGAAAAAATATTTGGCCTTCTAGTAGTGTGTGGGACTTTCTCTATTAGTCCATCTATACTGACCTCCATCAGGTTGCAAATTAAAAATAATTTTTATCTGCATCTAGCTCTGAAAAAATATTTGGCCTTCTAGCAGTGTGTGGGACTTTCTCTATTAGTCCATCTATACTGACCTCCATCAGGTTGCAAATTAAAAATAATTTTTATCTGCATCTACCTCTGAAAAAATATTTGGGCTTCTAGCTGTGTGTGGGACTTGTTCTATTAGTCCATCTATACTGACCTCCATCAGGTTGCAAACTGAATATAATTTTTTTCTGCATCTAGCTCTGAAAAAATATTTGGCCTTCTAGCAGTGTGTGGGACTTTCTCTATTAGTCCATCTATACTGACCTCCATCAGGTTGCAAATTAAAAATAATTTTTATCTGCATCTAGCTCTGAAAAAATATTTGGCCTTCTAGCAGTGTGTGGGACTTTCTCTATTAGTCCATCTATACTGACCTCCATCAGGTTGCAAATGAAAAATAATTTTTATCTGCATCTAGCTCTGAAAAAATATTTGGCCTTCTAGCAGTGTGTGGGACTTTCTCTATTAGTCCATCTATACTGACCTCCATCAGGTTGCAAATTAAAAATAATTTTTTTTCTGCATCTACCTCTGAAAAAATATTGGGCTTCTAGCTGTGTGTGGGACTTGTTCTATTAATCCATCTATACAGACCTCCATCAGGTTGCAAACTGAATATAATTTTTTTCTGCATCTACCTCTGAAAAAATATTTGGCCTTCTAGCAGTGTGTGGGACTTGTTCTATTAGTCCACCTATACTGACCTCCATCAGGTTGCAAATTCAAAATAATTTTTTGTCTGCATCTAGCTCTGAAAAAATATTTGGCCTTCTAGCAGTGTGTGGGACTTTCTCTATTAGTCCATCTATACTGACCTCCATCAGGTTGCAAACTGAATATATTTTTTTTCTGCATCTACCTCTGAAAAAATATTTGGGCTTCTAGCTGTGTGTGGGACTTGTTCTATTAGTCCATCTATACTGACCTCCATCAGGTTGCAAATCGAATATAATTTTTTTCTCCATCTAACCCAGCCAATAGTTTTGGCCTAATACCACAGTTTGGCCACTCAGCTCTGCTCGGTTCCCATCCATTGTTTTTTTGTGCAAACAACTCCAGAGTTGTGAATTAGTTAACCACCAAAATGAGTGGAAAAAGGCCTGCTGCTGGTGGAAAGGGGAATAGGCGTGTTGGGAAGGGGAAAAAAGGTTGTGTCCGTGGGGTAGGTGTTAAAGCAACAGTAACATCTGCAGAAGAAAGACCATCTTCCAGCCAAACTAAAATGTCTACTTCTTTTAGCGGACAATGTGATAAGATCCCTTTCTTACGGTCACGCCAATCGCTACAAATTCCAGATGAGGCACAAAAACAGCAGGTGCTTCAACGGATATCAAGTGCTCCTTTAAGTGGGCTCTCCTCCACATCAACTTCAACATCACAAATACTCCAGTCCTCAAAGGTGTCACCCCAATCGCACTTGCTTCCTCACAGCTCCCAAATCTCCAGCTGCCCGTCTGAGTATGAGGTAGAACAGATGGTTGAGTCTGCAGAGCTGTTTACTCATACTATAGCCTGGGAATCAGAGGTCGACTCCAGCGCTTCTGTGAATCCAGACGAGGAAATGATCTGCACTGATGCCCAGAATCTTTATGACTCGGATCCAGGACCAGACGCAGAAGGTTCTGACCATAATGTAGACCCTCATTCCCAAACTGTAACTCCTGTTGGTGGAGACAATGAGGAAGACGATGATGAGACTTAAATACCTGATTGGAGCGACAACTTTAGTTTTTTGTCAGGGCAGGAACAGGTTGGCTCTGAGGACGACGGGTGTGATAACGCACAGGGTGATGATGATGAGGTTGGAGATCCCACTTACTGTCAACCCACAGTCAGCCAAGAGATGAGGTCAGCAGAGGAGGTGGAGGAAGATGCTAGTGACGACGAGGTCAGGTTGCGCCTTCCTGGACAGAGACGTAGTACTGGAAGCACGTCAACAACTGCATCCTCAAACACAACTCTGCCTCTCACCACAAGTCGTGGTGGCTCTTCAGGTCGCATGGGTGCTAAGCCTTGCATAGCCTGGGCATTTTTTCAGATCGATAAAGATGACCCAACTCGTGTTATCTGTAACATTTGTCAGCAAAAGCTAAGAAGAGGCCAAAAAATACATAGTTTGAGTACTTCATGCATGAACCGGCACATGGACATGAAGCATAAGTTGCAGTGGGAAGCTCAGTGTGCTACAATGCGGCCTAGCCGGCCGGGCCAACCACCGTCTGCCATATCTTGTGCATCCGCGGCCTCTTCATCCTCTGTGACTGGGGGGACAGCAGTCACACCTGCTTTGGGGCGCAGACCTGCCACCTCTTTACCCGCAACAGCCAGCGTGATTGGCAGGTCATCATTTTCTTTGGAGGTGGTAACACCAGCTGGTCTTGAGCGCTGTCCGACATCGATAGCACCACCTTTGGATCAAGGCAACCTAACATGTCCGCCTGCATCTTCCTCACAGACTGGCAGTTTTCCGGGGACACCCTTATCAACCCCGTCTAAGCACAATAGATGGCCCTCGGTCCCTCAGATGTGGACAAGTAAAAGACCATTTCCTCCTAGCCATGAGAAAGCTAAGAGGTTGAATTTCACCATCTGCAAGCTCTTGGCTACAGAAATGCTGCCTTTCCGCCTGGTGGACACAGAGGATTTTCGAGACCTTATGTCCGTCGCAGTGCCCCAGTACCAGATGCCCAGTCGGCACTACTTCTCAAAGAAAGGTGTGCCTGCGCTCCACCAGCATGTCGCACACAACATCACCGCTTCTTTGAGAAACTCTGTGTGTGACAGGGTGCATTTCACCACAGACACTTGGACGAGTAGGCATGGACAGGGGCGTTACATGTCGCTGACTGGGCACTGGGTAACTATGGTGACAGCAGGACAAGGGGCTGCTGTCCAAGTCTTGCCGTCCCCACGAGTTGTGCGTCAATCCTCTTTATGTCAAAGTTCCTCCACTGCTTCTGCCTCCTCAACCTCCTCTCGGTCTTCCACCTGCACCCAAAGCCTGTCTGGTCATGCCACAAGCTTTCTAACTGCGCAGAAGGGATCCTGCACACCTCCTTACTATGCTGGCAGTAGGGCTCAACGTCATCAGGCGGTTTTTACTTTGAAATGTCTGGGAAATGTGAGTCACACAGCTGAGGAGTTGTGGTCAGCTCTGGAGAACCAATTTCATGAATGGTTGTCTCCACTGGACCTGAAACCAGGGAAGGCCGTGTGCGACAATGCTGCAAACCTGGGTGCGGCCCTTCGCCGGGGCAATGTCACACACGTGCCTTGTATGGCTCACGTGTTGAACCTGGTTGTCCAGCAATTTTTAGCCCACTATCCCAGACAAGATGGCCTTCTGCAGAGGGCACGGTCGCTGTGTGCTCACTTCCGCCGTTCGCATCCCGCAGCTCAGCGACTTACATCTCTACAGAAGTCGTTGGGCCTGCCACTTCACCGGCTAAAATGCGATGTGCCTACCCGGTGGAATTCAACTCTGCACATGTTGCAGCGACTGTGGCAGCACCGACAAGCCCTGGTGCAATACGTTCTGACGTATAGCCTGGGCCAACGAGATCCAGAGGTGGGGCAAATCACGCTGGAGGAGTGGTCTCAGATCAGGGACCTATGCACCCTTCTACACAGTTTTGAAATGGCGACGAAGATGTTTAGTGCTGACGATGCCATTATCAGCATGACTATTCCGGTGATTTACATGCTGGAGCACATGTTAAACAGAATTCGGAGTCAGGTGGTGGCACAAGAGGAGGTGGAGGAAGTAGAGGAGGAGGAGTTGTATGCGGAAGGGCTAACATCTGCAAGGTCCAGACGGTCGGCAGCACCAAGGCGGCAGGCATGTGAGGGTGGGGGAGATGGTTTTTCCAGGGTGCATGGTAGCAGACAAACTAGTGAGGAAGGTGCAGGAGCCCAGGAAGAAGTGGAGGACGAACTGATGGAAGACTCATCAGATGAGGGAGACCTTGATCACATTTCTGTTGTGCGAGGTTGGGGGGAGAGGACAGAGGAAGGAAGCATGATTGTTACCTCGCCACCAACACAACAGGGACTTGGTGCTCCTGGATGCGCAACACACATGAGTGCCTTCTTGCTGCACTACCTGCAACATGACCCTCGAATTGTGAGAATTAGAAATAATCCTGACTACTGGGTTGCCACACTGTTAGATCCCCGGTACAAAAGTAAATTTGCCGAAATTATTCCTGCCATAGAAAGGGATGCACGCATGCAGGAGTATCAGCAGAGACTGTTGCAGAACCTTACATGTGCTTTTCCAAAAAACATCAGTGGTGCACGTAGTGAATCTCACAGTTCCAACTTGCCAACCGTGGGACCGTCAAGTGTTCAGCACTCAAACCGTAACAGAACCACAGTATCTGCTGGTAACATCAATTTTGCGGAATCATTTCACCACTTTTTTAGCCCATCCTTTGCAAGGCCACAGGAGACAAGAAGTCTGACACATAGTCAACGCCTAGAGACGATGGTACAGGAGTATCTCCAAGTAAACATTGAAGCCATGACTGTGTCACTGGACCCTTGCTCTTTTTGGGCTTCCAATCTGGATAAATGGCCGGAGCTAGCCACTTACGCCTTGGAGATCTTGTCATGCCCCGCAGCCAGCGTTCTGTCTGAACGTGTGTTCAGCGCTGCTGGTGGTGTGCTGACAGATAAGCGCACGCGGCTCTCCACTGATAATGTAGACAGACTCACATTCATAAAGATGAATAAATCATGGATCCGAAACGACTTTTCTACCCCTGTGTCATCCTGGGGAGAGTAAAAGCTTGATGATTGGTTAAAATCACCCTACCAACCGTTTTAAGCTTTCAAATTACTAATCATGTTTATCTGTATCTTGGCTGGAAAATAATTTGGGCTTTGTAGCAGTGTGCAGCACTGATTCTATTAGGCCATCTATAATAAGCTCCACCAGATTTAAAATTACTAATCATGTTTATCTGTATCTTGGCTGGAAAATAATTTGGGCTTTGTAGCAGTGTGCAGCACTGATCCTATTAGGCCATCTATACTAAGCTCCACCAGATTTAAAATTAATAATAATTTTTAGCTGCATCTAGCCCGGAAAATAATTTTGGGGCTCCGAGATGCGCAAGACACATAAGTGCCTTCTTGCTGCACTACCTGCAACATGACCCTCATATTGTCAGAATTCGAAGTAATTATGACTACTGGGTTGCCACACTCTTAGATCCCCCAAACTTTTCGATCAACCTTTTCATTTTAATAAAGACCAAAAAAATGGTCATTTTTGAAATTATAAGCATTAGCAGGTGATTAGAAACTGAAATCAAACAGTTTTCAACTCAAAACTTTATTCTAGGTGATGTTACATTTTCACATAGGACCCCTTGTTCGAAAGGAGCTTCTGAACTCTCTCGTCCATTGAATTTGTCAGGTTTTGGATGGTTTCTGCTTCAATTGTTTTGCATGAGGACAGAATACCCTCCCAGAGGTGTTGCTTAGATGTGAACTGCCTCCCGCCATCATAGACACTCCTTTTGATGATGCTCCAGAGGTTCTGAATGGGGTAGAGGTCAGGGGAGCATGGGGGTCACACAATAAGTTTGTCCCCTTTTATGCCCATATCAGCCAGAGATGCAGATGTTTTATGTGCAGCATGAGATGGTGCATTATCATGCAAAAAAATGATCTTGCTGTGAAATACACGGTTCTTCTTCTTGAACCATGGCAGGAAGTGCTGTTTGAGAAAATCCACATACATTATGGAGTTCATCTTTAGCGCCTTCAGGGATCCTAAAGGGGCCGACAATCTCTCTCCCCATGATTCCAGCCCAAAACATTACTCCACCTCCTCCTTGTTGGCGCTGTAGCCGTGTTTGCGTGGGGTGTCCATCAACCAGCCATCCTCCACTCCATCCATCTGGACCATCGAGCGCTGCACGGCACTCATCCGTGAACAAAACAGTTTTGAAATCAGTCTTCATGTAATGTCTAGCCCACTGGAGCCGTTTCTGCTTGTGTGAAGTGGATAGAGGAGGTCGACAGGATGGCGTATGCACAGCTGCAAACCTCTGAAGGACCCTGCATCTTGTTGTTCTGGGGACGTTGGAGGCACCAGCAGCTTCAAAAACTTGTCTGCTGCTATGACAAGGCTTTTTTGCCGCTGCTCTTTTAACCTGACGTAATTGCCTGTAGGAAAGAGTCCTCAATTTGCCCTTATCAGCACGCACACGTGTGTACTGTGAATCAGCTACATACTTCTTGATTGCCAAGACACTTCATCCTGATCATCGCACAATGTTGATTGTAGTCATGCCTTGACCTAAACACTCCACAATTTGTTGCTTCTCAGCAGCCGACACATCCTTTTTCTTTCCCATTTTGGCAGAAAATGTAGGCTGCTTAATAATGTGAGACAGCCTTCTTAAGTAGTCTTGCCTTTCATTGGACACACCTGCCAAACTAATTAGCACAGGTGTCTGCAATTGCTTACAGTGATATAAAGAGCCCTGACACACATCACCATCAATGAGTTTAACTGACAAACAAACAAATTCTCCCCTTATCACTCCTAAACACTTTTTGCATAATAATTTGGAACACAGTGTACATGTGCTTTTCCACAAAACACCAGTGGTTCACGTAGTGAATCTTACAGTTCTAACTTGCCAACCGTGGTCTGTATGGAGTTGTTCAATAAAGGGCCCAAAATTAAGATAACATAGATGGGAGAGGTCTCTATGAATAGGAATTCCTAAGTATTTGATACCCTGTGAGGGCCAGGCAAAGGGAAAGTTGGACTGGATGGAATCCTATATGGATTTGGGGAGGGAGACATCGAGGGCCTCAGACTTCGCTGCATTGATTTTAAAATTTGACCATGTAACAAAGTGATCTATTTCAGCCATAACAGCATGGATGGATATATGTGATTGAGTGATATATACTAGGACATCATCAGCAAATAGAGAGCACTTGTACTCGGTGCCTCCCACCTCAATCCACCTAATATTGGGGTTATGGCGAATTGATGAGAGCAGGTGCTCCGTCACTAGGATGTATAAGAGAGGGGACAGAGGACATCCCTGCCTTGTCCCATTGGTGATTGTGAAAGGTGATGAAAATGTTCTGATGCACCCCCTGGGCCTTGGGACACCCGGAGCCGGACCCTTTTTGGTGGATGCTGGTGGTTGTAGTCTTCGTGGCGGCGACCCGGTTCCGTGGCTCAGGGTGGTCAAACCAGTGGCGGAACTATTTATGTGGTTTTGATGTTTAAATGTCCGACTACGCCACCCGTGGATTGCGGTCAGAGTGAACCGCCGCTGCAGGGCAGACCGCTGAGGCTGGTGTTGTGGGTGCAGCAGAGCGTAGCATAACTCCTCACGGGAGGAGTATAGCCTCAGGGCAGTGTATGCGGAGGATGGGGGTGATGGTGCAGGGCAGCAGCAGTAACAACACGGAGTCAGTGATGCAGTCCAGGGCCTTTACTCACAGTTCTTATTATCCAGACCACGTCTGCAGGTAACGGCTGCCCACGTCGTACTGTGCTCACCAGGTGAAGGGCTCAGACAACTCCCAGATAACTTTGGAGCGCTTCACAGGACCCCCTTTGTGTGTCCTTTGTCTGGCCTTTCTTACCAACCCTTCTGTCCGGCTGCCTCGGGCCTCCTCTTGGTAAACTTGGCGCCAGTTTCCCTGACCCTATGTGGTGCCTTCCTAGCGGGTGTAGCGAGGGGCTGCGCCACATAAAATGTCAGAGCCTCCGGTTTCTAGCTGAGGGTCGTTTCCTGCCTGAACTAGTTTCGGGGACCGGTCTCCCCCTTTGGCCTGACCCCTCCACGCAGGTGGATTCGGGCGTGCGGTGGCGACTCGCCCGTCCGCACCCCTGGGATCCCTTCATTCCTCGTTCCTGGAGCCTTCTCCGCTCCTCTTCCTTCCTTCTCCCTCTTCCAGGCCTGGGCCTCTGTTACTAGGCCCGCCTCCGGAGCAGAGCTCATGCAGAGCCCCTGCTCCCTGCCACTTCTGCTCAGACTTCTCTGCACTGAACTAAGATGGTGCCCACCTTTTATACTCCCTTCTCAATGCACCCAGCAACTGCTTCCTCCCTGCTCCTGCACTACAGGGTTCCCCTTCCTCAGTGTTCCCTCCCCCCACTCCAGCCAGGGACAGGGACTGTCGTGCCCATCTCAGAGGCATATTGGTCGCCCTGCCCCATGGCAATGTGGTGTAATGCATGCAGGTGTCGGGTCTTGATCCACACTCCATCCTTACCTGAGAGTGAGATATCACACCTCTGGGTGAGGTGCAATACCTCTGTAGCAACCGAGCCCTCAGGGTGCTACAGTTCCATTTATCTTCAGCCTAGGTGACGTATTGTGATACAGGGCCGTGATTTTGGCTATAAAAGGGTCCCCTAGACCCCTACCCCAAGCTTTTTAAGAGAATCATATATGGCGTGCCAGGAGACTCTATGGAATGCTTTCTCAGCATCCAACGAGAGTATCTAATTACAAATTTTTAACTGCATCTAGCCCAAGAAATACTTTGTGCCTAGTAGCAGTGTCTGCTAGTCAGCGGATTATCCCGGCTGTTAAGCAAGCTACACCACCTGTAGTTTGGACACTTAATTTTTTCAAAGGAAATGCTTCGGGACCACGGGATACTCAGTGAAGAGCATCAGGAGGCACCCCAAGGCATAGGGGCTGGGACTGGCAGTAGGATGCCTTGCGGTGGACAGCCGAGCTCGATCCTTATAAAAGCTTTTTAACTGCAGCAGCTTTAGTGGACGCTACTGGAGCTGGAATTACGCGGCTGCTGGCATGAGACTTGCCCTCCAATAGATCCTTGTAAATGGATTTAAAGTGTATTCATTCAAATTAGAGAGACAATTTAAATTAAAAAGCTTAGAGCTGCCTCCACCACAGGGGGGCTCGCTCGACCCACCAGCGGACAGGCACCAGTATTGGGAGAGGGGGGCTGGCCGTCAGGGTTCACCGCGGCTCTGGCACAAACCCGGCGACACGGAGGTGGCACGGGCAGGAGCGGACTGAACGTGTCGGCTTCTCACTTTTTGGATTTTAGAAGGGCATGACATGCCTATATTTGTGTCTCCCCCTCCTTTTACTCCTCCACCTCTTTTCTTTTCGCATGACTATATGTACTTGTCACTTTTCCATGTGTTAGTTGTGTCTTCTGAGCAGTTTGTCAGCTTTTGGACACCTTTGAAGGTGTTTTCTATGTGTTTCTATGTGTTTTTGTTTGCCTGCCATTGGTTTTAACGGTGTTCGAAGGTGTTCGACGAACAGTTCGGCGAACACACGGGTGTTCGACGAACCGAACCGAACTCGAACACTACGGGGGTGGCTCAACACTAGTTGACACCATCAGACAAAGCTTTTGCCTAAAGCCCCCACAGCCCCTCCCCACACCTACTCAACCCTCCTCCTTCAAAACCACCTTCTCCACCATTACGGAAGATCAACTTTCCTCTTTACTCTCCAAATCACACCTCACCACCTGTAAACTTGGCCCAATCCCATCCCACCTCATCCCAAAGCTTACCACTATCTTCATCCCAACCCTAGCCCACCTCTTTAACCTGTCACTAACAACTGGTGTCTTCCCCTCATGCTTCAAACATGCCTCTAACACACCCATCCTCAAAAAGCCCTCCCTTGACCCATCCTCTCTGTCTAGCTATCGCCCCATATCACATCTCCCCTATGCCTCAAAACTACTGGAACAACATGTCCATTCTGAACTGTCCTCCCACCTCTCCTCCTGCTCCCTCTTCAACCGCCTACAATCTGGTTTCCGATCGCACCATTCTACTGAAACGGCACTGACTAAAGTCACCAACGACCTACTAACGGCCAAATCTAAGCGACACTACTCCGTCCTCCTCCTCCTAGACCTGTCATCTGCCTTCAACACAGTGGACCATTCCCTCTTACTACAAACTCTCTCATCTCTCAGCATCACAGACTTGACCCTATCCTGGAACTGCTCATACCTAACAGGCAGGACATTCAGTGTCTTCCACTCATGCACCACCTCCTCATCTCGCCCCCTATCTGTCGGTGTCCCCCAAGGTTCAGTCCTAGGACCTCTGCTCTTCTCCATCTACACCTTAGGCCTGGGACAGCTCATAGAGTCCCATGGCTTTCATTATCACCTCTATGCTGATAACACACAGATCTACCTCTCTGGACCCGATATCTCCTCCCTACTAACCAAAATCCCACAATGTCTGTCTGCTATTTCATCCTTCTTCTCTGCTAGATTTCTAAAACTTAACATGGACAAAACAGAATTCATCATCTTTACACCATCCCATTCACCCCCCCAACTGACCTCTCTATCAATGTCAATGGCTGTCCACTCTCCCCAGTCCCTCAAGCTCGCTGCCTTGGAGTAACCCTGGACTCTGATCTCTTCTTCAAACCACATATCCAAGCCCTTTCCACTTCCTGCTGACTCCAACTCAAGAATAGCTCCCGGATCTTCACATTCCTCAACCATGAATCTGCAAAAACACTAGTGCACGCCCTCATCATCTCCCGCCTCGACTACTGCAACCTCCTGCTCTGTGACCTCCCTTCTACCACTCTTGCACCCCTCCAATCTATCCTAAACTCTGCTGCCTGACTAATCCACCTGTCCCCCCGCTATTCCCCGGCCTCTCCTCTCTGTCAATCTCTTCACTGGTTCCCCATTGCCCAGAGACTCCAGTTCAAAACCCTAACCATGGCATACAAAGCCATTCACAACCTGTCTCCTCCATATATCTCTGACCTAGTCTCCCGTTACATACCTGCACGCAACCTCCGATCCTCACAAGATCTCCTTCTCTACTCCCCTCTTATCTCCTCCTCCCACAATCGCATACAAGATTTCTCCCGTGCTTCCCCCCTACTCTGGAACTCTCTACCCCAACACATCAGACTCTCGTCGACCGTGGAAACCTTCAAAAGGAGCCTGAAGACCCACCTCTTCCCACAAGCCTACAACCTGCAGTAACCACCGCCGCATGACCAGCTCCACCCTCACTTAATGTATCCTCACCCATCACTTGTAGATTGTGAGCCCTCGCGGGCAGGGTCCTCGCTCCTCCTGTACCAGTCGCTGTCACATTGTGTTCAAGATTATTGTACTTGTTTTTGCTATGTATACCCCTTTTCACATGTAAAGTGCCATGGAATAAATGGCGCTATAATAATAAATAATAATAATAATAGGTGCTCGTCCGAGCATGCTCGTAAATCTTGAGCAATGAGCATGCTCAATCATCACTAATAGCAACTCTTCAGCCCTGCTATGTGTAGCAGAAATGCTCAGCTGCTATGAACACCGACCGCAGGGCGACGCTCATAGCAGATCGACAATGACAACCATAGGGGTCTCCTCCAGACCCCGGGTTGTCATGTCAACCAATCAGCACCTCGCGATCACATGGCAGGGGTAATTCCACTTGTGGCTGTTAGGGGCACATCTGATCAAATCAGCTGTCATGTGCCTGAAACGATGCGGGCTCAGCGCCGGAGCCCACATCAAAGAGGGGGAGGTCATAAAGAGAAGTCGCAAAGGGGTTACTGTTACTAATATTACCTTGTTAATTTCTAGTAAAACACATGAATGAGGTGCAGTTCAGTATTCCACCAGTAGATGACGTAACAGGCCACATTAGGGCAGTTCAGGAGAGAGGTTTTTTTCCAATAAAAGAAACAATTATGTCCATCTTGAAGAGTCCTTTGAGGATAATTGTTGTACATCTTCTATCAACATAGGGTCTTCTTCGTCATTTCATTTACACCAAGAGAACAAATGGTTTGTAATTTATATATCCAAAAGATTTCTTTTCTTTTGCGTGAATTAAATCTGTTTTGTGTAAGTTCTGGTATATATTTGGGTGTTATGGATATTGGATTGTTGTGATTAGGATGGAAAAGTGTACAATGTTTAGATAGGCTATGTGCTGTATTCGCGGGATCATTATGCCGGGATATTTTCTCTTCTCCCTCATGACAACGCAAAAGAGGAAGAGAAAAAGCGTAAGAGGCGTCTGATACCACAAACGTTGGTCGATTCACTACAGGCATTTGCCATTCTTGTTAGTCTTGTGTGTGAAAAGTCACAGGAGAATTGTTTGACTCCTTTTTGCTGCATGGATGGCATAGTGGAGGTGCATAGTATGTACAGTAGTATTCAAAATAATAGCAGTCCAATATGACTAACCAGATTAATCACTGTTTTTGGTATATATAATATTACCACCACATGACAAACAATTTACCGGTTGGTGCAGTAGATTCTAAGAAAACCAACAAATTCCGCATTCATGATCTGCATGTTTATGAGTCTGTGTATTCGAATAATTAATTGTTAGGGGGTGTGTTCAAAATAATAGCAGTGTGGAGTTCAATAGTGAGGTCAATCATTCTGTGAAGACACAGGTGTGAATCAGGTGGCCCTTATTTAAGGATGAAGCCAGCACATGTTGTACATGCATTTCTCCTTGAAAGCCTGAGAAATATGGGTCATTCGAGACATTGTTCAGAAGAACAGCGTACTTTGATTAAAAAGTTGTTTGGAGAGGGTAAAACTTATATAGAAATGCAGACTATGATAGGCTGTTCAGCTATAATGATCTCCAATGCTTTAAAATGGAAAGTGAAACCAGAGAGACGTGGAAAAAAACAGAAGACTACCATTCGAATGGATCGAAGAATATCCAGAATGGAAAAGGTTCAGCCAATGATCAGCTCCAGGATGATCAAAGACAGTCTCAAGTTACCTGTGAGTACTGTAGAAGAAGATGCCTGTGTGAAGCTAATCTCTTAGCAAGAAGTCCCCGCAAAGTCCCACTGTTAAAAAAAGACATGTACTGAAGCGGATACAATTTGTCAAAGAACACATCAACTGGCCTAAAGAGAAGTGGAGAAACATTTTGTGGACTGATAGAAGTAAAATTGTTCTTTTCGGGTCCAAGGGCCACAGACAGTTTGTCAGATGACCCCTAAACTCTGCATTCAAGCCACAGTACACTCTGAAGACAGTGAAGCATGGTGGAGCAAGCATCAAGATATGGGCATGTTTCTCTTACTATGGTGCCGGACCTATTTACCGCATACCAGAGATTATGGACCAGTTTGCATATATTAAAATACTTGAAGAGGTCATGTTGCCTTACGCTGAAGAGGATATGCCCTTGAAATGGGTGTTTCAACAAGACAACTGCCCTAAACACACCAGTAAACGATCAAATTATTGGTTGCAGTCCAACATAATTGATTTTATGGAGTGACCAGCCCAATGACCGGATCTTAATCTGATAGAACACTTGTGGGGTGACATCAAAAATACTGTTTCTGAGGCAAAGCCAACAGATGCCAAAAAATTGTGGGATGTAGTCAAAGCATCCTGGGCTGGAATAACAGTTGACAGGTGCCAGAAGTTGGTTAACTCTTTGCAACATACATGTGAAGCAGTTCTTAAAAACTGAGTATACAACTAAGTATTAGGTTAATGATTCACAGGAATGCCAAATCCTAAAAAAGAGTACATATTTTGAGTTTGTAAAGACAAATGCAGACACTGCTATTTTTTTAGAACAGCCCATTGTTCATTTTTTGCTATTTTCTGTAAAATAGTTAAAAATTATATACATTTCTCTTCATGTTTAGAATTAGAAAACAGTGTGCAATGTTCCCAATGCATGGAAATAAAAACTAGTATAAAGGTTTTGTGCTTAACTCATGTTATTTAACCCACTGCTATTAGTTTGAACACTATTGTAGGTGTACCACAACTACACTGTGTGCAGAATTATTAGGCAAATGACTATTTTGATCACATGATACTTTTTATACGTGTTGTCCTACTCCAAGCTGCATAGGCTTGAGAGCCAACTACCAATTAAGTAAATCTGGTGATGTGCATCTCTGTTATGAGGCGGGGTGTTGACTAATGACATCAACACCCTATAGAAGGTGTGCTTAATCATTAGGCAACTTCCTTTCCTTTGGCAAAATGGGTCAAAAGAGAGGTTTGATGGGCTCTGAAAAGTCCAAAATTGTGAGATGTCTTGCAGAGGGATGCAGCAGTCTTGAAATTTCCAAACTTTTGAAGCGTGATCACCGAACAATCAAGCGTTACATGTCAAATAGCCAACAGGGTTGCAAAAAGTGTGTTGGCCAAATGTGAGATCTACAGGGAGGGAAAACAGTACACCTCTCGGAACAGTGTCTGGGAGACTGTGGTGGCTGCTGCACGCAATGTTGATCGAAAACAGGTCAAGTAACTGACGCAATCTGTGGATGGAGGCTGCTGAGTGTCATCATAAAGAAAGGCGGCTATATTGATCACTAATTTTTTTGGTTTTTGTTTTAGCATGTCAGAAATGTTTATTTCTGTATTTTGTGCACTGATATTGGTTTACCTGGTGAAAATAAACAAGTGACATGGGATTATATTTGGTTTTTAATAAGTTGCCTAATAATTCTGCACAGTAATAGTTACCTGCACAAACAGATATCCTCCTAAGATCGCCAAATCTAAAAACACCCCACTCCAACTTCCAAAAATATTAAGCTTGGATATTTAAGAGTCTTTTGGGTTGATTGAGAACATAGTTGTTGATCAATAATAAAAATAATCCTCTAAAATACAACTTGCCTAATAATTCTGCACACAGTGTATACTTTGTTCACAATATTTGAATGAGGCACTACAGTTGGTGCCTTCCATGGTGTATGGATGACCCTACTTGCATTTTTTGGCAGGATTTGCACTTAGTGCATGGCCTTTATGAGTCTAGAACTACTACTATATGTCAAATTGACCAGAATGTGTATGAGACCCTCCTTTATTCTAATACAGGATGTATCAGAATCCCTAATTTTTGGCAGTTATTTTTTTCCTTCGTAAATTACACTGAAATTACCTATTTGTTAATAAAAAATAAAATTTTGGTTTAAGTCATTATACAGGAAAAAAATGTTTCTTAAAGAAGTTGTCCAGTACTTTAGATTACCCCCCCCCCCAATGTATCCCCACGGGGCCCCTAAGGATTTTTGTAATTAGCTTACGTTGCAGCCAAGGATAGCGCCGCTCACAGGCATCACGTGACCCCGCTCTGATGTCACGACAAGTGAGGCGTGACAGCTGGATTGTGGGCGCGATCACCCCCCGCGTCACACCCAACATTCACCCCGTGCGTTCCCAATGAATGGGGAGAGGGAGAGCGTGAGGTGGATATAACATGTGTAGCATTGATATGTCTTAAATGTCAGTAATATTCAATTAAATTCAAAAGGACATTAATCAATTTATTTTTTTTAAATTAAGAATTACATGGAAGGTTGAAAAGATGTTCTTGGAGGCCTTTGACTTTTGCAGATATTTCTTGCTGGTCAGACGGCCACAGGTACAGTAGATGGTACAACTCTTTCCATGCAGGTACAGCATTGATGGTGGATGTGCTGTACTTTCTTCAGGGCACTAGATGTGAGGGTTTTCTGCCCTTGAGATGTTTCTGGTGCCCTGGTGACAGTGGGCAAAAATGCAGCTTTGTCTGATAGTGCGAGCAGCCCTGGATAATCCACGCCGGCAGGATGATATCATCCGGCGGAAGATAGAACCTATAAAAAAGATGTAAAACCGATGTAAGTAATGGGACTCCATATTAGAGGACACTACTGTGGTGTCTCTGTGGGAGGCGGGTAGAGGAATCTTCTCCATACAGAGGTGCTTGATGATTGTCAGCCATCATACATGTGACAATCCCACCACTGACAGATGACATCTGCTCCACATGACTTATCTCACTGACATCATACAACATGGAGATTATCCTCACACTTACCTCGCCTACTACTTTCCCCCTCTTCCACTTTATCTGTTCTTTGCTGTTTTCTCAGATTTAGTGCAGATTTCTTTCTCTCCTGAACTGGAGGTTCTAATAAAAAGTCAGAAAAAGATGTTGATTATAAACTCCTCAAAGATTAATTTTATATGTTTATAGAGTTACTCAAACTGGTTAATATGCACTTGTAGCTTTTCTGTGTGCGGCCATGTGGTGTCTCCCTTATTAACATGACATTACTTGCAGCAACCAAAGTGTTTTTATATAATCCGTCAGATAACACTTAAGCGTAAGATTAAAGAAGACTCATTACCAGGTCTTAAGTGTCCAGAATTCACTCTTACTTTATTCCCCTGCTCCCCTGAGGACTCTGTTTTTGGTTTTTATTAAAATCCCCCTTAGGCTATGTGCCCACGATGCAGAAATGCTCCGGATTTTTTCCTGAGCATTTCTGCATCTCCCTGGCACAAAAAACGCATGCGGATTGTACATGCGGATTGTACATGCGGATTGTACATGCGGATTGTACATGTGTTTTTCCTGCCAGGGACATGCGGATGTGAAGCGTTTTGATCATGTGATTTCGCATGTGGATTGTACATGCGTTTTTCCTGCCAGGGACATGCGGATGTGAAGCGTTTTGATCATGCGATTTCGCATGCGTGTTGTCTAGCACTTTCCAAGCGATTTTAGCATCACTTGGAAAGTGCTTGACAACTTGGTCACACTATATAAATCCATGCAACCGGCATGGATTTATATAGTGTGACCGAAAGAATGTTAAAAAATAAAAAATAAATATACTTACCTTCTGATGCCCACGGAGTCCTTGTCTTGGCTTGCCGGCAGCTCGCGGTAGATTTAAGGACCTGCCGACATCATTGGTCGCATGACCCGTCACATGACTAAATGACGTCAGCGCAGGTCCTTTAGTCTACCGCGAGCAGCCGGCAAGCCGAGACAAGGAACCGGAGGCCATCAGAAGGTAAGTATAATATTTATTTTTTATTTTATTCTTTTTTTTTTACAGGTTCTATGGTAGGGGGGGTCTGGAGGAGAGTCTCCTCTTCTCCAGACCCGAGTACCATTCGCACATTGAAACACATGGATTCCGCATGTATAGATGCAGTGATGCGGATTCCATGCGTTCCAATGCAAGTCAATGGCGGTGAAAACGCAGGACTTCTGCAAAATAATTGGTAGTGCTGCGGATTTTTCCGCAATGATAATCCGCAGCGGAAATTTCTGCAGCATGTGCACAGCAGATGCGGATTATCATTTGGGAACATGGCAGGCCTTCTACCAAGCGTTTTTTAAGCGTTTCTGCGGCGGAATTGCTGCTGCGGAAACGATTAAAAACGCATAGTGAGCACACCGCCTTACAGTTCCACAGACAGGGGCCTTTTTATTTAGTGGTCATTTTTATGGTCTTTACCACGCTATAATACTGAAGAAGAGGCTGAAGACACCCCCCCCCAGATAATCCTGTTAGCACCACCCCCTTGTAAAGACCATAAAAATTAGCACTAAATAAAACTGCCAATATCTCTGGAACCGTATGGTGGATTTTACCAAAACAAAAAATTGAATACTCAGGGGCAGCGGGAATAAAGTAAGTCATTATCTGAGCCTTCATGTGCAGATTCACATTACACTTTTGTATCATAGCCTATAATGGGATGGTCTATAAATCTGTACGTACCTGACAATGAGGGCGAGAATGACTCACACTTTTTAGCAGTGACACACTGATTGTCACCATCATCAGTTTTGGAAGGGGGAGATTCTTTATGCCTGTTTGGTAGAAGAAAGTCAAGTAAATTACAAGTGAAAACAATACAAAAAGGAAGAACACCTGCCTGTAAGGCCATTTGGGACATCATAAAGGGGATACTCTGCTCAGGACCCCATTCTACCAGCAAGAATGGAGTCTAACTAGTAATATTGGCCTATAAAGAGCTGGGAATGAATGGCTCATTGCAATGATCAACTGATATTGCTGTGTAATCACAAGCCAGATCCACAGCAATCAGTTATCATGGGGTGGTGGATGCTGGATTTAGATTTGTGTTACTCGTGTCTGAGCATATATCAGAGGTAAATCCCATAATAATAATAATAATCTACTCACAAGTCTGGGTGTTTTTTGCTGTTCTCAGGGGTAGACTCTGGAGGTGACATAGGTTCTTCAATGGTCACCATCTTGGTACTGGTGGTATATAGCTAAAAAAAACACAAAGACATATAAAATATAAATAGATATATTTTTAAACTTTTTTTCTAATCATAGGTTTTATTCATTTTATTGACCTACATGCTTTAGACATACTTACTTTGGAAAACCTTTGAGAAGATGATTCAAAGTTTTTGATTTCTGGACAGTCATTGTCCTCACTTGTGTCCCCATCATCTGAATTCCTAAATTTATAACCCACAGAGCGATCTGAAAAGTAAAAGTGTTATGAGAAATTATTAGTATAAGAGCCGGTCAGACAGTCACCATGTTATTACTCATTATGATGGGAACTGATTGTCACACATAATGAAAGAAAAGACACTCAGCAGTTTTCTGCCGATAACGTCTCATTTTACTTACTGCTAAAATAGCGGGTGTCCTCATCTGATTTTAGATCAGGAACGAACAGAGGCTTCTGACTTAGAAGGTTGTTAAAGTTTAAGGCACGCAGAAATGGATGAATTTTGATCTCGTGTGCCCCTCCTGGAAAAGGAAGACAAGAAAAAATTCGATACAGTTATTGTCAGAGAAACTACTCCGTATCTATACAGTTTATGTTAATCTGAACTGGAGATTTAAAAGAGCCAACATGAAGGAAATGTACTGAACATTAGAGCATGAAGAATGAGGAATGGACACGTTGGTAGAGACCTTCAGTGATCATCCTCATGGACATCTTCATTTGTCCAGAGGTGTAATAAGTCATTATTAATACTATTATCATATTACCTGTCCCAAGTCTTTGTTCTGGATTTTTTCTGAGTAGCTGAGTGATGATGCCCCGAGCATTTGGTGGAGGAAAGGAATTACATCTCCAAACAATGTCATCTGTGATATAAAAAGAAAATATTACAGGAAATAAAACCTCTTCATTTATTTACATAAAAAAGCATTTTCCTTAAAAAAGCTAGAAACTGAACCAAGGAACAAATCAAACCAAATAACAGCGACATGACAAGCAGTCAGATTATTTTACTTACCACCGAGGATACTGCGTAATTTCTCCTTTTGGGAAGCCCTATAAAATGGTGTATATCCAAAGAGAAATTCATATAGGATGATGCCTACTGACCACCAGTCAACAGGTCTTCCATAGCCTTTCCTTAGGATAACTTCTGGGGCCATGTAACTAGACGTGCCAGCAGTCTGGAAAACAACAGAAGAATGAGATGATGATGATCAATACATAAGACAAATAACATCAGTGGAAATGTGATGAGAAATGATCAGAGAAGGAGAAAGAGATGAGATATGTAAAGTAGAAGATCCTGTAAGTAAAGCCGACCTCTTTATCACGGAACTCTTTGGTGATGTCCTTAGTTGGAGCCTTATAGATGTTTGATGTTGGTCTCATGAGGCCAAGTTTTGAAACTCCAAAATCAGTCACTTTAATATGTCCTGTTGATGTTATCAGGAGGCTGTAAAAGAAAAGATGTTGTCAGCCCCAAGTAATAACCCATAGCCTGTATAACAAACTAACTTTCATCCCCTTTATTATAGCTCAAGGGTCACTTACTTTACAGGCTTCAGGTCTCTGTGCACCACACCATAGCTGTGCAGATATTCCACAGCAAGGACTGTTTCTGCAATGTACAGACGAGCCAAGGTGATAGGTAAAGGACCCCTGTGCTGTAGAAGATTGCCACAGTCTCCTCCTACAGGAATAAGCAAATATGACAGGTGAGGGTCTGTTACAGAGTAAATTACACATGATGAGTGTGAATATGAAACAAGCGGAGATATTGGGACAGTATGGTATATATAGAGATACACTGTGTAATGTAGAGCGTATACTGCAGAGGAACCCTGTACATAGAGACAGAGCCAGGCCTCATCTACAAGCCTCTCATTTATTTCTCTGTGAAAAATTCTCATCTATAAAAACTGTTCAAATACAGAGAAATCTTCCTTTCCTCCATAGCAGATATTGCCGCCATGCTCAGTGAGGACACACAAGGCATCTTAGTAACATTATAGTAAATGCGGTGTGGACATGTAACCGTCCATGTGGACATGTTCAGGTTATATATAAGGTGCTAGGATTAGGCAGACGTGGGCTGGATATAAATACAATGGATGTGTCCTACCTGGTGCATACTCCATGACCATACACAGATGAAGTTTAGTAAGAAAGGAGCAGAACATGGAGGCCACAAAGGGACAATCAGCGAATGTAGAGATGTCCCTCTCCTGAAAGGCCCATTTAAGGGTCTTTGGCTTTTTCAGGTTCTGCTTGTCCATTTTCTTCATAGCACATATCTTGTTTGTGTCTGTATGGCGAACTAGGTGGACGGATCTGAGGAGGAAGAAAATCCATGATTTATTATGAATTCTTACTAACAGTCCATCCATAGACCTGATCAAGTGATCTCCTGTACTAATGGTTAATACTAGATGTGCGGCCATCACTAGAAATCCATAAAATAACACTCCATAAATGTTCACCTATGGAAAGTCCTCATCCATGTCACATCCTAACTGACCTGAAGAGAGACAATTAGATGTGGACAGTGATGTGGAACCATAATTTCTCTATGGTAGCATTGCGCGGGCAGGACATAGAGACATAGGCATCACTATAAGGAGCTCTGAGAAAAAAATATTATACCAAGTAAAGCTCACCCAAATCCTCCACAGCTGATCAGTTTGATAGGATTAAAGTCGTCCTTACAAGGATTCACTGATCCGATCAAGGCCTAAAAGGAATAAGAAATGACATTAAGACAACGAAGCTGCAGGAGGATAAAAGCTCCAGATCTCCCGTCTATATTATATCCCCCCTGATTACACTGCAACCGAAGTAGAGGACGTGATAAAAGCCGGACCCCCCACAGACACTATTATATTATAAGTGGATATTCCCCATACACATAAATCATTGTACTGCAGGGGAGGATAAGGGACATCACACGGAGGAGACAGAATAATAACACCACCGTCACACATAATAGGTCTGATCTACATAAGAGCAGAGATATCCCATTGTCATATGGGATGTGTAATTCCCACCCGTCATCTGATGATATACAGACGTCCCATGATACTTACACTGGCTGATTCCTGGATGATTTCTGGTGGCTCAGATGTTCCACCATCAGTATTTGCCGGCACAGTTATTCCTATAATAATGATAAAATAATGAAGAGACGACATGTATTAGTCTATATCACCACTTATATAACACATCCATATAATAATGGAAATGATAAGACCGCTGTACATGGAATATACTAGATATAAGGATATTCTGCACACACTGTATATATTTATGGCATATCTATATATATATACTGTACTATGAACGTGTCATTGCTCAGGATCTGACCGAATCCTCAACAATTACATGATTGGGGACCAATGAGCCTCTTTGTACATTTGTGACCCCCTCCATTATAGTCCATGGGGGCTCATGAGCCGCCAGCGGCCTCATACATTGGATGAAGAGTAAATCTCCATGTTCTCTGTCGTTCTCTATAACTTGATATTTGTATGTAGAATATTAGATGACCGGCTTACCTTTCATCAGATCAGGGTTCGGCCCCGGCTGACTGATATCAGGGTCAGCAATATTTCCGTTTTGCCCCTCTTTGGAGTCGCCTTCAGATGTTTCCTGATGGATATAATATATACAATTAATATAACATTTCACAAATACTACATTACCACATACAATAGACAGGAAGGACTAAACATTGGATTTCCTGGATAATTTCAGTATTGGACGAACTGTACAAAGCCGCCCCCCCCAGTAAATCCACATTAATATACAAACCCTGGCAAAAATTATGGAATCACCGGGCTCGGAGGACGTTCATTCAGTTGTTTAATGTTGTTGAAAAAAAAGCAGATCACGGACATGGCACAAAACTAAAGTCATTTCCAATGGCAACTTTAGGGCTTTAAGAAACACTAAAAGAAATCAATATTAAAAATGAGGTACTCAGTAAGGGTAATTTATTTTAGACCAAGCAGAGGGAAAAAAATTATGGAATCACTAAATTCTGAAGAAAAAATTATGGAATCACACTGTAAATTTCCATTTCCAGACTAACACCTGCATCAAATTAGATCTGCTAGTTAGTCTGCATCTAAAAAGGAGTGATCACACCTTGGAGAGCTGTTGCACCAAGTGGACTGACATGATTCATGGCTCCAACACGAGAGATGTCAATTGAAACAAATTCGAGGATTATCAAACTCTTAAAAGAAGGTAAATCATCACACAATGTTGCCCAAGGAAGACATCAAAGCGTCAAGACGGGAAACTTAATCCAATATGTCTTCAAAACAGGAAATGCACAACAAAACAAATGAGGAATGAATTGGAGGAAACTGGAGTCAATGTCTGTGGCCGAACTGTAAGAAACCGCCTAAAGGAAATGGGATTTACATACAGAAAAGCTAAACATAAGCCATCATTAACACATAAACACAAAAAAACAAGGTTACAATGGGCTAAGGAAAAGCAATTGTGGACTGTGGATGACTGGATGAAAGTCATATTCAGTGATGAATCGCGAATCTGCATTGGGCAAGGTGATGATGCTGGAACTTTTGTTTGGTGCCGTTCCAATGAGATTTATAAAGATGACTGCATGAAGAGAACATGCAAATTTCCACAGTCATTGATGATATGAGGCTGCATGTCAGGTAAAGGCACTGGGGAGATGGCTGTCATTACATCTTCAATAAATGCGCAAGTTTACATTGATATTTTGGACAGTCTTCTTATCCCATCAATTGAAACGATGTTTGGAGATGATGACATCATTTTTCAAGATGATAATGCATCCTGCCATAGAGCAAAATCTGTGAAAACATTCCTTGAAAGAAGACACATAAGGTCAATGTCATGGCCTGCAAATAGTCCGGATCTGAATCCAATTGAAAATCTTTGGTGGACGTTGAAGCAAATGGTGCATGACAAAGCTCCAACCTGCAAAGCTGATCTGGCAACAGCAATCAGAGAAAGTTGGAGCCAGATTGATGAAGAGTACTGTTTTTCACTCATTAAGTGCATGCCTCAGAGACTTCAAGCTGTTATTAAAGCCAGAGGTGGTGCAACGAAATACTAGTGATGTATTGTAGTGTTCTTTTGTGTGTTTGTTTTTCATGATTCCATAATTTTTTCCTCAGAATTGAGTGATTCTATATTTTTTTCCCTCTGCTTGGTATGAAAAAAATTACCCTTACTGAGTACCACATTTTTAATCTTGATTTCTTTTAGTGTATCTTAAAGCCCTAAAGTTGCCATTTGAAATGACTTTAGTTTTGTGCCATGTCTGTTATTTGCTTTTTTTTCAACAACATTAAACAACTGAATGAACATCCTCCGAGCCCGGTGATTTCATAATTTTTGCCAGGGGTTGTATAAGGGACTTGTATCTACAACTGATCTCTAATATCTTCTATCAGGACTGCAGCATTTATAAGAAGGAAGATTGTGATGATCGAGAGAGACAGAAGCGGAAATACTAACTCCGCACCGCTGAGTACAGACTGGCCTCACAGATGATAGAGCTGCAGAGACAGGCGGCCATAAAAGGTCCTGTGTCTGCCTGGAGCAGACAGGGAGGCCTCTACCACCATAAATCTGAGCTTCCGCTATATGATGGTAATCTGGAGAAGATCAGACAACAAGGACATGAGATATAGAAGACGATGGCTCCTTACCAGGCGCTCCAGGGAGTAGGCCGGATACTCCAGTACAAGCAGGACATTCTGGGCCAGTTGTTTAATAAAGGCCAATTCTCCACTATGGGATTTTTCTTCAGCCTATAGAGATGGAAATAAACAAGAAAGGAAAATCATGAGAGAAAGTGCAGAATGGAGGAAGCCATTTATGTCACCATGTTACTCCTGATATCGGCACTACAAATACTACATGACAGCTGACGAGGGATCCGGTCATTTGTAAACCTCTAAAGGGAACCTGTCATGTAAAGTAATGCTATTAACCTGCAGATATGGAGTTGATATGCAGGTTAGTAGCATTCTGACACTGTGCGGCCATATTAGCATCGGCTGTCTGTCAGTGCCGGGTGCAGTTACAGCCGCCGCTCACTATGCAGAGAACGGTGACTGAAAGCCTGCCGGCGCCACCGATATGACTGAAAGAGTGAGGCTGCCAGGGGGGATACAGTTTATTTGAGTGTGGCGGCTGCATGGTGTCAGAACGCTATTAACCTGCAGGTTAATAGCATTATTTTAGGCGACAGGTTCCCTTTATATCTCCACGTCCACCCTCCACACCTAGGGCGTGTAAGTAAGACACATGACTGTTTACGACTTATGTAAATCGGCCTGTGACAATTAAAAATCATATCTCCCCAAACCCTCTATTTATCAAGTACCGCCTTTTAAATCCTCCTTCCTCTCCTCCATATCTTACAGCGTAAAAAAACAAGTCTTCACTGGGCCCCATCAACAGAAAAATAAGAAATGTTACGGGTCTCAGAATTTAGCGACACAAAGCAAAAAAATGTTTTCGCAATATTCTGAATTTTCTTTGCATATTCGGTATCGCCTTAATCGGACTGACGTGGAAAATCATTTTTCCAGGTCATTTTTACTGCATAACAAACGCCGTAAAAACAAAACCCCAAAAAAACTACTGTATATTTTATGGTAAAAAGAATGGAGCCACTCAAAGCTACAACTCTTCTCACAAACGCCAACAGAAAAATAAGAAAGTTATGGCTCTTAAAAGAATGTGATGAAAAAATGACAGCAAAAAAACTTCAAATTTCCTGGTCCTTACAAGGTTAACCAATCCCATTCACCCCATGGTAACAACCTTCCTGTCGCTATTTCAATTAACCCTTTAGATACCTCAATTTCCCTTGTCATGTAGCCTGTATGCCCTATTTTTGGTCCCCGGCTATTCTAATCTTAGTATTTGGAACAGGTTAAACTTAAACTTGTAATCCCTTACCATATTCTATTATTATTATTATTATTATAAGATTTGTGCAGATTGCCTGCTATTTACCTGCTGTACGAGTGTCCAGATGTTTTGCTGTAAATGCTCAAGATATTCTGAGCTAATACGACCTTTGTGGTATTTGGTCAGGCAGTCTCTCACAAGATTCATAACCAGCCGGTAAGTGAAGCTGAGGACGCCATCAGGTAGTGGTAGCACAATGTCAGGGGCGTAGGTGGTAAGAATCCCCTGGAGCAGTGCTAACACCTGAAGTCTGTCTGAAGGAATTTCAGACATTTCAAGTAAATCCAAAGTAAATCCAAGCGCAATCAGTATATGATTAGCTATGTAGCTTCTCACTGACAGCAATGACACCGGAATGTCAAAGTGACTATATGGGTGTAAACACTTCTGTAAGTAGTGATGGTTAATTATGATGTCATGATGGAATCTAGTGTTCTCATCTTTTTTTTTTTTAAACAAACTTTATTTAATGAGACAAAATAAACAAACAAATCAGGTTATAATCCTAGAATCTCCATGACATTTACCAACACAGACCACATCTTTATAAATAAGTGTGAAATCCATCCAATCATTTTTTTTTCACAATTTTAACAGATTCAATTTTTAACTCTGCATGCAAAACAACAAAAAAACACTTTTCCAAAATCCTTATACGAATAGATGTAAAAATAAGTGAATCCATTAGACTTTAAGTAATCCTGTTATCCCCCTATGTTCCTCCGTATGATACCAGGATGTGTGTCAGAATACTTTCATCAGCTGTGACATATCAGATTGTGTATTGCTATATTCATTAAAAGATCTCAGTTTGTGAAAAAAACGCTGTCGTCGACTTTTCTTTTTGTCTTTCTTACTCAAGTTTGTCATAAACTAATAAGGTTTTCAGAGTTTTGATTATTTCAGATAATTGAGGTGTCTCTTTCTTCAACCAATATCTAAGTATACATTTTTTAACCACCAAAAGAACTACATGTATTATCTGTATAGACAGAACGCTGTCCCCATCCTCCCGATGTTCTGTTACAATATGATGAAATAAACATGTCCGAGGAGACTGTGGTACTTTAATTCTCCAACCATTATCTAAATAGAGAAGGGTCTCTTCCCACACCATTTGGGTGGAAGGGCATCGCCTGATGCTATCAAACAAATTGGTTTTAGGTTACATTTTGGGCATTTTCATAAATAATGTGATGAAGCATCTTTGTAGGAAAAATTGAAAGCATAAATGGCATTATGAATCAGTTTGTACTGCATTTCTCTCCATTGTTCATTGCTATTTTTACTTTATCCAAGCCCGTCAAAAGTTTACCATCTCTCTAAGTGTCATTTAGCGCTATACTCCAATGGATAAATAAATCAGGTACCGCAGTGTGCAGAATTTGTCTCTTAATCCTTTGGTATATTGTGGATAGGGAATTTACCCATGAGCTAGACCACATCAATATGCCAAAATCACCCCTCCTTTCCACCTTCCCGAAATTTCTCACCATAGAGCTGTAGAAAGTAACTGTTTGGTGGTACTGTAGACATTGATGATCTCCCATATCATACATCCCTGAGAATTCCTGCCAGGTGAGCAGCCTTCCTTCATTAACATTTAATAAATCCCTTTCTGGTTCCATTGCTTACAAAGCTTGTTCTGTTTACCCTGAATAAATCTAGGATTTTCCCATAAGGGCACTAATTTAGATAGGTGAAAAGGTTGTTTGTATAATTTTCTTAAAACTTTCTACACACCTATAATGTTTGACAAAAGGATGTTATTTGACTTGAGAATGTAGTTCTCCAAACCATAGATGTAAAAGCACCCGGAGATCCCTAGGCGCGGCCAAGTCCTTCTCCAACATGGTATTTGAAAAACTACTAGTTCCATGGATCCAGTCTCTCATGCATCTTGTTAAAGCAGCTAAATTATCAGCTCTTATAAGAGGTAGTTGAATTCCCCGATCCATTTTAGATAAGGCCATTTTCTTGTATGAAAGTCTCTGTCTTTTCCCTTGGCACAGACAGCGTGTGAATGCTGGCTGTAATTTTTGTATGTCTAAGTAAATAGTCCTAGTCTTTTACTCTGGAAGGCAGCCTGCTGGGGTAGGGAATTAAAACATTGCTCAGCGGGTAAGCACTTCGTACCTCCAGCTTGGGGTGAGGGTCCCACTCTGGCACAGAAGTTTAATGTTATTATAACCCCACTACCACCACATCTATTAGATCCAGAATCAAGTGAACTTTTCCTTACAGCAGATTCTCAGTCTGAGGACACCTCTGGGTAAAGAGGGGGTGAACCTTTTTGCAGTGGGAGGCTTGGATCCAGGCGGTCTTCCCTTTTGGCTTGAGTAGCCTGTGTACCTAATATGGTCCTTCCCATCAAGGCTGCTGAGATCCAGGTGGTCTTTTAACCACCACCCAATCACCATAAGGAGGCAGAGTTGAGTCCGGGAGTGAAGCAAACACCGGCTTATACAAATCAGTTAGTGTCCGGTGTAGCTGCACAACATTTCACAGTTCCATGTGCCAAAGACAGTTGAGAGTCATGAGGAGGATACAATCCAGTCTTAGAAACCTCCGCAAAAAGTTTCTTAGATGGGGACAAGTTCCTGGAGTGTGTACCGCATAGACATCAGTGCCAAACTTTTGAGTCCATTTTTTTTTAACCCTGCTTGTTCACAGACTTTAGTAAATTTGTTTTTCAGAATGAAATTATGACTTTTAACCTTATTGTTTGCTGTGGGTTGAAGACATGAAAACATTCAACTCTCCCATAACCATGTCTGCATTACCTGCCCTGTGAATACGCAGACCTGTCTTTGTCAATTATCTCTGGTACCCCAAATCTACAAACAACTTCAGACACTAACTTCTGCAGTGGCTCGGGCTCCTAACTTGTACCCAGCCTGGAAACACGTCCACACAAATACACACTTTATAAGAAATCAATCAGTAACAGTGCTTCTGGGGAATATCTCTGAGGAGCTTTTACAAATTTTTCCAGCATTGAATTTTATACACATTAGACGGGTCTGACAATAGGTGACTACAACTGAGGAGAACCCAGGAGTGACCAATGATGGTGTATCAGGTCAATCATCCCTCATTTTGAGCAATGCTTCATACCATGTGACATAGCAGCCAAGAAAGGGAACAAAGTCCTGGGAGCCACCAGGCGCCCATCACAATGTCTCCTTTACGTGCCCCAAACTAGTCTGAGAGGGAACACCCCTCCATCTTCTAAGATCTGTGTAGAGCTGCTGATGACCAGAGATTAGGACAGAAGCCACGCTGAGATACAGCCTGTACATAAAGGATCTGAAAACGTCTGTTCTTAAGGTATGAGCACAAATATCATTGCTCCCCCAAAAATGTTGTCAGTGGCCTTAAGTCAAACAAACAGGTCTCTAGTGCATTCTGGTGCTGAGTCCAGTACTGTGTCAGGAGCGCTGACGGTCATGAAGATCAATAGAATTGATAGAGTGGTGGCACTAAGGTGGCTAATAAGTCTAATGGTACGGTATATGGCACTGGACAGTGAAGGAGTAAGGCGCAGCACCGAACAGAGTCCATGGTACAACAGGATTGAACCGTGGGAGAAAAAACAATGAAAGGTTATGTTGGTGCGCTGCCACTGGAAGTAGTGAGGATGCGGTAGTTACAAGTAAATACCTTTTATTTAGGGATTTTAAAATCACAAACTGGTTTTCAGCTCCGAATCTGAGCTTTCACCAGGTGATAAGCAGTGAGCGCGCAAAGCGCTGGTTAAATGCTCAATTTGGCGTGAATGACATTTTAAATATGGTCAATTCATATTAATTCATTAAAATATCAAACATACCATATTAAAATCATTAATAAACTCTATAAAGTGTGTAAGTGAAAACATATTAGCTAATCCAAAAAGAAAAAATTGATAAAAAAAGAAATAAAGGGAAAGGTAAAAGCATTGGGAAATTAAAAAATGATTTACCGTATTTTCCGGACTTTAAGACGCACATTTTTTCAAAATTTTGTGGGAAAGTGTGGGGGGTGTGACGCGCCCCCTGGGCCGTGAGGTACACGGTAGCCGGGCCGGTCGGTGCTGGGAGATGTCACGGTGGCAGTGACCTGGTCCGTGACCCAGGGAGGTCAATTAAAGGGAAAGTAAAAGGGGAATAAAGTTTTTAGAGATAATGTTCGTGATGCCACCTGTGGTATGCGACTATATGGAGCCGTCACTGCGGTGTAGATCCTCTGGAGCTGATGGTGACGCAGCAGAGTTGGTTCAGCTCTCCACAGGCAGAGCTTAGCTCCAGGGCAGGAAATGATAAATTGTATGAGGTAGATGTTTCTGGTGCTGTGTAGTGCAGGACTGGTGATGGCGCAGCAATAATTCTAGGACACAGGGGGATGCAGTCTTCAGGTTTTACTCACGGTTGTTCAATTCTCCATGTTACCAGGGCCAGTGTGTAACCTCCCACGTCGTCCTGTGTCCTCCAGGGAAGGGGTTCAGCAATCTCTCAAGTATCTCAAGAATATTTAAACGGGACCCCGTTCTATATGGCTTTCCTGGTCGTCTACCTGCGCTGGCTCTCGCTCTCCTGCCCTGCGCCTCACAAGCAGTGTCCCAAGCCAGTGGCCTCGGGCCTTGTCGGGCGACGTGCAGTCCCCTGGACCCTATGCATCCACCTTTTCGGCGATGTAATTGTGGATGTTGGCTGCAGCACCTTGAAAATGCAGCAGCCTCTGGTTGTCTAGCTGAGCCTGGTTGTTCTCCACTAGTTAGGGGCCGGTCCCCTTCTGCGGCCTGATCCTTCCACGTCAGCGTGAATTCAGGCGCATAGGTGGCTTCCGCACTCGCCGTGCCCCTGGGATCCCCTCTGTTCTTCCTGGAGCCCTTCTCACTGCTCCTCTCTTCTTTCTCTCTCCTTCTCCTGGGCCTCTCTCACTGGGCCATGCTCCTTTCTCCACTCCTCCTGAGCTCCTGCTCTCAGCTCTATCTCCTCTGTACTGTCTCCTCACAACTGACTGCTTCTAGATGGTTCCCCTTCTTCTTATACCCTTTCTGTCTGTGCTCCCCTGAACTTCTTCCTCCTCCCACCTCCTCTACCTAGTTCCACCCTTCAGCTAGGGACCAGGGACTGTGCTCTCCCTTAGGAGCAATCTCACCCTTCCCTACTGAAGTGGAGTGTATTGGATGTGGGTGCAGTACTCCATCCTTACCTGAGAGTGACCCCACCTCTGGGTGAGATGCAGTACCTCTGTGGCGACTGAACCCACAGGGGCGCCACAGGTGCGTCTTATAGTCCAGATTTACCTGGTCACGTGAGACAGGAGCGGGCGCTGTGGCTAACACGTACGCCCGATATTAAAGAAAATGAATATGCACTGCTACCCACGCCCATAATCTTGCCCACGTCTCTGCACTTAAGTCGGCGCCAAAAGGTGGGCAGGACTATGGACGAAGGGAACAGTGAATATTAATTATCTTTAATAGCGGGCACACGTGTTAGCCGCAAGCCGCCGGCTTCCTACAGCGGCTGGGTGATCACGTGTGCCTGGTATTAAGGAGGAAGAGAAAAAGCGTAAGAGGCATCTGATACCACAAACGTTGGTCGATTCACTTCAGGCATTTGCCATTCTTGTTAGTGTTGTGTGTGAAAAGTCACAGAAGAATTGTTTGACTCCTTTTTGCTGCATGGATGCCATAGTGGAGGTGCATAGTATGTACAGTAGTATTCAAAATAATAGCAGTCCAATATGACTAACCAGATTAATCACTGTTTTTGGTTTAGATTATGTAACGGGTCTGGGAGGCGGAACCTCTGAGCTACTATACAAGGGGGCGGTCCTTGTAAGGGAGCGGGTGGCGACCAGGGTAGACGGGCAGGCAGTCACAGCAGGTGACTGGGACAGTCTCTGAATGAACGGACAGGAGGTCACGGCAAGTGACCGGGGCAGTCTCTGGATGAACGGGCAGGAGGTCACGGCAAGTGACCGGGGCAGTCTCTGGATGAACGGGCAGGAGGTCACGGCAAGTGACCGGGGCAGTCTCTGGATGAACGGGCAGGAGGTCACGGCAAGTGACCGTGGCAGTCTCTGGATGAACGGGCAGGAGGTCACGGCAAGTGACCGGGGCAGTCTCTGGATGAACGGGCAGGAGGTCACGGCAAGTGACCGGGGCAGTCTCTGGATGAACGGGCAGGAGGTCACGGCAAGTGACCGGGGCAGTCTCTGGATAAACGGGCAGGAGATCACGGCAAGTGACCGGGGCAGTCTCTGGGTAAAGGATTGGTACGACCTGTGGCGGCAGATGATGGACGTGAGCTCCCAGGTGAGCAGGCGAGAGTCTCTGGATAATCGGGTGGTCACAGCATGTGACGGCGGAGCCTCCAGGAAGATCAACAGACAGGTAGCAGATGAGCGCTCCCAGGTGAGCGGGCAAGAGTCTCTGGAATAGCAGGTGGTCACAGCACGTGACGGCGGAGCCTCCAGGTAGGCAAGCAGGCAGGTAGCGGAGGAGCGCTCCCAGGTGAGCGGGCAGGAGTCTCTGGGATAGCAGGTGGTCACAGCACGTGACGGCGGAGCCTCCAGGAAGGCTAGCAGGCAGGTAGCGGAGGAGTGCTCCCAGGTGAGCGGGCAGGAGTCTCTGGAATAGCAGGTGGTCACTGCACGTGACGGCGGAGCCTCCAGGAAGGCTAGCAGGCAGGTAGCAGATGTGTGCTCCCAGGTGAGCGGCCAAGCTAGTCCATAGACAGACTGACAGGAGTAGGAAGGCAGACCGTCGGACCTCAGGCTGGCAAGCAGGTAGCAGGAAAATCAGGCAGGAAACAGACAGCAAACTGGCAGGACTCTGGCAGGAATCAGGCAGGTAACTGGCAACGGGACCTGAGGGCTGAAGCAGAGTAGTGAACAGTGCAACAACATTGCTCGGGCACCTCCATTTTGGAGGAGGTGCCTTATATATGGTGAAGTCCTCCGGCCATTGGCCGGGGACTCCTTAGGACGGCGCGCGCGGCCCCTTTAAGAGGGAGGGAGCGCGCGCGCCCTAAGCACAGTGGCCGGGAAGGAGCGCGCGCTGCCAGCAGAGCGGGAGGAGGACGCCGGGCTCGGAGCAGGGAGGTGAGGGGAACAGCGTCCCTGCCTAGCAGAGGGCAGGGACGCCGACGCTACAGTACCCCCCCCTTTAGGCCCCCCCTTTTTTAGGCCAGACAGAAATTTAGCAAGGATGAGAGGGGCATGGATGTTCTCCCGGGGCTCCCACGTTCTCTCTTCAGGACCAAACCCCTTCCAATCTACTAGAAAAAAGGTCTTCCCTCTTACCCTTTTGGTGGCCAGAATGTTCTCTACCTCAAATTCGTTTTCAGCGGAAACCAGAGCTGGAGGCGTGCCTGTAGACTTGGAAAAAGGGTTAAGTACCACAGGTTTGAGGAGAGATACATGGAAGGAGTTAGGGATCCGCAAGTTGGCCGGGAGTTTCAATTTATAGGCCACCGGGTTGATCTGACTGATGACCTCCAGAGGACCGATGAACCGAGGCCCTAACTTATAGGAAGGAATCTTGAGCCGGACATACTTGGACGAGAGCCAGACCTTATCCCCTGGACGGAATTGAGGAGGATCCAGACGTTTTTTGTCAGCATGTCTTTTCATACGCTCGGATGACAGAAGGAGTGCGGACCGGGTACTCTCCCATGTGGAGGAAAATTTGTTAACAAGAGATTCCGCAGCCGGATTGTCCACCGAGGTGGAGACGGGAAACGGGATCCGAGGATGCAGACCGAAGACTACAAAAAACGGGGATTTGGAGGAAGATTCGCTCTCGTGATTGTTGTACGAGAATTCGGCCCATGGCAGGAGATCCACCCAGTCAGAATGGTGGGCATTAACGAAGTGCCGGAGGTAACAGGTCAGGATCTGATTGATCCGCTCCACTTGACCATTAGACTGTGGGTGGTAAGCGGAGGAGAAGTCCAGGGTGACGTCTAGCAATTTACAAGTGGCTCTCCAGAAACGAGAAGTGAACTGTACCCCACGATCCAACACGATGTGACGGGGCAGGCCATGAAGACGGAAGATGTGGCGGATAAAGTCTTTAGCCAGCTCGGGTGCAGACGGGAGGCCTGGCAGGGGAATGAAGTGAGCCATCTTGGAAAAGCGGTCAGCGACCACCCAAATGACCGTACAACCGGCAGAGACGGGAAGATCAGTTATGAAGTCCATCGCTATATGCTGCCAGGGGGCAGCAGGTACTGGCAGAGGAAGAAGGCGACCGGCTGGCAGGTGTCTCGGAACTTTGTTGCGGGCACAGGACACACAGGCAGAAACAAAGTCTATTACATCCTTGCGCAGGTTAGGCCACCAGTAGTGCCGGGAAATAAGCTGGAGGGTCTTTTTCTGACCGGCGTGGCCAGCTAGTTTAGACGAATGACCCCAGTGTAGGATCTTCTCCCGATCAGGTACCGATACGAACGTCTTAACGGGAGGGAGACGATTTAGACTCACGGGAGCCACCTGCATTACTCTGGCAGGATCGATGATATGTTTAGGTTCTTCCTCGAGATCAGATACCTGAAAGTATCGGGACAAGGCGTCTGCTTTGATGTTCTTGTCAGCCGGGCGAAAATGTAGAACAAAATCAAAGCGAGCAAAAAACAAGGACCACCGGGCTTGGCGCGGATTAAGTCTCTGGGCATGCTGGAGATAAGCCAAGTTCTTGTGGTCAGTGTAAATTATTACCGGATGAAGAGCCCCCTCGAGTAGGTAACGCCACTCCTCCAATGCCAGCTTGATGACCAATAACTCTCGGTCTCCTATGGAATAATTGCGCTCAGAAGAGGAGAAGAGTTTGGAGAAGAAGCCGCAAGTTACCATCCTCCCGGAAGAAGATTTTTGAGTAAGTACAGCTCCGGCTCCAGAGGAGGAGGCGTCAACCTCCAGAAAGAACTGCTTGTTGCCGTCCGGACGATGCAGCACCGGGGCGGAAGAGAAGGCCTGTTTTAAGGAAAGAAAGGCCTCCTCTGCTTCGGGCGGCCACTCTTTGGGATTAGTACCCTTACGGGTGAGCGCGGAAATTGGGGCAGTCCGGGAAGAGAAGTGCGGTATGAAGAGGCGGTAGTAGTTGGCGAAGCCCAGGAACCGCTGAATGGCTTTCAACCCCTCCGGTCGGGGCCATTTCTCGATGGCAGACAGTTTCTCTGGATCCATTCGTAGGCCGGTCTGAGAAATAATGTAGCCCAAAAACGGAAGCGAGGTCTGCTCAAAGAGGCACTTCTCATATTTAGCGAAGAGGTGGTTCTGCCTGAGCCTGAGCAGGACCTGACGAACGTCCCTCCGGTGAGTCTGGAGATCCGGAGAGAAGACCAAGATGTCGTCCAGGTACACCACAACGCAGGAGTAGAGAAGGTCCCGGAAGATGTCATTGACCAACTCTTGAAAGACGGCAGGAGCGTTACAGAGACCAAAGGGCATTACCAGATATTCATAGTGGCCGTCCCGGGTGTTGAATGCAGTCTTCCATTCATCCCCTTGACGGATACGGACCAGGTTGTACGCCCCACGGAGGTCCAATTTGGTGAAGACTCTAGCCCCCCTCAGGCGATCAAATAATTCTGGAATGAGCGGAAGGGGGTACTTATTCTTCACCGTGATCTGGTTAAGGCCTCTATAGTCTATACAGGGACGGAGAGAGCCGTCCTTCTTTTTTACGAAGAAGAAGCCTGCTCCCGCCGGGGAGGTAGATTTCCGGATGAATCCCCTGGCCAAATTCTCCTCAATATATTCGGACATCGACCGGGTCTCAGCAGCGGACAATGGGTAAATACGCCCACGGGGAGGAGTAGTACCGGGTAACAGGTCGATAGGACAGTCGTATGGTCTATGAGGGGGTAATGTCTCTGCCTCCTTTTTATTAAAGACATCAGCAAATAACCAGTAGGGAATCGGAAGTCCAGGTAGATTAGTTGGGGTAGGAGAAGGACGGACGGGATGAACAGGAACCAAACAAGTCTTATGACAGTCCTGTCCCCAGCGAAGGACTTCTCCGGTCTGCCAGTCAAGCACGGGTGCATGTCTCTGGAGCCAAGGTAGACCTAGTAAGAGGGCGTGAGAGAGTCCAGGCAGAACATGAAAAGAGATGCTCTCAGAATGCAGCATTCCCACCTGCAGAGTTACGGATTCGGTGATGAGTTGGATGGGACGTGGTAAGAGGCCCCCATCCACAGCAGCGACAGATAATGGTACAGCCAGAGGTTTGGTGGGAATGCGGTATTTTTCTACCAGGGACTGTGAGATAAGATTCCCGGCCACTCCAGAGTCAAGTTGGGCTAGTTCGAAATAACGATTCTCCCCGCAGATAATAGAGACTGACAGTAGCAGAGATGGAGAGGATTTATTCTTGTCTAGGTTGACCTCTCTGAGCGAACCTAGACACAGGCGTTTCCCGACCTCTCCGGGCAGGTACGGATCCAGTGCTCCTTACTGCCACAGTAGAAGCAGCTCCCTTCGGCACGGCGTAAGTCCTGACGGGTTTTGACCATCTTGGTCTGGTCGACCTGCATAGGCTCAGGAGAGTGTACCTGGGGAGAGACGGATTTCTGAAAGGTAGGAGCTAGACGTGGAAACCTCCTCTCATGGGTGACCTCTTTGGCACGCTCCTGGAACCGTAGGTCAATCCGGGTGGCAAGAGTTATTAGGTCATCGAGAGTGGTAGGAATGTCCCGACCGGCAAGTTCGTCTTTAATACGGCCGGACAGACCCTCCCAGAAGACGGATACCAGAGTGTCGTTATCCCAGGCCAGCTCCGAGGCAAGGGTACGGAACCGTATGGCATATTGGCCCACGGTGAGACTTCCCTGACGGAGGCGTAGCAGAGATGATGCGGATGAGGTCTTCCGTCCGGGTTCGTCGAAGATTTTCCGGAAAGCCATGAGAAAGGCAGGCAAGTCGGACACCAGGGGGTCTCCTCTCTCCCATAGAGGATTTAGCCAGGCCAGGGCCTCCCCGGTGAGATGGGACATGATGAAGGCAATTTTGGCCCGGTCGGAGTTAAACTGGTGGGACAGGAGTTCAAAGTGCAGGGTGCACTGATTTATGAAGCCCCGAGCCTGGGCGGAGTCGCCTCCGAAGCGAGGAGGTGCAGAAAGCCGGGGTCCGGGGTAGGATACCATGGTATTGGTGGGCAGCGGAGCTGCCGGGTTGCGAGTCATGGCACTGGCGGTGGTTGCTGGTGGAGCAGTCAGAGTGTCCAGGCGAGAATTGACATTCCGCAGGTGACCCAGGATGGACTCCTGTTGGGACCTCTGACGGGACAGTTCATGACAGAGGTCTGAGAGCGAGGGAGCTTGGGTGCCACCGGGTTCCATGGCCCGAGCAAACTGTAACGGGTCTGGGAGGCGGAACCTCTGAGCTACTATACAAGGGGGCGGTCCTTGTAAGGGAGCGGGTGGCGACCAGGGTAGACGGGCAGGCAGTCACAGCAGGTGACTGGGACAGTCTCTGAATGAACGGACAGGAGGTCACGGCAAGTGACCGGGGCAGTCTCTGGATGAACGGGCAGGAGGTCACGGCTAGTGTTGAGCCACCCCCGTAGTGTTCGAGTTCGGTTCGGTTCGTCGAACACCCGTGTGTTCGCCGAACTGTTCGTCGAACTGTTCGTCGAACACCTTCGAACACCGTTAAAACCAATGGCAGGCAAACAAAAACACATAGAAACACATAGAAAACACCTTCAAAGGTGTCCAAAAGCTGACAAACTGCTCAGAAGACATAACTAACACATGGAAAAGTGACAAGTACATATAGTCATGCGAAAATAAAAGAGGTGGAGGAGTAAAAGGAGGGGGAGACACAGATATAGGCATGTCATGCCCTTCTAAAATCCAAAAAGTGAGAAGCCGACACGGCCAGTCCGCTCCTGCTCCTGCCACCGTGCCAACCCTGACGGCCAGCCCCCCTCTCCCAATACTGGTGCCTGTCCGCTGGTGGGTCGAGCGAGCCCCCCTGTGGTGGAGGCAGCTCTAAGCTTTTTAATTTAAATTGTCTCTCTAATTTGAATGAATACACTTTAAATCCATTTACAAGCATCTATTGGAGGGCAAGTCTCATGCCAGCAGCCGCGGTAATTCCAGCTCCAGTAGCGTCCACTAAAGCTGCTGCAGTTAAAAAGCTTTTATAAGGATCGAGCTCGGCTGTCCACCGCAAGGCATCCTACTGCCAGTCCCAGCCCCTATGACTTGGGGTGCCTCCTGATGCTCTTCACTAAGTATCCCATGGTCCCGAAGCATTTCCTTTCAAAAAATTAAGTGTCTAAACTACAGGTGGTGCAGCTTGCTTAACAGCCGGGATAATCCGCTGACTAGCAGACACTGCTACTAGGCACAAAGTATTTCCTGGGCTAGATGCAGTTAAAAATTTGTAATTAGATACTCTCGTTGGATGCTGAGAAAGCATTCCATAGAGTCTCCTGGCACGCCATATATGATTCTCTTAAAAAGCTTGGGGTAGGGGTCTAGGGGACCCTTTTATAGCCAAAATCACGGCCCTGTATCGCAATACGTCACCTAGGCTGAAGATAAATGGAACTGTAGCACCCTGAGGGCTCGGTTGCTACAGACGTATTGCACCTCACCCAGAGGTGTGATATCTCACTCTCAGGTAAGGATGGAGTGTGGATCAGGACCCGACACCTGCATGCATTACACAACATTGCTGTGGGGCAGGGCGACCAATATGCCCCTGAGATGGGCACCACAGTCCCTGTCCCTGGCTGGAGTGGGGGGAGGGAACACTGAGGAAGGGGAACCCTGTAGTGCAGGAGCAGGGAAGAAGCAGTTCCTGGGTGCATTGAGAAGGGAGTATAAAAGGTGGGCACCATCTTAGTTCAGTGCAGAGAAGTCTGAGCAGAACTGGCAGGGAGCAGGGGCTCTGCATGAGCTCTGCTCCGGAGGCGGGCCTAGTAACAGAGGCCCAGGCCTGGAAGAGGGAGAAGGAAGGAAGAGGAGCGGAGAAGGCTCCAGGAACGAGGAATGAAGGGATCCCAGGGGTGCGGACGGGCGAGTCGCCACCGCACGCCCGAATCCACCTGCGTGGAGGGGTCAGGCCAAAGGGGGAGACCGGTCCCCGAACTAGTGGAGGCAGGAAACGACCCTCAGCTAGAAACCGGAGGCTCTGACATTTTATGTGGCGCAGCCCCTCGCTACACCCGCTAGGAAGGCACCACATAGGGTCAGGGAAACTGGCGCCAAGTTTACCAAGAGGAGGCCCGAGGCAGCCGGACAGAAGTGTTGGTAAGAAAGGCCAGACAAAGGACACACAAAGGGGGTCCTGTGAAGTGCTCCAAAGTTATCTGGGAGTTGTCTGAGCCCCTCACCTGGTGAGCACAGTACGACGTGGGCAGCCGTTACCTGCAGACGTGGTCTGGATAATAAGAACTGTGAGTAAAGGCCCTGAACTGCATCACTGACTCCGTGTCGTTACTGCTGCTGCCTTGCACCATCACCCCATCCTCCGCATACACTGCCCTGAGGCTATACTCCTCCCGTGGGGAGTTATGCTACGCTCTGCTGCACCCACAACACCAGCCTCAGCGGTCTGCCCTGTAGCGGCGGTTCACTCTGACCGCAATCCACGGGTGGCGTAGTCGGACATTTAAACATCAAAACCACATAAATAGTTCCGCCACTGGTTTGACTACCCTGAGCCACGGAACCGGGTCGCCGCCACGAAGACTACAACCACCAGCATCCACCAAAAAGGGTCCGGCTCCGGGTGTCCCAAGGCCCAGGGGGTGCGTCAGAACATTTTCATCACCTTTCACAATCACCAATGGGACAAGGCAGTGATGTCCTCTGTCCCCTCTCTTATACATCCTAGTGACGGAGCACCTGCTCTCATCAATTCGCCATAACCCCAATATTAGGTGGATTGAGATGGGAGGCACCGAGTACAAGTGCTCTCTATTTGCTGATGATGTCCTAGTATATATCACTCAATCACATATATCCATCCATGCTGTTATGGCTGAAATAGATCACTTTGTTACATGGTAAAATTTTAAAATCAATGCAGCGAAGTCTGAGGCCCTCGATGTCTCCCTCCCCAAATCCATATAGGATTCCATCCAGTCCAACTTTCCCTTTGCCTGGCCCTCACAGGGTATCAAATACTTAGGAATTCCTATTCATAGAGACCTCTCCCATCTATGTTATCTTAATTTTGGGCCCTTTATTGAACAACTCCATACAGACCACGGTTGGCAAGTTAGAACTGTAAGATTCACTACGTGAACCACTGGTGTTTTGTGGAAAAGCACATGTACACTGCGTTCCAAATTATTATGCAAAAAGTGTTTAGGAGTGATAAGGGAAGAATTTGTTTGTTTGTCAGTTAAACTCATTGATGGTGATGTGTGTCAGGGCTCTTTATATCACTGTAAGCAATTGCAGACACCTGTGCTAATTAGTTTGGCAGGTGTGTCCAATGAAAGGCAAGACTACTTAAGAAGGCTGTCTCACATTATTAAGCAGCCTACATTTTCTGCCAAAATGGGAAAGAAAAAGGATGTGTCGGCTGCTGAGAAGCAACAAATTGTGGAGTGTTTAGGTCAAGGCATGACTACAATCAACATTGTGCGATGATCAGGATGAAGTGTCTTGGCAATCAAGAAGTATGTAGCTGATTCACAGTACACACGTGTGCGTGCTGATAAGGGCAAATTGAGGACTCTTTCCTACAGGCAATTGCGTCAGGTTGAAAGAGCAGCGGCAAAAAAGCCTTGTCATAGCAGCAGACAAGTTTTTGAAGCTGCTTGTGCCTCCAACGTCCCCCGAACAACAAGATGCAGGGTCCTTCAGAGGTTTGCAGCTGTGCATGCGCCATCCTGTCGACCTCCTCTATCCACTTCACACAAGCAGAAACGGCTCCAGTGGGCCAAACATTACATGAAGACTGATTTCAAAACTGTTTTGTTCACGGATGAGTGCCGTGCAGCGCTCGATGGTCCAGATGGATGGAGTGGAGGATGGCTGGTTGATGGACACCCCACGCAAATGTGGCACCCCAGGGGTCTGGTTTCCCACAGTAATGTAATGTTATGTCTGAGAGCAGGTGGGAGGTCCTTTGGTCAGGGATCCTGTGCATGCCACACCTCCTGCCCAGTCTTGGGAGAAGAAGACCTTCCCCTATATAAACCCGGGGCTGAAGCAGGGTTAGAGAGTCAAGGAGAGTAGAGACAAGAAACAGCAGAAGCAATACTACTACGAGTCAGGGGCTGGCAGCTGCAGAGCTCGTCCTGACTGAGAAGCTTTCTTACCGGACCCGGCGTCCGAGGCTGTGGGGACTAACTCTTACCCAGCAGCAGAAGCCGACCGGCAGGGGATTTCAGGTCCTCAGGCCCAGAAACCCGAAGGCACGGTCACACGCGTGGGACCAGCACCGCCATCGTGGAGCGGAAGCCATTAGAAGGCCCCGAGTCACCGGCCATACGGGTGAGCACAACACGGTACACTCAGGGACGTGGGCTACTTATATCCGCTTCTAGCAAGGTAGCCAGAAGAGTACAGTCAGTTTGGGAGGCCTACAACTCCGCCTGGCCAGGGGAGATCCCATCTGCTCAAGGACTGACCAGGCCCCGTTCACTAGCAAGTACTCCGGGAGGGTCTATCGTTGTTACCAGTAAAGACCCTGAATTACACCGCACCGTCTCTGAGTGGTTCCTGCTACCCCCATCATCCACATCTGCTGCCCTGAGGCCATACCCCTCCCGTTGGGGGTTATACCATCTACGCTGCACCATCCATCCACCGGCCTCAGCGGACTGTCCTGCAGCGGCAGCTCCATAGCTGCATTCAACGGGTGGCGTAGTCGTCCTACATCTACCGCTGTTACATCGCCGCTCAGTTTGACTCCCTGGGCACGGACCGGGTCACCGCCACGAGACTACAACCCTCAAGAGATCCGGCTCCGGGTAAGCTCCCGCGTGCGCAACGCAGCGCGACACAGGCCCAGGGGCGCGTCAACTTTTGGCGTAGTCGGCAGGATTTCGTGCCCGCAACCACCGGGTACTGCGTGCCTGAAAAAGACTGTTCAAACTTACCTGTGGTGAAGATTCCCGCCATCCGGCGCCATCTTCCGCCTTCTTCCCGCCATCGGTGAAGTTTCCCGCCATCCGGCGCCATCTTCTGCCTTCTTCCCGCCATCCGTGGAGTTTTCCCGCCATTGGACGCCATCTTGAGGACGCCGTGCGGGAAGAAGAGGGGCATGGACTCCGAAAGCGCGCGAGAACTGAAGCCCCGCCTCACGTCCGGACGTTGCGTAAGGTCCTGGAAGGAGCCCAGCAGACGCCGACGTCACAGGAGCGCGACGGAAGGTCCTCAACCTTGACGATCCACTGCGGAGCCGCGGCCTACGGAACAGGATCATCGCAAGGTAGGCCACGGTCCACTAGGGGGGAGGAAGATGTCGGATACGGAGGAGAGCTTCACTGCCTCAACCCCCGCCAGCGCTACCGCTGCTGCAGTTATGCCCTTCACCATGCCCTATATCCCGGGAGCAGCTTGGCTTCCTCAGTACTCAGGGGAGTCACATACCCTGCATGACTTTAGAGAAAAGCTGGATAGCCTCTTCCAGGTGTACCCCCTCACAGAAGAGCAAAAAGTGAGCATCCTGGTGGCCCAACTAACCGGGGCAGCCAAAAGGGAAGTAAAATCCTGGCCACCTGGGAGGAAGACTGTCGCAGGGATACTAACCCGGCTGAAGGACACCTTTGATACCCGCACCTCAGCCGAGATTAAGCTTAGATTCTACGGGTGCAAGCAGCGAGCGCATGAGAGTATAAGGGACTATGCACTAAACCTACAAGAGGCCCTGAGGGCCATTAAGCAGACCGACCCTGATGGAGTGGGAAACGAGGACAGACTGTTGACCGAACAGTTTATAGAGGGACTGTATTGTAATACCCACCGAACCCAGTTGCGGGCAATGGCCTTACAGGATCCCCATCTGGGCTTTGCACAGTTCAAGGACAGAGCCATCCGGGTGCTCCGAGAACCGGCACCGGGTGGCGTTGTGACCCACAAGCGCCCTGCTATCACTTACCACCAGGAGGCGGCGCCCTTGTCGGCAGGGCCTGTGGGAGCTGATGCGCAGGCTTTGGACAATGACCCGGCTCCAGACCTACACCATCAGGTCCAAGAGCTAGCTAAGAGCGTTGCTGCGCTAACCCGAACTGTGCAGTCTTTACAGGCTTCCACCCCAGGGAAGATCCAGCTGGCATCCGGACCGGAGGACATCCCGTGGCGTCGACCAAGGAGGACCCCACCGGCCAGAGGAAGACCCAGTGACCGATACAGCGAGGACGGACGACCCATCTGCCGCCGCTGCAATCAACCTGGACATATGGCAAGGTACTGTTCTTTAAACGGGCACAACCTGGGGTAGAGGGCCAACCCCCAGGAAAAAGATCACCAGGCCCATCGAACTGGCGCGACAGATATGTGGGAGGACGTCCAGTCTTGCCTGTGGTACTGGATGGCATTCCCATGAGTGCCCTACTGGACACCGGGTCACAGGTCACCACCATCCCGTACGTGCTCTTTAAGCAGTACTGGAATGACTCGGATATTACCCGCTACCCTGACGACGACTTGAGTATCATCGCCAGCAATGGCCAGCCCGTGCCACAGATCGGATTTAAAGAGGTGACCATCAAAATCGGTAGAGTCGAACTGGCAGCACAGGGACTGATCATTGTAGATATTGACAAACATGAGAGTCACCCAAAAATAACTCTAGGAACTAATGTAATTGAAAATTGTCTTGCAGAGGAGATTTTCCTTTTACAGCAGGTTGCCAAGAATGCCAGCTCCGGCCAGCAGCGAGTGCTCCAGAAAGAGATCCGGGCACTGATGCGACGGCAACAGCTAGAACTCTCCGGTGGTGAGATTGGTAGCGTGCGAATGTGTGACCCTTTCCCTATTGCCATGCCCCCGAAAAGTGAAATGATGATTTGGTGCAGGGCAGCTATTGGTCTGAGAGGTAGAGATTACCAGGCAATGGTAGAACCAGTTTACTCGGACAGTAGGCCCACCATTTTGACAGCACAGGGGGTGGTTGATGTACGCCATGGGAGGGTGCCCGTTCGCATAATAAATATCGGGGAGAGGGAAGTGTACCTGCCCCGGTATGCCACGCTAGCCAAATTATATACCATTAACCAAAATTCTGTACAATCTGTGGAACCCTTGCCTCCATCTCACCCGGAGGAAGGTAACGGCTCTAAGAAAAACATGGAGGACTGGTGTCAGCAACTACATCTGGGTACTGACTCCACTCCCGCACACCAGAAACAAGGAGTCTATCGGGTGGTTCAGGAGTACGAGAGAGTGTTCAGTAAACACCCGTTAGACTTCGGGCGAGTCAAGGGGGTAGAACACCACATCCCCACGGGAGACCATCCTCCTATAAGAGAGGTATCGACCCGTACCCCCTGCCCACTACCAACACGCCAAGGGGATGCTTAGAGACATGAAGGAGGCTGGGGTGATCAGGGATAGCTGTAGCCCCTGGGCAGCTCCACTAGTCTTAGTCCGAAAGAAAGACAACACCATGAGGATGTGTGTAGATTACCGGAAAATCAATCGTATCACACACAAGGATGCGTACCCCTTACCAAGGATAGAGGAGTCATTGGCTGCTTTAAGATCTGCTAACTTCTTCTCTACCTTGGATCTCACTAGCGGGTACTGGCAGGTTCCTGTAGCAGAGGCGGACCGGGAGAAGACCGCATTCACCACCCCGATGGGACTTAGCGAGTTCACCTGCATGCCGTTCGGACTCTGCAACGCACCGGGAACCTTCCAACGACTAATGGAGTGTTGTCTGGGCCACAGAAACTTCGAGACGGTCCTGTTGTACCTGGACGATGTCATCGTATATTCTAAGACGTATGAGGACCACCTGAAACACCTGGCGGAAGTGTTCGAAGCTCTGGCAAGTTACGGCCTAAAGGTGAAACCCTCCAAGTGTCACCTCCTGAAACCAAAGGTGCAGTACCTGGGACATGTGGTGAGCGCTGACGGAGTGGCTCCCGACCCTGATAAGATCACCGCAATTAAGGAATGGCCAAGCCCCTCCAGCGTAAAAGAAGTGCGGCAGTTCCTCGGGTTGGTAGGCTACTACCGAAGGTTTATTCCCGGTTTCACCAAAAAGGCAGCACCTATGCAGGACCTCATGATAGGCCAGTCCCGGAAGGCCAAGAACCAGAAGCCGCCCTTTAAATGGGAGGAGCTGGAAGAAGAGTCCTTCCGCCAGCTGAAGATGGCCCTCACGGGGGACGAAATCCTGGCGTACCCGGATTATAGCCAGCCCTTTATCCTCTACACCGACGCCAGTAACATCGGGCTAGGAGCCGTACTGTCCCAGATCCAGCAGGGGAAGGAACGAGTAATCGCCTACGCCAGCCGAAAACTGCGACCCACCGAAAGGAACCCCGAGAATTACAGCTCATTTAAGTTAGAGTTCCTGGCCGTAGTATGGGCAGTCACCGAGCGCTTTAAGCATTACCTCGCTTCTTCCCGGTTCACCGTGTACACGGATAACAACCCGTTGACACACCTGGACACGGCAAGACTCGGTGCCCTGGAGCAGAGGTGGATGGCCCGTCTGTCCAACTACGAGTTCACAATCAAATACCGGGCAGGACGCTCCAATACCAACGCGGACGCCCTGTCCAGGATGCCCAACCTGCCGGACGGAGGAGAAGATCCGGAGGGACTGGAAGAAGTTGAACTCCCTGCGTTCCACCGTCATGGGACTATCCAGTATTCCCACCGGGTAAGGAGTAAGCAGGCTGCTACATTGAACCCCTTACCCCACTACAACTGGGCGGAAACGCAAGACAGCGACCCTGCCGTCCGACTGGTGAAGGAGATGCTGACTCGGCCGGAGGCTCGCCTTGAACCAGACGCTCCGGAGGAAGCCAAACAACTATGGGCAGAGAAGAGTCGACTGTTCCTTTACAAAGGGAAGTTGTGCCGCAGAATGGTTAACTCCCGGACGCATGAATTACTCTGGCAAGTAGTGGTGCCACGAAGAGACGCAGCCATGGTGATGGAGGCATACCACGACGGAGCTGGACACTTCGGGTGGAAGAAGCTGGAGTTCCTGCTGCGCGAGCGGTTCCACTGGGTAGGCATGAGGGGAACCATCGAGAAGTGGTGCAGAGACTGTGGCCCGTGCAACCTGAGAAGGAGGGACCGTGCCAGCCAGAAGACTCCCCTGCAGTCCATCGTCACCCGGCAACCGTTGGAACTGGTAGCCTTGGATCATGTAAAACTGACCCCAAGCAGAAGTGGCTACGTCTACGCGTTAACCATCGTGGATCATTACTCCCGGTTTCTGGTTGTCGTCCCCGTCAAGGACTTAACGGCTCAAACAGCAGCTAGAGCCTTCCAGCAGCACTTTTGCCGTCCACACGGGTACCCGGACCAAGTGCTGACGGACCAGGGACCTGCCTTTGAAGCGGAGGTCTTCCAGGAATTCTGCAATCTGTATGGCTGCCGGAAGATAAGGACGACACCCTACCATCCGCAAACTAATGGACTTTGTGAGAAAATGAACCAAGTGGTAATGGATCTTCTAAAAACGTTGCCCCTGGAAGAACGCAGTCTGTGGCCTGAGAAGTTGCCCGATCTGGTGGACCTATACAACCACATCCCGGTAGGTTCCACCAACTGTACCCCGGCATACCTAATGAGGGCAAGACCTGGTAAGTTACCTGTTGACCTGGAAATGAGAGTCCTGACACCCGAGGACACTTCACCAGAAACAGACTGGGACACAGAGAGGCAGCAGCAGTACCGGAGAGTACAGGAGAGCGTGGAGCGAAGTCTCTGTCAGGCTAGGGAAAGACAAGAGAAAACTTACAACCAGTATGCTCCCGCTGTTCCCCTGGTACCCGGAGAGCAGGTCTTGAAGAGGAAGAGACGGCTCCACAAGTTGGATGACCAGTGGGAGAAGGACCCGTACACCGTACTGCCCTCAAGCCACGAGAACCCGAAGGTTTGTACCATCAGTAAAGACGGAGGGGAAACCACAGCCATTGTATCCTGGGACCACCTGAAGAAGTGTCCCGAACAACTGAGGAACCCTGAAGAGGAACAAGAAGACCATCGACCCGTAGAGGAAAGGGAAGATATGGTTAGTACTGTGCTCGGGGACTTCCCTCGGTCTTGGACTCAAGTCAATGGTGCAGTTGTGGTACCCGTACTCACCTTCCTCCAACCAGCATCCCAAGCACCTACGGAGCAACAGGTAGAGCTGGAAGAACAGCCGGTCCAGGAGGCAGAAGACTGCACACAAGCAGAACAGGAGGATCAACCCTCTGCTTATAGTGAGCCTGCCGTACCCCTTGTGAGACAAAGAGCCGGTAGACAGCTGCCCAGTTTACCCTTGACAGCTCCTACACCCTGTAGTTCAGGGCCAGACAGTCAGCTCCGTAGGTCCACTAGGGCCACTAGAGGCCAGTTACCCGCACGCTGGAGGATTTGAAGTGTATAAATTGTTTTATTTATGTTTATCTGTGTATTGTTGCTTGTGTATAATTTTGTGTTTCCAGTTATTTTTAGGAATCCTTGGTGGATTTACCGGGAATCCTTGTACATAGTTGGAACGTAACCCAGGATGGACTAGAGACTGTTAAGGACTCGGGGTAGGACAGACCCCTACCTGGTTACGTCTCCCTGTTTTGGTGAAATGGACACCTTGCTTTTCTTCAAAGACTACACCCGGTTACGGACATGCCGTGACCACCTTTATGTGTTTCTTCTTATTGTACTATTATTGTTGTTATATCTTGTTATGTTTTTCTAAAATATGTTTAGTCCCGGAGTACTAAATTTCACTAGGGGGGAATGTGGCACCCCAGGGGTCTGGTTTCCCACAGTAATGTAATGTTATGTCTGAGAGCAGGTGGGAGGTCCTTTGGTCAGGGATCCTGTGCATGCCACACCTCCTGCCCAGTCTTGGGAGGGGAAGACCTTCCCCTATATAAACCCGGGGCTGAAGCAGGGTTAGAGAGTCAAGGAGAGTAGAGACAAGAAACAGCAGAAGCAATACTACTACGAGTCAGGGGCTGGCAGCTGCAGAGCTCGCCCTGACTGAGAAGCTTTCTTACCGGACCCGGCGTCCGAGGCTGTGGGGACTAACTCTTACCCAGCAGCAGAAGCCGACCGGCAGGGGATTTCAGGTCCTCAGGCCCAGAAACCCGAAGGCACGGTCACACGCATGGGACCAGCACCGCCATCGTGGAGCGGAAGCCATTAGAAGGCCCCGAGTCACCGGCCATACGGGTGAGCACCACACGGTACACTCAGGGACGTGGGCTACTTATATCCGCTTCTAGCAAGGTAGCCAGAAGAGTACAGTCAGTTTGGGAGGCCTACAACTCCGCCTGGCCAGGGGAGATCCCATCTGCTCAAGGACTGACCAGGCCCCGTTCACTAGCAAGTACTCCGGGAGGGTCTATCGTTGTTACCAGTAAAGACCCTGAATTACACCGCACCGTCTCTGAGTGGTTCCTGCTACCCCCATCATCCACATCTGCTGCCCTGAGGCCATACCCCTCCCGTTGGGGGTTATACCATCTACGCTGCACCATCCATCCACCGGCCTCAGCGGACTGTCCTGCAGCGGCAGCTCCATAGCTGCATTCAACGGGTGGCGTAGTCGTCCTACATCTACCGCTGTTACATCGCCGCTCAGTTTGACTCCCTGGGCACGGACCGGGTCACCGCCACGAGACTATAACCCTCAAGAGATCCGGCTCCGGGTAAGCTCCCGCGTGCGCAACGCAGCGCGACACAGGCCCAGGGGCGCGTCACAAACACGGCTACAGCGCCAACAAGGAGGAGGTGGAGTAATGTTTTGGGCTGGAATCATGGGGAGAGAGATTGTCGGCCCCTTTAGGATCCCTGAAGGCGCTAAAGATGAACTCCATAATGTATGTGGATTTTCTCAAACAGCACTTCCTGCCATGGTTCAAGAAGAAGAACCGTGTATTTCACAGCAAGATCATTTTTCTGCATGATAATGCACCATCTCATGCTGCACATAAAATATCTGCATCTCTGGCTGATATGGGCATAAAAGGGGACAAACTTATGGTGTGACCCCAATGCTCCCCTGACCTCTACCCCATTCAGAACCTTTGGAGCATCATTAAAAGGAGTGTCTATGATGGCGGGAGGCAGTTCACATCTAAGCAACAGCTCTGGGAGGGTATTCTGTCCTCATGCAAAACAATTGAAGCAGAAACCATCCAAAACCAGACAAATTCAATGGACGAGAGAGTTCAGAAGCTCCTTTCGAACAAGGGGTCCTATGTGAAAATGTAACATCACCTAGAATAAAGTTTTGAGTTGAAAACTGTTTGATTTCAGTTTCTAACAACCTGCTAATGCTTATAATTTCAAAAATGACCATTTTTTTGGTCTTTATTAAAATGAAAAGGTTGATCGAAAAGTTTGGGGGATCTAAGAGTGTGGCAACCCAGTAGTCATGATTACTTCGAATTCTGACAATATGAGGGTCATGCTGCAGGTAGTGCAGCAAGAAGGCACTTATGTGTCTTGCGCATCTCGGAGCCCCAAAATTATTTTCCGGGCTAGATGCAGCTAAAAATTATTTTTAATTTTAAATCTGGTGGAGCTTATTATAGATGGCCTAATAGGATCAGTGCTGCACACTGCTACAAAGCCCAAATTATTTTCCAGTCAAGATACAGATAAACATGATTAGTAATTTGAAAGCTTAAAACGTTTGGTAGGGTGATTTTAACCAATCATCAAGCTTTTACTCTCCCCAGGATGACACAGGGGTAGAAAAGTCGTTTCGGATCCATGATTTGTTCATCTTTATGAACGTGAGTCTGTCTACATTATCAGTGGAGAGCCGCGTGCGCTTAACTGTCAGCACACCACCAGCAGCGCTGAACGCACGTTCAGACAGAACGCTGGCTGCGGGGCATGACAAGATCTCCAAGGCGTAAGTGGCTAGCTCCGGCCATTTATCCAGATTGGAAGCCCAAAAAGAGCAAGGGTCCAGTGACACAGTCGTGGCTTCAATGTTTACTTGGAGATACTCCTGTACCATCGTCTCTAGGCGTTGACTATGTGTCAGACTTCTTGTCTCCTGTGGCCTTGCAAAGGATGGGCTAAAAAAGTGGTGAAATGATTCCGCAAAATTGATGTTACCAGCAGATACTGTGGTTCTGTTACGGTTTGAGTGCTGAACACTTGACGGTCCCACGGTTGGCAAGTTGGAACTGTGAGATTCACTACGTGCACCACTGGTATTTTGTGGAAAAGCACATGTAAGATTCTGCAACAGTCTGCTGATACTCCTGCATGCGTGCATCCCTTTCTATGGCAGGAATAATTTCTGCAAATTTACTTTTGTACCGGGGATCTAACAGTGTGGCAACCCAGTAGTCAGGATTATTTCTAATTCTCACAATTCGAGGGTCATGTTGCAGGTAGTGCAGCAAGAAGGCACTCATGTGTGTTGCGCATCCGGAGCACCAAGTCCCTGTTGTGTTGGTGGCGAGGTAACAATCATGCTTCCTTCCTCTGTCCTCTCCCCCCAACCTCGCACAACAGAAATGTGATCAAGGTCTCCCTCATCTGATGAGTCTTCCATCAGTTCGTCCTCCACTTCTTCCTGGGCTCCTGCACCTTCCTCACTAGTTTGGCTGCTACCATGCGCCCTGGTAAAACCATCTCCCCCACCCTCACATGCCTGCCGCCTTGGTGCTGCCGACCTTCTGGACCTTGCAGATGTTAGCCCTTCCGCATACAACTCCTCCTCCTCTACTTCCTCCACCTCCTCTTGTGCCACCACCTGACTCCGAATTCTGTTTAACATGTGCTCCAGCATGTAAATCACCGGAATAGTCATGCTGATAATGGCATCGTCAGCACTAAACATCTTCGTCGCCATTTCAAAACTGTGCAGAAGGGTGCATAGGTCCCTGATCTGAGACCACTCCTCCAGCGTGATTTGCCCCACCTCTGAATCTCGTTGGCCCAGGCTATACGTCAGAACGTATTGCACCAGGGCTTGTCGGTGCTGCCACAGTCGCTGCAACATGTGCAGAGTTGAATTCCACCGGGTAGGCACATCGCATTTTAGCCGGTGAAGTGGCAGGCCCAACGACTTCTGTAGAGATGTAAGTCGCTGAGCTGCGGGATGCGAACGGCGGAAGTGAGCACACAGCGACCGTGCCCTCTGCAGAAGGCCATCTAGTCTGGGATAGTGGGCTAAAAATTGCTGGACAACCAGGTTCAACACGTGAGCCATACAAGGCACGTGTGTGACATTGCCCCGGCGAAGGGCCGCACCCAGGTTTGCAGCATTGTCGCACACGGCCTTCCCTGGTTTCAGGTCCAGTGGAGACAACCATTCATGAAATTGGTTCTCCAGAGCTGACCACAACTCCTCAGCTGTGTGACTCACATTTCCCAGACATTTCAATGTAAAAACTGCCTGATGACGTTGAGCCCTACTGCCAGCATAGTAAGGAGGTGTGCAGGATCCCTTCTGCGCAGTTAGAAAGCTTGTGGCATGACCAGACAGGCTTTGGGTGCAGGTGGAAGACCGAGAGGAGGTTGAGGAGGCAGAAGCAGTGGAGGAACTTTGACATAAAGAGGATTGACGCACAACTCGTGGGGACGGCAAGACTTGGACAGCAGCCCCTTGTCCTGCTGTCACCATAGTTACCCAGTGCCCAGTCAGCGACATGTAACGCCCCTGTCCATGCCTACTCGTCCAAGTGTCTGTGGTGAAATGCACCCTGTCACACACAGAGTTTCTCAAAGAAGCGGTGATGTTGTGTGCGACATGCTGGTGGAGCGCAGGCACACCTTTCTTTGAGAAGTAGTGCCGACTGGGCATCTGGTACTGGGGCACTGCGACGGACATAAGGTCTCGAAAATCCTCTGTGTCCACCAGGCGGAAAGGCAGCATTTCTGTAGCCAAGAGCTTGCAGATGGTGAAATTCAACCTCTTAGCTTTCTCATGGCTAGGAGGAAATGGTCTTTTACTTGTCCACATCTGAGGGACCGAGGGCTGGCTATTGTGCTTAGACGGGGTTGATAAGGGTGTTCCCGGCAAACTACCGGTCTGTGAGGAAGATGCAGGCGGACATGTTAGGTTGCCTTCATCCAAAGGTGGTGCTATCGATGTCGGACAGCGCTCAACACCAGCTGGTGTTACCACCTCCAAAGAAAATGATGACCTGCCAATCACGCTGGCTGTTGCGGGTAAAGAGGTGGCAGGTCTGCGCCCCAAAACAGGTGTGACTGCTGTCCCCCCAGTCACAGAGGATGAAGAGGCCGCGGATGCACAAGATATGGCAGACGGTGGTTGGCCCGGCCGGCTAGGCCGCATTGTAGCACACTGAGCTTCCCACTGCAACTTATGCTTCATGTCCATGTGCCGGTTCATGCATGAAGTACTCAAACTATGTATTTTTTGGCCTCTACTTAGCTTTTGCTGACAAATGTTACAGATAACATGAGTTGGGTCATCTTTATCGATCTGAAAAAATGCCCAGGCTATGCAAGGCTTAGCACCCATGCGACCTGAAGAGCCACCACGACTTGTGGTGAGAGGCAGAGTTGTGTTTGAGGATGCAGTTGTTGACGTGCTTCCAGTACTACGTCTCTGTCCAGGAAGGCGCAACCTGACCTCGTCGTCACTAGCATCTTCCTCCACCTCCTCTGCTGACCTCATCTCTTGGCTGACTGTGGGTTGACAGTAAGTGGGATCTCCGACCTCATCATCATCACCCTGTGCGTTATCACACCCGTCGTCCTCAGAGCCAACCTGTTCCTGCCCTGACAAAAAACTAAAGTTGTCGCTCCAATCAGGTATTTGAGTCTTATCATCGTCTTCCTCATTGTCTCCACCAACAGGAGTTACAGTTTGGGAATGAGGGTCTACATTATGGTCAGAACCTTCTGCGTCTGGTCCTGGATCCGACTCATAAAGATTCTGGGCATCAGTGCAGATCATTTCCTCGTCTGGATTCACAGAAGCGCTGGAGTCGACCTCTGATTCCCAGGCTATAGTATGAGTAAACAGCTCTGCAGACTCAACCATCTGTTCTACCTCATACTCAGACGGGCAGCTGGAGATTTGGGAGCTGTGAGGAAGCAAGTGCGATTTGGGTGACACCTTTGAGGACTGGAGTATTTGTGATGTTGAAGTTGATGTGGAGGAGAGCCCACTTAAAGGAGCACTTGATATCCATTGAAGTACCTGCTGTTTTTGTGCCTCATCTGGAATTTGTAGCGATTGGCGTGGCCGTAAGAAAGGGATCTTATCACATTGTCCGCTAAAAGAAGTAGACATTTTAGTTTGGCTGGAAGATGGTCTTTCTTCTGCAGATGTTACTGTTGCTTTAACACCTACCCCACGGACACAACCTTTTTTCCCCTTCCCAACATGCCTATTCCCCTTTCCACCAGCAGCAGGCCTTTTTCCACTCATTTTGGTGGTTAACTAATTCACAACTCTGGAGTTGTTTGCACAAAAAAACAATGGATGGTAACCGAGCAGAGCTGAGTGGCCAAACTGTGGTATTAGGCCAAAACTATTGGCTGGGTTAGATGCAGAAAAAAATTATTTTGAATTTGCAACCTGATGGAGATCAGTATAGATGGATTAATAGAACAAGACCCACACACAGCTAGAAGCCCAATATTTTTTCAGAGGTAGATGCAGAAAAAACTATATTCAGTTTGCAACCTGATGGAGGTCAGTATAGATGGACTAATAGAACAAGTCCCACACACTGCTAGAAGCCCAAATATTTTTTCAGAGGTACTGTAGATGCAGATAAAAATTAGTTTTAATTTGCAACCTGATGGAGGTCAGTATAGATGGACTAATAGAGAAAGTCCGACACACTACTAGAAGGCCAAATATTTTTTCAGAGCTAGATGCAGAAAAAAATTATATTCAGTTTGCAACCTGATGGAGGTCAGTATAGATGGACTAATAGAGAAAGTCCGACACACTACAAGAAGGCCAAATATTTTTTCAGAGGTAGATGCAGAAAAAAATATATTCAGTTTGCAACCTGATGGAGGTCAGTATAGATGGATTAATAGAACAAGACCCACACACAGCTAGAAGCCCAATATTTTTTCAGAGGTAGATGCAGAAAAAACTATATTCAGTTTGCAACCTGATGGAGGTCAGTATAGATGGACTAATAGAACAAGTCCCACACACTGCTAGAAGCCCAAATATTTTTTCAGAGGTACTGTAGATGCAGATAAAAATTAGTTTTAATTTGCAACCTGATGGAGGTCAGTATAGATGGACTAATAGAGAAAGTCCGACACACTACTAGAAGGCCAAATATTTTTTCAGAGCTAGATGCAGAAAAAAATTATATTCAGTTTGCAACCTGATGGAGGTCAGTATAGATGGACTAATAGAGAAAGTCCGACACACTTCAAGAAGGCCAAATATTTTTTCAGAGGTAGATGCAGAAAAAAATATATTCAGTTTGCAACCTGATGGAGGTCAGTATAGATGGATTAATAGAACAAGACCCACACACAGCTAGAAGCCCAATATTTTTTCAGAGGTAGATGCAGAAAAAACTATATTCAGTTTGCAACCTGATGGAGGTCAGTATAGATGGACTAATAGAACAAGTCCCACACACTGCTAGAAGCCCAAATATTTTTTCAGAGGTACTGTAGATGCAGATAAAAATTAGTTTTAATTTGCAACCTGATGGAGGTCAGTATAGATGGACTAATAGAGAAAGTCCGACACACTACTAGAAGGCCAAATATTTTTTCAGAGCTAGATGCAGAAAAAAATTATATTCAGTTTGCAACCTGATGGAGGTCAGTATAGATGGACTAATAGAGAAAGTCCGACACACTACAAGAAGGCCAAATATTTTTTCAGAGGTAGATGCAGAAAAAAATATATTCAGTTTGCAACCTGATGGAGGTCAGTATAGATGGATTAATAGACCAAGACCCACACACAGCTAGAAGCCCAATATTTTTTCAGAGGTAGATGCAGAAAAAAATATATTCAGTTTGCAACCTGATGGAGGTCAGTATAGATGGACTAATAGAACAAGTCCCACACACTGCTAGAAGCCCAAATATTTTTTCAGAGGTACTGTAGATGCAGATAAAAATTAGTTTTAATTTGCAACCTGATGGAGGTCAGTATAGATGAACTAATAGAGAAAGTCCGACACACTACTAGAAGGCCAAATATTTTTTCAGAGCTAGATGCAGAAAAAAATTATATTCAGTTTGCAACCTGATGGAGGTCAGTATAGATGGACTAATAGAGAAAGTCTGACACACTACTAGAAGGCCAAATATTTTTTCAGAGGTAGATGCAGAAAAAAATATATTCAGTTTGCAACCTGATGGAGGTCAGTATAGATGGATTAATAGAACAAGACCCACACACAGCTAGAAGCCCAATATTTTTTCAGAGGTAGATGCAGAAAAAACTATATTCAGTTTGCAACCTGATGGAGGTCAGTATAGATGGACTAATAGAACAAGTCCCACACACTGCTAGAAGCCCAAATATTTTTTCAGAGGTACTGTAGATGCAGATAAAAATTAGTTTTAATTTGCAACCTGATGGAGGTCAGTATAGATGGACTAATAGAGAAAGTCCGACACACTACTAGAAGGCCAAATATTTTTTCAGAGGTAGATGCAGAAAAAAATATATTCAGTTTGCAACCTGATGGAGGTCAGTACAGATGGATTAATAGAACAAGACCCACACACAGCTAGAAGCCCAATATTTTTTCAGAGGTAGATGCAGAAAAAAATATATTCAGTTTGCAACCTGATGGAGGTCAGTATAGATGGACTAATAGAACAAGTCCCACACACTGCTAGAAGCCCAAATATTTTTTCAGAGGTACTGTAGATGCAGATAAAAATTAGTTTTAATTTGCAACCTGATGGAGGTCAGTATAGATGGACTAATAGAGAAAGTCCGACACACTACTAGAAGGCCAAATATTTTTTCAGAGGTAGATGCAGAAAAAAATATATTCAGTTTGCAACCTGATGGAGGTCAGTATAGATGGATTAATAGAACAAGACCCACACACAGCTAGAAGCCCAATATTTTTTCAGAGGTAGATGCAGAAAAAAATATATTCAGTTTGCAACCTGATGGATGTCAGTATAGATGGACTAATAGAACAAGTCCCACACACTGCTAGAAGCTCAAATATTTTTTCAGAGGTACTGTAGATGCAGATAAAAATTAGTTTTAATTTGCAACCTGATGGAGGTCAGTATAGATGGACTAATAGAGAAAGTCCGACACACTACTAGAAGGCCAAATATTTTTTCAGAGGTAGATGCAGAAAAAAATATATTCAGTTTGCAACCTGATGGAGGTCAGTATAGATGGATTAATAGAACAAGACCCACACACAGCTAGAAGCCCAATATTTTTTCAGTGGTAGATGCAGAAAAAACTATATTCAGTTTGCAACCTGATGGAGGTCAGTATAGATGGACTAATAGAACAAGTCCCACACACTGCTAGAAGCCCAAATATTTTTTCAGAGGTACTGTAGATGCAGATAAAAATTAGTTTTAATTTGCAACCTGATGGAGGTCAGTATAGATGGACTAATAGAGAAAGTCCGACACACTACTAGAAGGCCAAATATTTTTTCAGAGCTAGATGCAGAAAAAAATTATATTCAGTTTGCAACCTGATGGAGGTCAGTATAGATGGATTAATAGAACAAGACCCACACACAGCTAGAAGCCCAATATTTTTTCAGAGGTAGATGCAGAAAAAAATATATTCAGTTTGCAACCTGATGGAGGTCAGTATAGATGGACTAATAGAACAAGTCCCACACACTGCTAGAAGCCCAAATATTTTTTCAGAGGTACTGTAGATGCAGATAAAAATTAGTTTTAATTTGCAACCTGATGGAGGTCAGTATAGATGGACTAATAGAATGATGCTATGCCCAAAAGATTTTACTTCACTAGGTGCAGTAAAAAAATTGGTATTCTATACACAGGTGGTATATCTTGCAACACAGATAGGCTACTCCACTGACTAACACACTCTGCAATAGGCCAAAAAGGATTAGCTTTGCTAGATTCAGCCAAATGCTGTGAAAAAAACTTGCACAGCACTGGCACAGACCTGCCTGGCAAAAACTGATAGGAACTCATGTAACCTAGTCCTGAAAAGGACTGCAATTACAATTAGTCTTTACTCCCACAACCGATCTATTTAAGAGCACAGACCTCCCTGATAAAAGTCGTAGGAAATGCTGTAACCTAGTCCTTAAAAGGACTGCAATCACAACTATTCCCTACTCCCAAGCTATCTGTATATTTGTGCGAAAATTGGCTTGAAATTAACAAGGTATAGCGCACACAGCAACAGCGGTGCCGTCTAACACGCAGCTGCAGCAGTGAGAAAATGGTGGCGACGGGGAAAATGGCTTGGTCTTATAGGGCAAGGACATGTGACATACACTGCCAATGACACATGCCCTTGCTTGTGTGAAAAAAAGCACTTCGCTCCGTGTGTGCGCTGCTGATAGGCTGACAGATTGCACCTCCCCACTGCAAATGCGGGAAAGAGAAAAAAAAATGGAGATCTTCATTGTTCCTGCAGAGATCCATCCCCTGCCCCTCCCCCCACCCCGCTGTACACTCAAACTGCGTATTAACATTAATTTTCATCATTACTGAGAAAAAATCCAGTTATGATTTTGGTGAACGAACAGTTATCGAACATAACCTCGAACAGCCGAATTTTTCTCAAATTGTTCGTGTTCGCCGAACGGCTCGAACACCTCCCAAAACAGCTCGAATTTGAGATTGGCGAACAGTTCGAGTAGAACAACGCTCATCTCTATTGATGATCTCCCATATCATACATCCCTGAGAATTCCTGCCAGGTGAGCAGCCTTCCTTCATTAACATTTAATAAATCCCTTTCTGGTTCCATTGCTTGCAAAGCTTGTTCTGTTTACCCTGAATAAATCTAGGATTTTCCCATAAGGGCACTAATCTAGATAGGTGAAAAGGTTGTTTGTATAATTTTCTTAAAACTTTCTCCACACCCCCGGGCATGGGGAGCAGTGAATATTCCGGCAGCTGACATCGGCGTGTGGGGGCCATAAACAGTGCCAGCAGGAGACCCTTCCCCATAACAATGCGGCATGACATTTTTTTCTTCACATTTTTTTTCTATTTTCCTCCTCTAAATCCTTATGGTCTGTAAAATACGGTGTATTAAAAACTGTGGATTAAGACATAGATTTCAAAAAACAAATCACATATATACATTGCTCATTTAACCCCTTTACCATCCTGGGATTTTTTGTTTTTGCATTTTCATTTTTTGATCCCCTTCTACCCAGAGCCATAACTTTTTTTTTTCAGTCAATATGGCCGTGTGAGGGCTTGTTTCTCGCGGACGAGTTGTACTTTTGAACGACACCATTGATTTTACCATATTGTGTACTGGAAAATGGGAAAAAAATTCCAAGTGTGGTGAAATTGCAAAAAAAGTGCAATTTGACAATTGTTTTTTTTAACATATTCAGAAAATGCTAAAAGTGACCTGCCATTATGATTCTCCGTGTCATTACGAGTTTGTAGACACCAAACATGTATAGGTTCTTTTTTATTTAAGTGGTGAAAAAAAATTCCAAAGTTTGTAAAAAAAAAAAAAAAATGGAGCCATTTTCCAAGACCCATGGAATCTCCTTTTTTGGGATCTGGGGCCAGGTGAGGGCTTATTTCTTGCGTGCTGAGCTGACGTTTTTATTGATGCCATTTTGGGGTAGATACGATGTTTTATTGCCCGTTATTTTGTTTTATTGCAATGTTGCAGCAACCAAAATTCTACAGTTTTGTTTTTTTTCCTCATTACCGATCTGATTAATTCTCTTTATATTTTGACAGATCGGGTGATTCTGAACTCGCCGATACCAAATATGTGTATTTTTTATTTTTAATTGTTTTATTTTGAATGGGGCAAAAGGAGGGTGATTTGAACTGTTACATTTTTTAAATATTTTTAAAAACATTTTTTTTACTTTTTACCTGCTTTAATAGCCTCCATGGGAGAGTTGAAGCTGCCATCGTCTGATCACTTGTGCTACACATAGCAAGTAGTGATGATCGAGCATGCTCATTGCTCGAGATTTACAAGCATGCTCAGGCGAGCACCTATTATCTTCAATGTGCTCGGGCTTTAAGTTTTCGTCACTCCGGGAACGTGATTTGCGACTGTTTGACAGCTTTAATACATGTGAGGAATGCCTGTTTTTCCAGCATTCCACACATGTATTAAAGCTGTCAAACAGTCGCAAATCATGTTCACGGAGCTACGGAAATGTAGCGCCCCGAGGGTTCAGTTGCTTCAGGGGTATTGCACCTCAACCAGAGGTGTGATATTCCACTTCCAGGTAAGGATGGAGTGTGGACCAGGGCTCAGTTAGCTGCACACACATACACTCCCCATTTCCGGGGGACAGCTCGCCGGTGCTCCCATATTGCAGGCACAACTGACCATGTCCCTGGCTGGAGTGGGGAGGGAGAAGAGAACCCAGTGGTGTGGGAGCAAAAGGGGACAGTTTCTGGAGCACAGGAAGAAGCTCATTGGGTGCAGGTCACCTGAGCTCAGACACAGAGAAGCAGATAAAAGGTGGGAGCCATCTTGTTGAGAGTAGAGAGAAAAGGAGTAGAGAGTAGTTCAGTCAGAGCTGACAGGGAGCCGTGGCTCAGCCTGAGCTGAGCTCCACGAGGCAGGCCTAGAGAGAAGGCTGGGGCCAGAGAGGAGAAGAGAAGAAGGAGAAGGAAGGAAGGAGAAGAGACAGAGGAGTAGAAAGGCTCCAGAAACAAGAAGGCAGAAGGGACCCTAAGAGAGCAGAACGGACAGCAACCTTTGCAAACCCGCGTTATATCGGGTGAAGGGTCAGGCTGTGGAAGGGTACCGGATTCCCAAGTTGGTGGAGGTAAATCATCCCTCAGCCAAGAACCGGAGGCCGTGATCATTTATTGGTGCGACCCCCCGCCAAACCTGCTAGGAAGGCGCCATATAGGATAGCGGGAAGCGGAGGCCAACACTTACCCAACACGGTCTGCGGTAGCTGGACAGAAGTTTGGTCACTGGTGGGGCACGAGAGGCCAGAGAAAGGACAGAAGGGGGTCCTGTGGCATACTCCTGAATTGCCTGGGGGTTGACCGAGCTCCTCACCTGGTGGACGCAGCACAACTTGGGCAGTCATTGCTGACAGAAGTGACTTGGATAACAACTGTGAGTAAAAACCCTGGACTGCACCATTGAACTCAGTGTGATCTTTGCTGCGCCTGCACCATCACCCCCAGCATCCACCTACACTGCCCTGAGGCTACACTCTTCCCGTGGGGAGTTATCCTATCCCTGTGCAGCACACCAACACCAGCCGCAGCGGTCTGCCTCGCAGCGGCGGTTATCTCTGACCGCAATCAATGGGTGGCGTAGTTGGACATTCAAAACACTGATAAATAGACTGCCACCTTTTGGTCTGACCACCCTGAGCCACGGGATCGGGTTGCCACTACTACCCCCATCAGCAGCGTACACCAGAAGGCCCGGTTCTGGGTACCCCACGGCCCAGGGGGGCAAGTCAAAAAGTTAAAGCCCAAGCATGCTGAAGATAATACTTCGCAAAACAAACATACTTCGCATCCCTCATATCCTCCCTGTCTCACAACCCCAAACAACTATTCAACACCTTCAATTCTCTCCTCCATCCCCCAGTGCCTCCTCCCTCTCCTCTTATTTCAGCCGAAGACTTTGACTCATTCTTCAAGCAGAAGGTTGACACCATCAGACAAAGCTTTTGCCTAAAGCCCACACAGCCCCTCCCCACACCTACTCAACCCTCCTCCTTCAAAACCACCTTCTCCACCATTACGGAATATCAACTTTCCTCTTTACTCTCCAAATCACACCACACCACCTGTAAACTTGACCCAATCCCGTCCCACCTCATCCCAAAGCTTACCACTATCTTCATCCCAACCCTAGCCCACCTCTTTAACCTGTCACTAACAACTGGTGTCTTCCCCTCATGCTTCAAACATGCCTCTTTCACACCCATCCTCAAAAAGCCCTCCCTTGACCCATCCTCTCTGTCTAGCTATCGCCCCATATCACATCTCCCCTATGCCTCAAAACTACTGGAACAACATGTCCGTTCTGAACTGTCCTCCCACCTCTCCTCCTGCTCCCTCTTCAGCCGCCTACAATCTGGTTTCCGATCGCACCATTCTACTGAAACGGCACTGACTAAAGTCACCAACGACCTACTAACGGCCAAATCTAAGCGACACTACTCCGTCCCCCTCCTCCTAGACCTGTCATCTGCCTTCAACACAGTGGACCGTTCCCTCTTACTACAAACTCTCTCATCTCTCAGCATCACAGACTTGACCCTATCCTGGAACTGCTCATACCTAACAGGCAGGACATTCAGTCTCTCCCACTCATGCACCACCTCCTCATCTAGCCCCCTATCTGTCTGTGTCCCCCAAGGTTCAGTCCTAGGACCTCTGCTCTTCTCCATCTACACCTTAGGCCTGGGACAGCTCATAGAGTCCCATGGCTTTCATTATCACCTCTATGCTGATAACACACAGATCTACCTCTCTGGACCCGATATCTCCTCCCTACTAACCAAAATCCCACAATGTCTGTCTGCTATTTCATCCTTCTTCTCTGCTAGATTTCTAAAACTTAACATGGACAAAACAGAATTCATCATCTTTCCGCCATCCCATTCACCCCCCCAACTGACCTATCTATCAATGTCAATGGCTGTCCACTCTCCCCAGTCCCTCAAGCTCGCTGCCTTGGAGTAACCCTGGACTCTGATCTCTTCTTCAAACCACATATCCAAGCCCTTTCCACTTCCTGCTGACTCCAACTCAAGAATAGCTCCCGGATCTTCACATTCCTCAACCATGAATCTGCAAAAACACTAGTGCACGCCCTCATCATCTCCCGCCTCGACTACTGCAACCTCCTGCTCTGTGACCTCCCTTCTACCACTCTTGCACCCCTCTAATCTATCCTAAACTCTGCTGCCTGACTAATCCACCTGTCCCCCTGCTATTCCCCGGCCTCTCCTCTCTGTCAATCTCTTCACTGGTTCCCCATTGCCCAGAGACTCCAGTTCAAAACCCTAACCATGGCATACAAAGCCATTCACAAACTGTCTCCTCCATATATCTCTGACCTAGTCTCCCGTTACATACCCGCACGCAACCTCTGATCCTCACAAGATCTCCTTCTCTACTCCCCTCTTATCTCCTCCTCCCACAATCGCATACAAGATTTCTCCCGTGCTTCCCCCCTACTCTGGAACTCTCTACCCCAACACATCAGACTCTCGTCGACCGTGGAAACCTTCAAAAGGAGCCTGAAGACCCACCTCTTCCCACAAGCCTACAACCTGCAGTAACCACCGCCGCATGACCAGCTCCACCCTCACCTAATGTATCCTCACCCATCCCTTGTAGATTGTGAGCCCTCGCGGGCAGGATCCTCGCTCCTCCTGTACCAGTCGCTGTCACATTGTGTTCAAGATTATTGTACTTGTTTTAGCTATGTATACCCCTTTTCACATGTAAAGCGCCATGGAATAAATGGCGCTATAATAATAAATAATAATAATAATAGGTGCTCGTCCGAGCATGCTCGTAAATCTTGAGCAATGAGCATGCTCAATCATCACTAATAGCAAGTCTTCAGCCCTGCTATGTGTAGCAGAAATGCTCATCTGCTATGAACACCGACCGCAGGGCACCGCTCATAGCAGGTCGACAATGACAACCATAGGGGTCTCCTGCAGACCCCGGGTTGTCATGTCAACCAATTAGCACCTCGCGATCACGTGGCAGGGGTAATTCCACTTGTGGCTGTTAGGGGCACATCTGATCAAATCAGCTGTCATGTGCCTGAAACGATGCGGGCTCAGCGCCGGAGCCCACATCAAAGAGGGGGAGGTCATAAAGAGAAGTCGCAAAGGGGTTACTGTTACTAATATTACCTTGTTAATTTCTAGTAAAACACATGAATGAGGTGCAGTTCAGTATTCCACCAGTAGATGACGTAACAGGCCACAATAGGGCAGTTCAGGAGAGAGTTTTTTTTTCCAATAAAAGAAACAATTATGTCCATCCTGAAGAGTCCCTTGAGGTTAATTGTTGTACATCTTCTATCAACATAGGGTCTTCTTCGTCATTTCATTTACACCAAGAGAACAAATGGTTTGTAATTTATATATCCAAAAGATTTCTTTTCTTTTGCGTGAATTAAATCTGTTTTGTGTAAATTCTGGTATATATGTGGGTGTTATGGATATTGGATTGTTGTAATTAGGATGGAAAAGTGTACAATGTTTAGATAGGCTATGTGCTGTATTCGCGGGATCATTATGCCAGGATATTTTCTCTTCTCCCTCATGACAACGCAAAAGAGGAAGAGAAAAAGCGTAAGAGGCATCTGATACCACAAACGTTGGTCGATTCACTTCAGGCATTTGCCATTCTTGTTAGTGTTGTGTGTGAAAAGTCACAGGAGAATTGTTTGACTCCTTTTTGCTGCATGGATGCCATAGTGGAGGTGCATAGTATGTACAGTAGTATTCAAAATAATAGCAGTCCAATATGACTAACGAGATTAATCACAGTTTTTGGTATATATTATATTACCACCACATGACAAACAATTTACCAGTTGGTGCAGTAGATTCTAAGAAAACCAACAAACTCCGCATTCATGATCTGCATGTTTATGAGTCTGTGTATTCTAATAATTAATTGTTAGGGGATGTGTTCAAAATAATAGCAGTGTGGAGTTCAATAGTGAGGTCAATCATTCTGTGAAGACACAGGTGTGAATCAGGTGGCCCTTATTTAAGGATGAAGCCAGCACATGTTGTACATGCATTTCTCCTTGAAAGCCTGAGAAATATGGGTCATTCGAGACATTGTTCAGAAGAACAGCGTACTTTGATTAAAAAGTTGTTTGGAGAGGGTAAAACTTATATAGAAGTGCAGACTATGATAGGCTGTTCAGCTATAATGATCTCCAATGCTTTAAAATGGAAAGTGAAACCAGAGAGACGTGGAAAAAAACAGAGGAATACCATTCGAATGGATCGAAGATTATCCAGAATGGAAAAGGTTCAGCCAATGATCAGCTCCAGGATGATCAAAAACAGTCTCAAGTTACCTGTGAGTACTGTGACAGAAGATGCCTGTGTGAAGCTAATCTCTTAGCAAGAAGTCCCTGCAAAGTCCCACTGTTAAAAAAAGACATGTACTGAAGCGGATACAATTTGTCAAAGAACACATCAACTGGCCTAAAGAAAAGTGGAGAAACATTTTGTGGACTGATGAAAGTAAAATTGTTCTTTTTGGGTCCAAGGGCCACAGACAGTTTGTCAGATGACCCCTAAACTCTGCATTCAAGCCACAGTACACTCTGAAGACAGTGAAGCATGGTGGAGCAAGCATCATGATATGGGCACGTTTCTCTTACTATGGTGCCGGACCTATTTACCGCATACCAGAGATTATGGACCAGTTTGCATATATTAAAATACTTGAAGAGGTCATGTTGCCTTACGCTGAAGAGGATATGCCCTTGAAATGGGTGTTTCAACAAGACAACTACCCTAAACACACCAGTAAACGATCAAATTATTGGTTGCAGTCCAACATAATTGAGGTTATGGAGTGACCAGCCCAATGACCGGATCTTAATCCGATAGAACACTTGTGGGGTGACATCAAAAATACTGTTTCTGAGGCAAAGCCAACAGATGCCAAAAAATTGTGGGATGTAGTCAAAGCATCCTGGGCTGGAATAACAGTTGACAGGTGCCAGAAGTTGGTTGACTCTATGCAACATACATGTGAAGCAGTTCTAAAAAACTGAGTATACAACTAAGTATTAGGTTAATGATTCACAGGAATGCCAAATCCTAAAAAAGAGTACATATTTTGAGTTTGTAAAGACAAATGCAGACACTGCTATTTTTTTAGAACAGCCCATTGTTCATTTTTTGCTATTTTCTGTAAAATAGTTTAAAATTATATACATTTCTCTTCATGTTTAGAATTAGAAAACAGTGTGCAATGTTCCCAATGCATGGAAATAAAAACTAGTATAAAGGTTTTGTGCTTAACTCATGTTATTTAACCCACTGCTATTAGTTTGAACACTATTGTAGGTGTACCACAACTACACTGTGTGCAGAATTATTAGGCAAATGAGTATTTTGATCACATGATACTTTTTATACATGTTGTCCTACTCCAAGCTGCATAGGCTTGAGAGCCAACTACCAATTAAGTAAATCTGGTGATGTGCATCTCTGTTATGAGGCGGGGTGTTGACTAATGACACCGAACTAATCACCGAACAATCAAGCGTTACATGTCAAATAGCCAACAGGGTTGCAGAAAGTGTGTTGGCCACAATCTGTGGATGGAAGCCTGTTGAGTGTCATCATAAAGAAAGGCGGCTATATTGATCACTAATTTTTTTGGTTTTTGTTTTAGCATGTCAGAAATGTTTATTTCTGTATTTTGTGCACTGATATTGGTTTACCTGGTGAAAATAAACAAGTGACATGGGATTATATTTGGTTTTTAATAAGTTGCCTAATAATTCTGCACAGTAATAGTTACCTGCACAAACAGATATCCTCCTAAGAGAGCCAAATCTAAAAACACCCCACTCCAACTTCCAAAAATATTAAGCTTGGATATTTAAGAGTCTTTTGGGTTGATTGAGAACATAGTTGTTGATCAATAATAAAAATAATCCTCTAAAATACAACTTGCCTAATAATTCTGCACACAGTGTATACTTTGTTCACAATATTTGAATGAGGCACTACAGTTGGTGCCTTCCATGGTGTATGGATGACCCTACTTGCATTTTTTGGCAGGATTTGCACTTAGTGCATAGCCTTTATGAGTCTAGAAGTACTACTATATGTCAAATTGACCAGAATGTGCATGAGACCCTCCTTTATTCTAATACAGGATGTATCAGAATCCCTAATTTTTGGCAGTTCTTTTTTTCCTTCATAAATTACACTGAAATTATCTATTTGTTAATCAAAAATAAAATTTTGGTTTAAGTCATTATACAGGAAAAAAATGATTCTTAAAGAAGTTGTCCAGTACTTTAGATTACCCCTCCAATGTATCCCCACGGGGCCCCTAAGAATTTTTGTAATTAGCTTACATTGCAGCCAAGGATAGCGCCGCTCACAGGCATCACGTGACCCCGCGCTGACGTCACGACAAGTGAGGCGTGACAGCTGGATTGTGGGCGCGATCACCCCCCGCGTCACACCCAGCATTCACCCCGTGCGTTCCCAATGAATGGGGAGAGGGAGAGCGTGAGATGGATGCCGGGTGTGACGCGGGGGGTAACCCCGAATACAGCCTGGCATTCACCGTGGAATGTGGAAGAGAGAGACCCCCGGCTGCTGCCAGCACTTGTCGTGACATCAGGGGATATCAGAGCCAGCTGCAGCCGGGGGTCACGTGATGCCTGTGAGCGGCCAGTGATAGCGCCGCTCACAGGCATTATCTGCAACGTAAGGTAATTACAAAAGTCCTTAGGGGCCCAGGGGGGATACATTGTGGGGGTAATCTAAAGTACTGGGCAACCCCTTTAACATTTTTGTTCCTGTTAAATGCAATTTCTCATTGATTGGGAATGTTTTATTCTCAGTCCTTAAAGTGGAGAAAAAGTGTCACACCATTGTTCTCAGCAGAGATCTGGGAGTCAGAGATGCCTCCAGGGGTCTTCCCCATGCTGTTCTCCTTCCATTCAGCACTTTTTCCATCCATTTGAACATTTTCACTGCCGCCCAGACCTCCTTGTAGGGTCTTCCAGAAAAATGCTCGGATTTCTCATTGACTTCCATTATACTTGTTACTTGAAATGAGCACACGAACATTAGGAATTGTTCGGTTCGAGTAACAAGCATCTGAGCAGTTTAGTGCTCACTCATCTATAGTCTTAATATGTGCTGTTATCTACCACTATATGGTCACCAAATAGTGGTAATATCGGTTAGTGACCCACTCGGATGTTTCGCCTCCCCTGTGCTTGAAGTCTTAGCTACGCTTCTGGTGGATTGTGGCTGCTGGGACCTCCAGGATGCACAGCACAGAATCCAACTTGTTCTTGTGCCTGAATCTGAAATAGAGCGCTACTAAGGTAAAAGTATCTGAGTTCTTGTAAAATCAGTGGATCAGGGCATGTTTCCCCCTAGCTTGGTTGCCACTTTTTGTGCACACAATGTCTATTTCAGGTGGTTTCTGCCTGGTTCCCTTATGAAAAGCACTCAATAAAATTTAATTGAACAAACACTGCAATGTAAAAACAACTTGCTGTGCAAACTGTATGTTTCAGTCTTGTCTAATCTTCTGTTTGGTGTCCAAACCATTGGACAGATATAACATGTGTAGCATTGATATGCCATAAATGTCAGTAATATTCAATTCAATTCAAAAGGACATTAACCAATTTATTTTTTTTTAATTAAGAATTAAATGGAAGGTTGAAAAGATGTTCTTGGAGGCCTTTGACTTTTGCAGATATTTCTCGCTGGTCAGACGGCCACAGGTACAGTAGATGGTACAACTCTTTCCATGCAGGTACAGCATTGATGGTGGATGTGCTGTACTTTCTTCAGGGCACTAGATGTGAGGGTTTTCTGCCCTTGAGATGTTTCTGGTGCCCTGGTGACAGTGGGCAAAAATGCAGCTTTGTCTGATAGTGCGAGCAGCCCTGGATAATCCACGCCGGCAGGATGATATCATCCGGCGGAAGATAGAACCTATAAAAGAGATGCAAAACCGATGTAAGTAATGGGACTCCATATTAGAGGACACTACTGTGGTGTCTCTGTGGGAGGCCGGTAGAGGAATCTTCTCCATACAGAGGTGCGGGATCATTGTCAGCCATCATACATGTGACAATCCCACCACTGACAGATGACATCTGCTCCACATGACTTATCTCACTGACATCATACAACATGGAGATTATCCTCACACTTACCTCGCCTACTACTTTCCCCCTCTTCCACTTTATCTGTTCTTTGCTGTTTTCTCAGATTTAGTGCAGATTTCTTTCTCTCCTTAACTGGAGGTTCTAATAAAGAGTCAGAAAAAGATGTTGATTATAAACTCCTCAAAGATTCATTTTATATGTTTATAGAGTTACTCAAACTGGTTAATCTGCACTTGTAGCTTTTCTGTGTGCGGCCATGTGGTGTCTCCCTTATTAACATGACATTATTTGCAGCAAGCCAAAGTGTTTTTATATAATCCGTCAGATAACACTTAAGCGTAAGATTAAAGAAGACTCATCACCAGGTCTTAAGTGTCCAGAATTCACTCTTACTTTATTCCCCCTGCTCCCCTGAGGACTCTGTTTTTGGTTTTTACTAAAATCCCCCTTAGGCTATGTGCCCACGATGCAGAAATGCTCCGGATTTTTTCCTGAGCGTTTCTGCATCTCCCTGGCACAAAAAAGGCATGCGGATTGTACATGCGGATTGTACATGCGGATTGTACATGGGGATTGTACATGCGGATTGTACATGTGTTTTTCCTGCCAGGGACATGCGGATCATGCGATTTCGCATGCGGGTTGTCAAGCACTTTCCAAGCGATTTTAGCATCACTTGGAAAGTGCTTGACAACTTGGTCACACTATATAAATCCATGCAGCCGGCATGGATTTATATAGTGTGACCGAAAGAATGGTAAAAAATAAATATACTTACTTTCTGATGCCCCCGGAGTCCTTGTCTTGGCTTGCCGGCAGCTCGCGGTAGATTTAAGGACCTGCCGACATCATTGGTCGCATGACCCGTCACATGACTAAATGACGTCAGCGCAGGTCCTTTAGTCTACCGCGAGCTGCCGGCAAGCCGAGACAAGGAACCGGAGGCCATCAGAAGGTAAGTATCATATTTATTTTTTATTTTATTCTTTTTTTTTACAGGTTCTATGGTAGGGGGGGTCTGGAGGAGAGTCTCCTCTTCTCCAGACCCGAGTACCATCCACACATTGAAACACATGGATTCCGCATGTACAGATGCAGGGATGCGGATTCCATGCGTTCCAATGCAAGTCAATGGCGGTGAAAACGCAGGACTTCTGCAAAATAATTGTTAGTGCTGCGAATTTTTCCGCAATGATAATCCGCAGCGGAAATTTCTGCAGCATGTGCATAGCACATGCGGATTATCATTGGGGAACATGGCAGGCCTTCTACCAAGCGTTTTTTAAGCGTTTCTGCGGCGGAATTGCTGCTGCGGAAACGATTAAAAACGCATTGTGAGCACACCGCCTTACAGTTCCACAGACAGGGGCCTTTTTATTTAGTGGTCATTTTTATGGTCTTTACCACACTATAATACTGAAGAAGAGGCTGAAGACACCCCCCCCCCCCCAGATAATCCTGTTAGCACCACGCCCTTGTAAAGAGCATAAAAATTAGCACTAATTAAAACTGCCAATAACTCTGGAACCTTATGGTGGATTTTACCAAAACAAAAAATTTAATACTCAGGGGCAGCAGGAATAAAGTAAGTCATTATCTGAGCCTTCATGTGCAGATTCACATTACACTTTTCTATCATAGCCTATAATGGGATGGTCTATAAATCTGTACATACCTGACAATGAGGGCGAGGATGACTCACACTCACACTTTTTAGCAGTGACACACTGATTGTCACCATCATCAGTTTTGGAAGGGGGAGATTCTTTCTGCCTGTTTGGTAGAAGAAAGTCAAGTAAATTACAAGTGAAAACAATACAAAAAGGAAGAACACCTGCCTGTAAGGCCATTTGGGACATCATAAAGGGGATACTCTGCTCAGGACCCCATTCTACCAGCAAGAATGGAGTCTAACTAGTAATATTGGCCTATAAAGAGCTGGGAATGAATGGCTCGTTGCAATGATCAACTGATATTGCTGTGTAATCACAAGCCAGATCCACAGCAATCAGTTATCATGGGGTGGTGGATGCTGGATTTAGATTTGTGTTACTCGTGTCTGAGCATATATCAGAGCTAAATCTCATAGTAATAATAATCTACTCACAAGTCTTGGTGTTTTTTGCTGTTCTCAGGGGTACACTCTGGAGGTGACATAGGTTCTTCAATGGTCACCATCTTGGTACTGGTGGTATATAGCTAAAAAAACACAAAGAAATATAAAATATAAATAGATATATTTTGAAACTTTTTTTCTAATCATAGGTTTTATTCATTTTATTGACCTACATGATTTAGATATACTTACTTTGGAAAACCTTTGAGAAGATGATTCAAAGTTTTTGATTTCTGGACAGTCATTGTCCTCACTTGTGTCCCCATCATCTGAATTCCTAAATTTATAACCCACAGAGCGATCTGAAAAGTAAAAGTGTTATGAGAAATTATTAGTATAAGAGCCAGTCAGACAGTCACCATGTTATTACTCATTATGATGGGAACTGATTGTCACACATAATGAAAGAAAAGACACTCAGCAGTTTTCTGCCGATAACATCTCATTTTACTTACTGCTAAAATAGCGGGTGTCCTCATCTGATTTTAGATCAGGAACGAACAGAGGCTTCTGACTTAGAAGGTTGTTAAAGTTTAAGGCACGCAGAAATGGATGAATTTTGATCTCGTGTGCCCCTCCTGGAAAAGGAAGACAAGAAAAAAATCGATACAGTTATTGTCAGAGAAACTACTCCGTATCTATACAGTTTATGTTAATCTGAACTGGAGATTTAAAAGAACTGAACTGAACATTAGAGCATGAAGAATGGGGAATGGACACGTTGGTAGAGACCTTCAGTGCTCATCCTCATGGACACCTTCATTTGCCCAGAGGTGTAATAAGTCATTATTAATACTATAATCATATTACCTGTCCCAAGTCTTTGTTCTGGATTTTTTCTGAGTAGCTGAGTGATGATGCCCCGAGCATTTGGTGGAGGAAAGGAATTACATCTCCAAACAATGTCATCTGTGATATAAAAAGAAAATATTACAGGAAATAAAACCTCTTCATTTATTTACATAAAAAAGCATTTTCCTTAAAAAAGCTAGAAACTGAACCAAGGAACAAATCAAACCAAATAACAGCGACATGACAAGCAGTCAGATTATTTTACTTACCACTGAGGATACTGCGTAATTTCTCCTTTTGGGAAGCCCTATAAAATGGTGTATATCCAAAGAGAAATTCATATAAGATGATGCCTACTGACCACCAGTCAACAGGTCTTCCATAGCCTTTCCTTAGGATAACTTCTGGGGCCATGTAACTAGACGTGCCAGCAGTCTGGAAAACAACAGAAGAATGAGATGATGATCAATACATACGACAAATAACATCAGTGGAAATGTGATGAGAAATGATCAGAGAAGGAGAAAGAGATGAGATATGTAAAGTAGAAAATCCTGTAAGTAAAGTCGACCTCTTTATCACAGAACTCTTTGGTGATGTCCATAGTTTGAGCCTTATAGATGTTTGATGTTGGTCTCATGAGGCCAAGTTTTGAAACTCCAAAATCGGTCACTTTAATATGTCCTGTTGATGTTATCAGGAGGCTGTAAAAGAAAAGATGGTGTCAGCCCCAAGTAATAACCCATAGACTGTATAACAAACTAACTTTCATCCCCTTTATTATAGCTCAAGGGTCACTTACTTTACAGGCTTCAGGTCTCTGTGCACCACACCATAGCTGTGCAGATATTCCACAGCAAGGACTGTTTCTGCAATGTACAGACGGGCCAAGGTGATAGGTAAAGGACCCCTGTGCTGTAGAAGATTGCCACAGTCTCCTCCTACAGGAAAAAGCAAATATGACAGGTGAGGGTCTGTTACAGAGTAAATTACACATGATGAGTGTGAATATGAAACAAGCGGTGATATTGTGACTGGATGGTATATATAGAGATACACTGTGTAATGTAGAGCGTATACTGCAGAGGAACCCTGTACATAGAGACAGAGCCAGGCCTCATCTACAAGCCTCTCATTTATTTCTCTGTGAAAAATACTCATCTATAAAAACTGTTCGAATACAGAGAAATCTTCCTTTCCTCCATAGCAGATATTGCCGCCATGCTCAGTGAGGACACACAAGGCATCTTAGTAACATTATAGTAAATGCGGTGTGGACATGTAACCGTCCATGTGGACATGTTCAGGTTATATATAAGGTGCTAGGATTAGGCAGACGTGGGCTGGATATAAATACAATGGATGTGTCCTACCTGGTGCATACTCCATGACCATACACAGATGAAATTTAGTAGGAAAGGAGCAGAACATGGAGGCCACAAAGGGACAATCAGCGAATGTAGAGATGTCCCTCTCCTGAAAGGCCCATTTAAGGGTCTTTGGCTTTCTCAGATTCTGCTTGTCCATTTTCTTCATAGCACATATCTTGTTTGTGTCTGTATGGCGAACTAGGTGGACGGATCTGAGGAGGAAGAAAATCCATGATTTATTATGAATTCTTACTAACAGTCCATCCATAGACCTGATCAAGTGATCTCCTGTACTAATGGTTAATACTAGATGTGTGGCCATCACTAGAAATCCATAACATAACACTCCATAAATGATCACCTATGGAAAGTCCTCTTCCACATCACATCCTAACTGACCTGAAGAGAGACAATTAGATGTGGACAGTGATGTGGAACCATAATTTCTCTATGGTAGCATTGCGCGGGCAGGACATAGAGACATAGGCATCACTATAAGGAGCTCTGAGAAATAAATATTATACCAAGTAAAGCTCACCCAAATCCTCCACAGCTGATCAGTTTGATAGGATTAAAGTCGTCCTTACAAGGATTCACTGATCCGATCAAGGCCTAAAAAGGAATAAGAAATGACATTAAGACAACGAAGCTGCAGGAGTATAAAAGCTCCAGATCTCCCGTCTATATTATATCCCCCCTGATTACACTGCAACCGAAGTAGAGGACGTGATAAAAGCCGGACCCCCCACAGACACTATTATATTATAAGTGGATATTCCCCATACACATAAATCATTGTACTGCAGGGGAGGATAAGGGACATCACATGGAGGAGACAGAATAATAACACCAACGTCACACATAATAGGTCTGATCTACATAAGAGCAGAGATATCCCATTATCATATTGGATGTGTAATTCCCACCCGTCATCTGATGATATACAGACGTCCCATGATACTTACACTGGCAGATTCCTGGATGATCTCTGGTGGCTCAGATGTTCCACCATCAGTATTTGTCGGCACAGTTATTCCTATAATAATGATAAAATAATGAAGAGACGACATGTATTAGTCTATATCACCACTTATATAACACATCCATATAATAATGGAAATGATAAGACCCCTGTACATGGAATATACTAGATATAAGGATATTCTGCACACACTGTATATATTTTTGGCATATCTATATATATATATATACTGTACTATGAACGTGTCATTGCTCAGGATCTGACCGAATCCTCAACAATTACATGATTGGGGACCAATGAGCCTCTTTGTACATTTGTGACCCCCTCCATTATAGTCCATGGGGGCTCATGAGCCACCAGCTTCCTCATACATTGGATGAAGAGTAAATCTCCATGTTCTCTGTCGTTCTCTATAACTTGATATTTGTATGTAAAATATTAGATGACCGGCTTACCTTCCATCAGATCAGGGTTCGGCCCCGGCTGACTGATATCAGGGTCAGCAATATTTCCGTTTTGCCCCTCTTTGGAGTCGCCTTCGGATGTTTCCTGATGGATATAATATATACAATTAATATAACATTTCACAAACACTACATTACCACATACAATAGACAGGAAGGACTAATCATTGGATTTCCTGGATAATTTCAGTATTGGACGAACTATACAAAGCCGCTCCCCCAGTAAATCCACATTAATATACAACCCCTGGCAAAAATTATGGAATCACCGGGCTCGGAGGATGTTCATTCAGTTGTTTAATGTTGTTGAAAAAAAAGCAGATCACAGACATGGCACAAAACTAAAGTAATTTCCAATGGCAACTTTAGGGCTTTAAGAAACACTAAAAGAAATCAATATTAAAAATGAGGTACTCAGTAAAGGTAATTTATTTTAGACCAAGCAGAGGGAAAAAAATTATGGAATCACTAAATTCTGAAGAAAAAAGTATGGAATCACACTGTAAATTTTCATTTCCAATCTAACACCTGCATCAAATTAGATCTGCTAGTTAATCTGCATCTAAAAAGGAGTGATCACACCTTGGAGAGCTGTTGCACCAAGTGGACTGACATGACTCATGGCTCCAACACGAGAGATGTCAATTGAAACAAATTAGAGGATTATCAAACTCTTAAAAGAAGGTAAATCATCACACAATGTTGCCCAAGGAAGACATCAAAGCGTCAAGACCGGAAACTTAATCCAATATGTCTTCAAAACAGGAAATGCACAACAAAACAAATGAGGAATGATTTGGAGGAAACTGGAGTCAATGTCTGTGGCCGAACTGTAAGAAACCGCCTAAAGGAAATGGGATTTACATACAGAAAAGCTAAACATAAGCCATCATTAACACATAAACACAAAAAAACAAGGTTACAATGGGCTAAGGAAAAGCAATTGTGGACTGTGGATGACTGGATGAAAGTCATATTCAGTGATGAATCGCGAATCTGCATTGGGCAAGGTGATGATGCTGGAACTTTTGTTTGGTGCCGTTCCAATGAGATTTATAAAGATGACTTCATGAAGAGAACATGCAAATTTTCACAGTCATTGATGATATGAGGCTGCATGTCAGGTAAAGGCACTGGGGAGATGGCTGTCATTACATCTTCAATAAATGCGCAAGTTTACATTGATATTTTGGACAGTCTTCTTATCCCATCAATTGAAACGATGTTTGGGGATGATGACATCATTCTTCAAGATGATAATGCATCCTGCCATAGAGCAAAAACTGTGAAAACATTCCTTGAAAGAAGACACATAAGGTCAATGTCATGGCCTGCAAATAGTCCGGATCTGAATCCAATTGAAAATCTTTGGTGGAAGTTGAAGAAAATGGTGCATGACAAAGCTCCAACCTGCAAAGCTGATCTGGCAACAGCAATCAGAGAAAGTTGGAGCCAGATTGATGAAGAGTACTGTTTGTCACTCATTAAGTCCATGCCTCAGAGACTTCAAGCTGTTATTAAAGCCAGAGGTGGTGCAACGAAATACTAGTGATGTATTGTAGTGTTCTTTTGTGTGTTTGTTTTTCATGATTCCATAATTTTTTCCTCAGAATTGAGTGATTCCATATTTTTTTCCCTCTGCTTGGTATGAAAAAAATTACCCTTACTGAGTACCACATTTTAATCTTGATTTCTTTTAGTGTATCTGAAAGCCCTAAAGTTGCCATTTGAAATGACTTTAGTTTTGTGCCATGTCTGTGATCTGCTTTTTTTTCAACAACATTAAACAACTGAATGAACATCCTCCGAGCCCAGTGATTCCATAATTTTTGCCAGGGGTTGTATAAGGGACTTGTATCTACAACTGATCTACAATATCTTCTATCAGGACTGCAACATTTATAAGAAGGAAGATTGTGATGATCGAGAGAGACAGAAGCGGAAATACTAACTCCGCACCGCTGAGTACAGACTGTCCTCACATATGATGGAGCCGCAGAGACAGGCGGGCATAAAATGTCCTGTGTCTGCCTGGAGCGGACAGGGAGGCCTCTACCACCATAAATCTGAGTTTCTGCTATATGACGGTAATCTGGAGAAGATCAGACAACAAGGACATGAGATATAGAAGACGATGGCTCCTTACCAGGCGCTCCAGGGAGTAGGCCGGATACTCCAGTACAAGCAGGACATTCTGGGCCAGTTGTTTAATAAATGCCAATTCTCCACTATGGGATTTTTCTTCAGCCTATAGAGATGGAAATAAACAAGAAAGGAAAATCATGAGAGAAAGTGCAGAATGGAGGACACCATTTATGTCGCCATGTTACTCCTGATATCGGCACTACAAATACTACATGACAGCTAACGAGGGATCCGGTCATTTGTAAACCTCTAAAGGGAACCTGTCATGTAAAGTAATGCTATTAACCTGCAGATATGGAGTTGATATGCAGGTTAGTAGCATTCTGACATTGTGCGGCCATATTAGCACCGGCTGTCAGTCAGTGCCGGGTGCGGTTACAGCCGCCGCTCACTATGCAGAGAACGGTGACTGAAAGCCTGCCGGCGCCACCGATATGACTGAAAGAGCGAGGCTGCCAGGGGGGATACAGTTTATTTCAGTGTGGCGGCTGCATGATGTCAGAACGCTATTAACCTGCAAATTGAGGTGCAGGTTAATAGCATTATTTTAGGCGACAGGTTCCCTTTATATCTCCACATCCACCCTCAACACCTAAGGCATGTAAGTAAGACACATGACTGCTTACGACTTGTGTAAATCGGCCTGTGACAATTAAAAATCACATCTCCCCAAACCCTCTATTTATCAAGCACCGCCTTTTAAATCCTCCTTCCTCTCCTCCATATCTTACAGCGTAAAAAAACAAGTCTTCACTGGGCCCCATCAACAGAAAAATAAGAAATGTTATGGGTCTCAGAATTTAGCAACTCAAAGCAATATTCTGAATTTTCTTTGCATATTCGGTATCGCCTTAATCGAAATGACGTGGAAAATCATATTTGCAATTCATTTTTAATGCATAACAAACGCCGTAAAAACAAAACCCCCAAAAAACTACTGTATATTTTATGGTAAAAAGAATGGAGCCACTCAAAGCTACAACTCTTCTCACAAACGCCAACAGAAAAATAAGAAAGTTATGGCTCTTAAAAGAAAGTGATGAAAAAATGACAGCAAAAATGTCAAATTTCCTGGTCCTTACAAGGTTAACCAATCCCATTCACCCCACGGTAACAACCTTCCTGTCCCTATTTCAATTAAGCCTTTAGATACCTCAATTTCCCTTGTCATGTAGCCTGCATGCCCCATTTTTGGCCCCGGCTATTCTTATCTTAGTATTTGGAACAGGTTAAACTTAAACTTGTAATCCCTTATCATATTCTATTATTATTATAAGATGTGTGCAGATTGCCTGCTATTTACCTGCTGTACGAGTGTCCAGATGTTTTGCTGTAAATGCTCAAGATATTCTGAGCTAATACGACCTTTGTGGTATTTGGTCAGGCAGTCTATCACAAGCTTCATAACCAGCCGGTAAGTGAAGCTGAGGATGTCATCGGGTAGTGGTAGCACAATGTCAGGGGCGTAGGTGGTAAGAATCCCCTGGAGCAGTGCTAACACCTGAAGTCTGTCTGAAGGAATTTCAGACATTTCAAGTAAATCCAAAGTAAATCCAAGCGCAATCAGTATATGATTAGCTATGTAGCTTCTCACTGACAGCAATGACACCGGAATGTCAAAGTGACTATATGGGTGTAAACACTTCTGTAAGTAGTGATGGTTAATTATGATGTCATGATGGAATCTAGTGTTCTCATCTTTTTTTTTTAAACAAACTTTATTTAATGAGACAAAATAGACAAACAAATCAGGTTATAATCCTAGAATCTCCATGACATTTACCAACACAGACCACATCTTTATAAATAAGTGTGAAATCCATCCAATCATTTTTTTCCACAATTTTAACAGATTCAATTTTTAACTCCGCATGCAAAACAACAAAAAAACACTTTTCCAAAATCCTTATATGAATAGATGTAAAAATAAGTGAATCCATTAGACTTTAAGTAATCCTGTTGTCCCCCTATGTTCCTCCGTATGATACCAGGATGTGTGTCAGAATACTTTCATCAGCTGTGACATATCAGATTGTGTATTGCTTTATTCATTAAAAGATCTCAGTTTGTGAAAAAACGCTGTCGTCGACTTTTCTTTTTGTCTTTCTTACTCAAGTTTGTCATAAACTAATAAGGTTTTCAGAGTTTTGATTATTTCAGATAATTGAGGTGTCTCTTTCTTCAACCAATATCTAAGTATACATTTTTTAACCATCAATAGAACTACATGTATTATCTGTATAGACAGAACTCTGTCCCCATCCTCCCGATGTTCTGTTACAATATGATGAAATAAACATGCCCGAGGAGACTGTGGGACTTTAATTCTCCAAACATTATCTAAATAGAGAAGGGTCTCTTCCCACACCATTTGGGTGGAAGGGCATCGCCTGATGCTATCAAACAAATTGGTTTTAGGTTACATTTTGGGCATTTTCATAAATAATGTGATGAAGCATCTTTGTAGAAAAAATTGAAAGCATAAATGGCATTATGAATCAGTTTGTACTGCATTTCTCTCCATTGTTCATTGCTATTTTTACTTTATCCAAGCCCGTCAAAAGTTTACCATCTATCTAAGTGTCATTTAGCGCTATACTCCAATGGATAAATAAATCAGGTACCGCAGTGTGCAGAATTTGTCTCCTAATCCTGTGGTATATTGTGGATAGGGAATTTACCCATGAGCTAGACCACATCAATATGCCAAAATCACCCCTCCTTTCCACCTTCCCAAAATCTCTCACCATAGAGCTGTGGAAAGTAACTGTTTGGTGGTACTGTAGACATTGATGATCTCCCATATCATACATCCCTGAGAATTCCAGCCAGGTGAGCAGCCTTCCTTCATTATCATTTAATAAATCCCTTTCTGGTTCCATTGCTTACAAAGCTTGTTCTGTTTACCCTGAATAAATCTAGGATTTTCCCATAAGGGCACTAATCTAGATAGGTGAAAAGGTTGTTTGTATAATTTTCTTAAAACTTTCTCCACACCCCCGGGCATGGGGAGCAGTGAATATTCCGGCAGCTGACATCAGCGTGTGGGGGCCATAAACAGTGCCAGCAGGAGACCCTTCCCCATAACAATGCAGCATGACATTTTTTTCTTCACATTTTTTTTCTATTTTCCTCCTCTAAAACCTTATGGTCTGTAAAATACGGTGTATTAAAAACTGTGGATTAAGACATAGATTTCAAAAAACAAATCACATATATACATTGCTCATTTAACCCCTTTACCATCCTGGGATTTTTTGTTTTTGCATTTTCATTTTTTGATCCCCTTCTACCCAGAGCCATAACTTTTTTTTTTCAGTCAATATGGCCGTGTGAGGGCTTGTTTCTCGCGGACGAGTTGTACTTTTGAACGACACCATTGATTTTACCATATTGTGTACTGGAAAACGGGAAAAAAATTCCAAGTGTGGTGAAATTGCAAAAAAAGTGCAATTTGACAATTGTTTTTTTTAACATATTCAGTAAATGCTAAAAGTGACCTGCCATTATTATTCTCCAGGTCATTACGAGTTTGTAGACACCAAACATGTATAGGTTCTTTTTTATTTAAGTGGTGAAAAAAAATTCCAAAGTTTGTAAAAAAAAAAATAATGGAGCCATTTTCCAAGACCCATGGAATCTCCTTTTTTGGGATCTGGGGCCGGGTGAGGGCTTATTTCTTGCGCGCTGAGCTGACGTTTTTATTGATGCCATTTTGGGGTAGATACGATGTTTTATTGCCCGTTATTTCGTTTTATTGCAATGTTGCAGCAACCAAAATTCTACAGTTTTGTTTTTTTTCCTCATTACCGATCTGATTAATTCTCTTTATATTTTGACAGATCGGGTGATTCTGAACTCGCTGATACCAAATATGTGTATTTTTTATTTTTAATTGTTTTATTTTGAATGGGGCAAAAGGAGGGTGATTTGAACTGTTACATTTTTTAAATATTTTTAAAAACATTTTTTTTACTTTTTACCTGCTTTAATAGCCTCCATGGGAGAGTTGAAGCTGCCATCGTCTGATCACTTGTGCTACACATAGCAAGTAGTGATGATCGAGCATGCTCAGGCGAGCACCTATTATCTTCAGTGTGCTCGGGCTTTAAGTTTTCGTCACTCCGGGAACGTGATTTGCGACTGTTTGACAGCTTTAATACATGTGAGGAATGCCTGTTTTTCCAGCATTCCACACATGTATTAAAGCTGTCAAACAGTCGCAAATCATGTTCACGGAGCTACGGAAATGTAGCGCCCCGAGGGTTCAGTTGCTTCAGAGGTATTGCACCTCAACCAGAGGTGTGATATTCCACTTCCAGGTAAGGATGGAGTGTGGACCAGGGCTCAGTTAGCTGCACACACATACACTCCCCATTTCCGGGGGACAGCTCGCCGGTGCTCCCATATTGCAGGCACAACTGACCATGTACCTGGCTGGAGTGGGGAGGGAGGAGAGAACCCAGTGGTGTGGGAGCAAAAGGGGACAGTTTCTGGAGCACAGGAAGGAGCTCATTGGGTGCAGGTCACCTGAGCTCAGACACAGAGAAGCAGATAAAAGGTGGGAGCCATCTTGTTGAGAGTAGAGAGAAAAGGAGTAGAGAGTAGTTCAGTCAGAGCTGACAGGGAGCCGCGGCTCAGCCTGAGCTCAGCTCCACGAGGCAGGCCTAGAGAGAAGGCCGGGGCCAGAGAGGAGAAGAGAAGAAGGAGAAGGAAGGAAGGAGAAGAGACAGAGGAGTAGAAAGGCTCCAGAAACAAGAAGGCAGAAGGGACCCTAAGAGAGCAGAACGGACAGCAACCGTTGCAAACCCGCGTTATATCGGGTGAAGGGTCAGGCTGTGGAAGGGTACCGGATTCCCAAGTTGGTGGAGGTAAATCATCCCTCAGCCAAGAACCGGAGGTCGTGATCATTTATTGGTGCGACCCCCCGCCAAACCTGCTAGGAAGGCGCCATATAGGATAGCGGGAAGCGGAGGCCAACGCTTACCTGACACGGTCCGCGGTAGCTGGACAGAAGTTTGGTCACTGGTGGGGCACGAGAGGCCAGAGAAAGGACAGAAGGGGGTCCTGTGCCATACTCCTGAATTGCCTGGGGGTTGACCGAGCTCCTCACCTGGTGGACGCAGCACAACTTGGGCAGTCATTGCTGACAGAAGTGACTTGGATAACAACTGAGAGTAAAAACCCTGGACTGCACCACTGGACTCAGTGTGATCTTTGCTGCGCCTGCACCATCACCCCCAGCATCCACCTACACTGCCCTGAGGTTACACTCTTCCCTTGGGGAGTTACCCTATCCCTGTGCTGCACACCAACACCAGCCGTAGCGGTCAACCTCGCAGCGGCGGTTATCTCTGACCGCAATCAATGGGTGGCGTAGTTGGACATTCAAAACACTGATAAATAGACTGCCACCTTTTGGTCTGACCACCCTGAGCCACGGGATCGGGTTGCCACTACTACCCCCATCAGCAGCGTACACCAGAAGGCCCGGTTCTGGGTACCCCACGGCCCAGGGGGGCAAGTCAAAAACTTAAAGCCCGAGCATGCTGAAGATAATACTTCGCAAAACAAACATACTTCGCATCCCTCATATCCTCCCTGTCTCACAACCCCAAACAACTATTCAACACCTTCAATTCTCTCCTCCGTCCCCCAGTGCCTCCTCCCTCTCCTCTTATTTCAGCCGAAGACTTTGCCTCATTCTTCAAGCAGAAGGTTGACACCATCAGACAAAGCTTTTGCCTAAAGCCCCCACAGCCCCTCCCCACACCTACTCAACCCTCCTCCTTCAAAACCACCTTCTCCACCATTACGGAAGATCAACTTTCCTCTTTGCTCTCCAAATCACACCTCACCACCTGTAAACTTGACCCAATCCCATCCCACCTCATCCCAAAGCTTACCACTATCTTCATCCCAACCCTAGCCCACCTCTTTAACCTGTCACTAACAACTGGTGTCTTCCTCTCATGCTTCAAACATGCCTCTAACACACCCATCCTCAAAAAGCCCTCCCTTGACCCATCCTCTCTGTCTAGCTATCGCCCCATATCACATCTCCCCTATGCCTCAAAACTACTGGAACAACATGTCCATTCTGAACTGTCCTCCCACCTCTCCTACTGCTCCCTCTTCAACCGCCTACAATCTGATTTCAGATCACACCATTCTACTGAAACGGCACTAACTAAAGTCACCAACGACCTACTAACAGCCAAATCTAAGCGACACTACTCCGTCCCCCTCCTCCTAGACCTGTCATCTGCCTTCAACACAGTGGACCATTCCCTCTTACTACAAACTCTCTCATCTCTCAGCATCACAGACTTGACCCTATCCTGGAACTGCTCATACCTAACAGGCAGGACATTCAGTGTCTCCCACTCATGCACCACCTCCTCATCTCGCCCCCTATCTGTCGGTGTCCCACAAGGTTCAGTCCTAGGACCTCTGCTCTTCTCCATCTACATCTTAGGCCTGGGACAGCTCATAGAGTCCCATGGCTTTCATTATCACCTCTATGCTGATAACACACAGATCTAACTCTCTGGACCCGATATCTCCTCCCTACTAACCAAAATCCCACAATGTCTGTCTGCTATTTCATCCTTCTTCTCTGCTAGATTTCTAAAACTTAACATGGACAAAACAGAATTCATCATCTTTCCGCCATCCCATTCACCCCCCCAACTGACCTATCTATCAATGTCAATGGCTATCCACTCTCCCCAGTCAATCAAGCTCGCTGCCTTGGAGTAACCCTGGACTCTGATCTCTTCTTCAAACCACATATCCAAGCCCTTTCCACTTCCTGCTGACTCCAACTCAAGAATAGCTCCCGGATCTTCACATTCCTCAACCATGAATCTGCAAAAACACTAGTGCACGCCCTCATCATCTCCCGCCTCGACTACTGCAACCTCCTGCTCTGTGACCTCCCTTCTACCACTCTTGCACCCCTCCAATCTATCTTAAACTCTGCTGCCTGACTAATCCACCTGTCCCCCCGCTATTCCCCGGCCTCTCCTCTCTGTCAATCTCTTCACTGGTTCCCCAGTGCCCAGAGACTCCAGTTCAAAACCCTAACCATGGCATACAAAGCCATTCACAACCTGTCTCCTCCATATATCTGTGACCTAGTCTCCCGTTACATACCCGCACGCAATCTCCGATCCTCACAAGATCTCCTTCTCTACTCCCCTCTTATCTCCTCCTCCCACAATCGCATACAAGATTTCTCCCGTGCTTCCCCCCTACTCTGGAACTCTCTACCCCAACACATCAGACTCTCGTCGACCGTGGAAACCTTCAAAAGGAGCCTGAAGACCCACTTCTTCCCACAAGCCTACAACCTGCAGTAACCACCGCCGCATGACCAGCTCCACCCTCACCTAATGTATCCTCACCCATCCCTTGTAGATTGTGAGCCCTCACGGGCAGGGTCCTCGCTCCTCCTGTACCAGTCGCTGTCACATTGTGTTCAAGATTATTGTACTTGTTTTTGCTATGTATACCCCTTTTCACATGTAAAGTGCCATGGAATAAATGGCGCTATAATAATAAATAATAATAATAATAGGTGCTCGTCCGAGCATGCTCGTAAATCTTGAGCAATGAGCATGCTCAATCATCACTAATAGCAAGTCTTCAGCCCTGCTATGTGTAGCAGAAATGCTCATCTGCTATGAACACCGACCGCAGGGCGACGCTCATAGCAGGTCGACAATGACAACCATAGGGGTCTCCTGCAGACCCCGGGTTGTCATGTCAACCAATCAGCACCTCGCGATCACATGGCAGAGGTAATTCCACTTGTGGCTGTTAGGGGCACATCTGATCAAATCAGCTGTCATGTGCCTGAAACGATGCGGGCTCAGCGCCGGAGCCCACATCAAAGAGGGGGAGGTCATAAAGAGAAGTCGCAAAGGGGTTACTGTTACTAATATTACCTTGTTAATTTCTAGTAAAACACATGAATGAGGTGCAGTTCAGTATTCCACCAGTAGATGACGTAACAGGCCACAATAGGGCAGTTCAGGAGAGAGGGTTTTTTTCCAATAAAAGAAACAAGTATGTCCATCCTGAAGAGTCCTTTGAGGTTAATTGTTGTACATCTTCTATCAACATAGGGTCTTCTTCGTCATTTCATTTAAACCAAGAGAACAAATGGTTTGTAATTTATATATCCAAAAGATTTCTTTTCTTTTGCGTGAATTAAATCTGTTTTGTGTAAGTTCTGGTATATATGTGGGTGTTATGGATATTGGATTGTTGTGATTAGGATGGAAAAGTGTACAATGTTTAGATAGGCTATGTGCTGTATTACCAGGGGAGGTAACTATAAGCGCATTTTGGCGCAGCTGGAATGCCGCTGGATTGCAGTACTGGACACGGCGACCCCTGGTGGTCTTAATGAACACAATAGTTTCTCTTCATTCTTGTAGGTTTTCTTCTCATTTGTTTTTAATGTGGATTTTTTATTTTTCTTATTGTCTAATTTTTTCTCTGTTTCTTCTATTATTCCTCTATATTTAGGCGCCATCACCTATATCTCCATACCATCTAGGATACTTCTGGACGCATATGGGACGGACATTTACAGTTATTATGAATACCTAATGTCACAAATTATCTCTATGAGTCGACCTTCTGCTACTTACAATGCTCTCTGCCCCTGGATATATTTATTCTTCCCAATATTTATAATTGGGCATGCATTGGACTTCTGTATAATTTGCACTTGTTTTCTGTGGCAACTTATGTATTGTTCCATACATTTGAATATGCTTCTCTCTCTAGCTGCCGTAGTCATTATCGCATTATGTATATGCAATGGTGTCCCTGTTAGACTCTAAAAATGCATACTTACTTACATTTACTCCTTAATATATATCTATGATGACACTATTATACTTGTAGCACGAATGGGGCATTTACTCTACCTGCACCTTGGTTTCTGACAGCTAGTACCCTCTTTGTCTAAGAGATATCTTTGCCCTTACCCTTGTCCTCACTTGGTATGGCTGTCGCTGAGCCGCGCATGCGCAGTGCCGTCCTCCTTTGGCCGCGTCCCGTCGGGCTTCCGTACGTGGGGATTATGGGTAGTGACGTCATCGTGTACGTCGCTGCCCACAGTCCCCCCGGGAAACTGGCCGGACGTGACGCGGGGCGGGGGGACGCTGCCGCTTCGCATGCGCTGCATCAATCAGCGATTCATCTGGGAGGATATTTAAAGGCGCCCACTCTATCCACAACCACAGCCCCCTGAGGAAGCCACGCGAAACGCGCGTCGGGGCTGCAGTACGGTGACGTGGTTACTTTAGTCCCCATGGGTGAGTCTCTGACTTTGCACCTTTTTCCTGCTCTGGTCATTCTTCTTCCCTCCACTCTGAGCAGTGGTTTCCCTTTATATTTCATTGTACTCTTCCCACCTAGATTCTGAGCTTGTATACATGCCCTACAGCTGTTTACATTGAGTATATACCATTTTACCTGCTCTATGAACTATTTATCTATTGATGGGATTCGTTTCACCCTGCTCCTGGGGGACCCACGTATAAACTGCTGTATCTGCTGTTTGTGTATCTCCTACCCTGCACGACCTTTTCTACTATTGTTATATAGACATATATTTTTTTTTAATGTTTCTACTAATAAAAGTGTTTTTAATACTTCATTTTTTGTTCCTTTTTTGACATGTTGGGCGTCCTACTCCAATTTTTCTAGGCTTTAAATCTGTTTTGTGTAAGTTCTGGTATATATGTGGGTGTTATGGATATTGGATTGTTGTGATTAGGATGGAAAAGTGTACAATGTTTAGATAGGCTATGTGCTGTATTCGCGGGATCATTATTTTCTCTTCTCCCTCATGACAACGCAAAAGAGGAAGAGAAAAAGCGTAAGAGGCGTCTGATACCACAAACGTTGGTCGATTCACTACAGGCATTTGCCATTCTTGTTAGTGTTGTGTGTGAAAAGTCACAGGAGAATTGTTTGACTCCTTTTTGCTGCATGGATGGCATAGTGGAGGTGCATAGTATGTACAGTAGTATTCAAAATAATAGCAGTCCAATATGACTAACCAGATTAATCACTGTTTTTGGTATATATTATATTACCACCACATGACAAACAATTTACCGGTTGGTGCAGTAGATTCTAAGAAAACCAACAAATTCCGCATTCATGATCTGCATGTTTATGAGTCTGTGTATTCGAATAATTAATTGTTAGGGGATGTGTTCAAAATAATAGCAGTGTGGAGTTCAATAGTGAGGTCAATCATTCTGTGAAGACACAGGTGTGAATCAGGTGGCCCTTATTTAAGGATGAAGCCAGCACATGTTGTACATGCATTTCTCCTTGAAAGCCTGAGAAATATGGGTCATTCGAGACATTGTTCAGAAGAACAGCATACTTTGATTAAAAAGTTGTTTGGAGAGGGTAAAACTTATATAGAAGTGCAGACTATGATAGGCTGTTCAGCTATAATGATCTCCAATGCTTTAAAATGGAAAGTGAAACCAGAGAGACGTGGAAAAAAACAGAAGACTACCATTCAAATGGATCGAAGAATATCCAGAATGGAAAAGGTTCAGCCAATGATCAGCTCCAGGATGATCAAAGACAGTCTCAAGTTACCTGTGAGTACTGTAGAAGAAGATGCCTGTGTGAAGCTAATCTCTTAGCAAGAAGTCCCCGCAAAGTCCCACTGTTAAAAAAAGACATGTACTGAAGCGGATACAATTTGTCAAAGAACACATCAACTGGCCTAAAGAGAAGTGGAGAAACATTTTGTGGACTGATGAAAGTAAAATTGTTCTTTTCGGGTCCAAGGGCCACAGACAGTTTGTCAGATGACCCCTAAACTCTGCATTCAAGCCACAGTACACTCTGAAGACAGTGAAGCATGGTGGAGCAAGCATCAAGATATGGGCACGTTTCTCTTACTATGGTGCCGGACCTATTTACCGCATACCAGAGATTATGGACCAGTTTGCATATATTAAAATACTTGAAGAGGTCATGTTGCCTTACGCTGAAGAGGATATGCCCTTGAAATGGGTGTTTCAACAAGACAACTGCCCTAAACACACCAGTAAACGATCAAATTATTGGTTGCAGTCCAACATAATTGAGGTTATGGAGTGACCAGCCCAATGACCGGATCTTAATCCGATAGAACACTTGTGGGGTGACATCAAAAATACTGTTTCTGAGGCAAAGCCAACAGATGCCAAAAAATTGTGGGATGTAGTCAAAGCATCCTGGGCTGGAATAACAGTTGACAGGTGCCAGAAGTTGGTTGACTCTATGCAACATACATGTGAAGCAGTTCTTAAAAACTGAGTATACAACTAAGTATTAGGTTAATGATTCACAGGAATGCCAAATCCTAAAAAAGAGTACATATTTTGAGCTTGTAAAGACAAATGCAGACACTGCTATTTTTTTAGAACAGCCCATTGTTCATTTTTTGCTATTTTCTGTAAAATAGTTAAAAATTATATACATTTCTCTTCATGTTTAGAATTAGAAAACAGTGTGCAATGTTCCCAATGCATGGAAATAAAAACTAGTATAAAGGTTTTGTGCTTAGCTCATGTTATTTAACCCACTGCTATTAGTTTGAACACTATTGTAGGTGTACCACAACTACACTGTGTGCAGAATTATTAGGCAAATGAGTATTTTGATCACATGATACTTTTTATACATGTTGTCCTACTCCAAGCTGCATAGGCTTGAGAGCCAACTACCAATTAAGTAAATCTGGTGATGTGCATCTCTGTTATGAGGCGGGGTGTTGACTAATGACATCAACACCCTATAGAAGGTGTGCTTAATCATTAGGCAACTTCCTTTCCTTTGGCAAAATGGGTCAAAAGAGAGGTTTGACGGGCTCTGAAAAGTCCAAAATTGTGAGATGTCTTGCAGAGGGATGCAGCAGTCTTGAAATTTCCAAACTTTTGAAGCGTGATCAGCGAACAATCAAGCGTTACATGTCAAATAGCCAACAGGGTTGCAAAAAGTGTGTTGGCCAAATGGGAGATCTACAGGGAGGGAAAACAGTACACCTCTCGGAACAGTGTCTGGGAGACTGTGGTGGCTGCTGCACGCAATGTTGATCGAAAACAGGTCAAGTAACTGACGCAATCTGTGGATGGAGGCTGCTGAGTGTCATCATAAAGAAAGGCGGCTATATTGATCACTAATTTTTTTGGTTTTTGTTTTAGCATGTCAGAAATGTTTATTTCTGTATTTTGTGCACTGATATTGGTTTACCTGGTGAAAATAAACAAGTGACATGGGATTATATTTGGTTTTTAATAAGTTGCCTAATAATTCTGCACAGTAATAGTTACCTGCGCGAACAGATATCCTCCTAAGATAGCCAAATCTAAAAACACCCCACTCCAACTTCCAAAAATATTAAGCTTGGATATTTAAGAGTCTTTTGGGTTGATTGAGAACATAGTTGTTGATCAATAATAAAAATAGTCCTCTAAAATACAACTTGCCTAATAATTCTGCACACAGTGTATACTTTGTTCACAATATTTGAATGAGGCACTACAGTTGGTGCCTTCCATGGTGTATGGATGACCCTACTTGCATTTTTTGGCAGGATTTGCACTTAGTGCATAGCCTTTATGAGTCTAGAAGTACTACTATATGTCAAATTGACCAGAATGTGTATGAGACCCTCCTTTATTCTAATACAGGATGTATTGGAATCCCTAATTTTTGGCAGTTCTTTTTTTCCTTCATAAATTACACTGAAATTACCTATTTGTTAATAAAAAATAAAATTTTGGTTTAAGTCATTATACAGGAAAAAAATGTTTCTTAAAGAAGTTGTCCAGTACTTTAGATTACCCCCCACCCCCCCAATGTATCCCCACGGGGCCCCTAAGGATTTTTGTAATTAGCTTACGTTGCAGCCAAGGATAGCGCCGCTCACAGGCTTCACGTGACCCCGCGCTGACGTCACGACAAGTGAGGCGTGACAGCTGGATTGTGGGCGCGATCACCCCCCGCGTCACACCCAGCATTCACCCCGTGTGTTCCCAGTGAATGGGGAGAAGGAGAGCGTGAGGTGGATATAACATGTGTCGCATTGATATGCCATAAATGTCAGTAATATTCAATTAAATTCAAAAGGACATTAATCAATTTATTTTTTTTAAATTAAGAATTACAAGGAAGGTTGAAAAGATGTTCTTGGAGGCCTTTGACTTTTGCAGATATTTCTTGCTGGTCAGACGGCCACAGGTACAGTAGATGGTACAACTCTTTCCGTGCAGGTACAGCATTGATGGTGGATGTGCTGTACTTTCTTCAGGGCACTAGATGTGAGGGTTTTCTGCCCTTGAGATGTTTCTGGTGCCCTGGTGACAGTGGGCAAAAATGCAGCTTTGTGCGAGCAGCCCTGGATAATCCACGCCGGCAGGATGATATCATCCGGCGGAAGATAGAACCTATAAAAAAGATGCAAAACCGATGTAAGTAATGGGACTCCATATTAGAGGACACTACTGTGGTGTCTCTGTGGGAGGCCGGTAGAGGAATCTTCTCCATACAGAGGTGCTTGATCATTGTCAGCCATCATACATGTGACAATCCCACCACTGACAGATGACATCTGCTCCACATGACTTATCTCACTGACATCATACAACATGGAGGTTATCGTCACACTTACCTCGCCTACTACTTTCCCCCTCTTCCACTTTATCTGTTCTTTGCTGTTTTCTCAGATTTAGTGCAGATTTCTTTCTCTCCTGAACTGGAGGTTCTAATAAAAAGTCAGAAAAAGATGTTGATTATAAACTCCTCAAAGATTCATTTTATATGTTTATAGAGTTACTCAAACTGGTTAATCTGCACTTGTAGCTTTTCTTTGTGCGGCCATGTGGTGTCCCCCTTATTAACATGACATTACTTGCAGCAAGCCAAAGTGTTTTTATATAATCCGTCAGATAACACTTAAGCGTAAGTTTAAAGAAGACTCATCACCAGGTCTTAAGTGTCCAGAATTCACTCTTACTTTATTCCCCTGCTCCCCTGAGGACTCTGTTTTTGGTTTTTATTAAAATCCCCCTTAGGCTATGTGCCCACGATGCAGCAATGCTCCGGATTTTTTCCTGAGCGTTTCTGCATCTCCCTGGCACAAAAAAGGCATGCGGATTGTACATGCGGATTGTACATGCGGATTGTACATGCGGATTGTACATGCGTTTTTCCTGCCAGGGACATGCGGATGTGAAGCGTTTTGATCATGCGATTTCGCATGCGGATTGTCAAGCACTTTCCAAGCGATTTTAGCATCACTTGGAAAGTGCTTGACAACTTGGTCACACTATATAAATTCATGCAACCGGCATGGATTTATATAGTGTGACCGAAAGAATGGTAAAAAATAAAAAATAAATATACTTAACTTCTGATGCCCACGGAGTCCTTGTCTTGGCTTGCCGGCAGCTCGCGGTAGATTTAAGGACCTGCCGACATCATTGGTCGCATGACCCGTCACATGACTAAATGACGTCAGCGCAGGTCCTTTAGTCTACCGCGAGCAGCCGGCAAGCCGAGACAAGGAACCGGAGGCCATCAGAAGGTAAGTATAATATTTATTTTTTATTTTATTCTTTTTTTTTTACAGGTTCTATGGTGGGGGGGGAGGGTCTGGACGAAAGTCTCCTCTTCTCCAGACCCGAGTACCATCCGCACATTGAAACACATGGATTCCGCATGTACAGATGCAGTGATGCGGATTCCATGCGTTCCAATGCAAGTCAATGGCGGTGAAAACGCAGGACTTCTGCAAAATAATTGGTAGTGCTGCGGATCTTTCGGCAATGATAATCCGCAGCGGAAATTTCCGCAGCATGTGCAAAGCACATGCGGATTATCATTGGGGAACATGGCAGGCCTTCTACAAAGCGTTTTTTAAGCGTTTCTGCAGCGGAATTGCCGCTGCGGAAACGATTAAAAACGCATAGTGAGCACACCGCCTTACAGTTCCACAGACAGGGGCCTTTTTATTTAGTGGTCATTTTTATGGTCTTTACCACACTATAATACTGAAGAAGAGGCTGAAGACACCCCCCCCCCCAGATAATCCTGTTAGCACCACCCCCTTGTAAAGACCATAAAAATTAACACTAAATAAAACTGCCAATAACTCTGGAACCGTATGGTGGATTTTACCAAAACAAAAAAATTGAATACTCAGGGGCAGCGGGAATAAAGTAAGTCATTTTCTGAGCCTTCATGTGCAGACTCACATTACACTTCTGTATCATAGCCTATAATGGGATGGTCTATAAATCTGTACATACCTGACAATGAGGGCGAGGATGACTCACACTTTTTAGCAGTGACACACTGATTGTCACCATCATCAGTTTTGGAAGGGGAAGATTCTTTCTGCCTGTTTGGTAGAAGAAAGTCAAGTAAATTACAAGTGAAAACAATACAAAAAGGAAGAACACCTGCATGTAAGGCCATTTGGGACATCATAAAGGGGATACTCTGCTCAGGACCCCATTCTACCAGCAAGAATGGTGTCTAACTAGTAATATTGGCCTATAAAGAGCTGGGAATGAATGGCTGGTTGCAACGATCAACTGATATTGCTGTGTAATCACAAGCCAGATCCACAACAATCAGTTATCATGGGGTGGTGGATGCTGGATTTAGATTTGTGTTACTCGTGTCTGAGCATATATCAGAGCTAAATCTCATAATAATAATAATCTACTCACAAGTCTGGGTGTTTTTTGCTGTTCTCAGGGGTACACTCTGGAGGTGACATAGGTTCTTCAATGGTCACCATCTTGGTACTGGTGGTATATAGCTAAAAAAACACAAAGAAATATAAAATATAAATAGATATATTTTGAAACTTTTTTTCTAATCATAGGTTTTAATCATTTTATTGACCTACATGATTTAGATATACTTACTTTGGAAAACCTTTGAGAAGATGATTCAAAGTTTTTGATTTCTGGACAGTCATTGTCCTCACTTGTGTCCCCATCATCTGAATTCCTAAATTTATAACCCACAGAGCGATCTGAAAAGTAAAAGTGTTATGAGAAATTATTAGTATAAGAGCCAGTCAGACAGTCACCATGTTATTACTCATTATGATGGGAACTGATTGTCACACATAATGAAAGAAAAGACACTCAGCAGTTTTCTGCCGATAACGTCTCATTTTACTTACTGCTAAAATAGCGGGTGTCCTCATCTGATTTTAGATCAGGAACGAACAGAGGCTTCTGACTTAGAAGGTTGTTAAAGTTTAAGGCACGCAGAAATGGATGAATTTTGATCTCGTGTGCCCCTCCTGGAAAAGGAAGACAAGAAAAAAATCGATACAGTTATTGTCAGAGAAACTACTCCGTATCTATACAGTTTATGTTAATCTGAACTGGAGATTTAAAAGAGCCAACATGAAGGAACTGAACTGAACATTAGAGCATGAAGAATGGGGAATGGACACGTTGGTAGAGACCTTCAGTGCTCATCCTCATGGACACCTTCATTTGCCCAGAGGTGTAATAAGTCATTATTAATACTATAATCATATTACCTGTCCCAAGTCTTTGTTCTGGATTTTTTCTGAGTAGCTGAGTGATGATGCCCCGAGCATTTGGTGGAGGAAAGGAATTACATCTCCAAACAATGTCATCTGTGATATAAAAAGAAAATATTACAGGAAATAAAACCTCTTCATTTATTTACATAAAAAAGCATTTTCCTTAAAAAAGCTAGAAGCTGAACCAAGGAACCAATCAAACCAAATAACAGCGACATGACAAGCAGTCAGATTATTTTACTTACCACTGAGGATACTGCGTAATTTCTCCTTTTGGGAAGCCCTATAAAATGGTGTATATCCAAAGAGAAATTCATATAAGATGATGCCTACTGACCACCAGTCAACAGGTCTTCCATAGCCTTTCCTTAGGATAACTTCTGGGGCCATGTAACTAGACGTGCCAGCAGTCTGGAAAACAACAGAAGAATGAGATGATGATCAATACATACGACAAATAACATCAGTGGAAATGTGATGAGAAATGATCAGAGAAGGAGAAAGAGATGAGATATGTAAAGTAGAAAATCCTGTAAGTAAAGCCGACCTCTTTATCACAGAACTCTTTGGTGATGTCCATAGTTTGAGCCTTATAGATGTTTGATGTTGGTCTCATGAGGCCAAGTTTTGAAACTCCAAAATCGGTCACTTTAATATGTCCTGTTGATGTTATCAGGAGGCTGTAAAAGAAAAGATGTTGTCAGCCCCAAGTAAAAACCCATAGACTGTATAACAAACTAACTTTCATCCCCTTTATTATAGCTCAAGGGTCACTTACTTTACAGGCTTCAGGTCTCTGTGCACCACACCATAGCTGTGCAGATATTCCACAGCAAGGACTGTTTCTGCAATGTACAGACGGGCCAAGGTGATAGGTAAAGGACCCCTGTGCTGTAGAAGATTGCCACAGTCTCCTCCTACAGGAAAAAGCAAATATGACAGGTGAGGGTCTGTTACAGAGTAAATTACACATGATGAGTGTGAATGTGAAACAAGCGGAGATATTGGGACAGGATGGTATATATAGAGATACACTGTGTAATGTAGAGCGTATACTGCAGAGGAACCCTGTACATAGAGACAGAGCCAGGCCTCATCTACAAGCCTCTCATTTATTTCTCTGTGAAAAATTCTCATCTATAAAAACTGTTCGAATACAGAGAAATCTTCCTTTCCTCCATAGCAGATATTGCCGCCATGCTCAGTGAGGACACACAAGGCATCTTAGTAACATCATAGTAAATGCGGTGTGGACATGTAACCGTCCATGTGGACATGTTCAGGTTATATATAAGGTGCTAGGATTAGGCAGACGTGGGCTGGATATAAATACAATGGATGTGTCCTACCTGGTGCATACTCCATGACCATACACAGATGAAATTTAGTAGGAAAGGAGCAGAACATGGAGGCCACAAAGGGACAATCAGCGAATGTAGAGATGTCCCTCTCCTGAAAGGCCCATTTAAGGGTCTTTGGCTTTCTCAGATTCTGCTTGTCCATTTTCTTCATAGCACATATCTTGTTTGTGTCTGTATGGCGAACTAGGTGGACGGATCTGAGGAGGAAGAAAAGCCATGATTTATTATGAATTCTTACTAACAGTCCATCCATAGACCTGATCAAGTGATCTCCTGTACTAATGGTTAATACTAGATGTGTGGCCATCACTAGAAATCCATAACATAACACTCCATAAATGATCACCTATGGAAAGTCCTCTTCCACGTCACATCCTAACTGACCTGAAGAGAGACAATTAGATGTGGACAGTGATGTGGAACCATAATTTCTCTATGGTAGCATTGCGCGGGCAGGACATAGAGACATAGGCATCACTATAAGGAGCCCTGAGAAATAAATATTATACCAAGTAAAGCTCACCCAAATCCTCCACAGCTGATCAGTTTGATAGGATTAAAGTCGTCCTTACAAGGATTCACTGATCCGATCAAGGCCTAAAAAGGAATAAGAAATGACATTAAGACAACGAAGCTGCAGGAGGTTAAAAGCTCCAGATCTCCCGTCTATATTATATCCCCCCTGATTACACTGCAACCGAAGTAGAGGACGTGATAAAAGCCGGACCCCCCACTGACACTATTATATTATAAGTGGATATTCCCCATACACATAAATCATTGTACTGCAGGGGAGGATAAGGGACATCACATGGAGGAGACAGAATAATAACACCACCGTCACACATAATAGGTCTGATCTACATAAGAGCAGAGATATCCCATTGTCATATGGGATGTGTAATTCCCACCCGTCATCTGATGATATACAGACGTCCCATGATACTTACACTGGCAGATTCCTGGATGATCTCTGGTGGCTCAGATGTTCCACCATCAGTATTTGTCGGCACAGTTATTCCTATAATAATGATAAAATAATGAAGAGACGACATGTATTAGTCTATATCACCACTTTTATAACACATCCATATAATAATGGAAATGATAAGACCCCTGTACATGGAATATACTAGATATAAGGATATTCTGCACACACTGTATATATTTATGGCATATCTATATATATATACTGTACTATGAACGTGTCATTGCTCAGGGTCTGACCGAATCCTCAACAATTACATGATTGGGGACCAATGAGCCTCTTTGTACATTTGTGACCACCTCCATTATAGTCCATGGGGGCTCATGAGCCACCAGCTTCCTCATACATTGGATGAAGAGTAAATCTCCATGTTCTCTGTCGTTCTCTATAACTTGATATTTGTATGTAAAATATTAGATGACCGGCTTACCTTCCATCAGATCAGGGTTCGGCCCCGGCTGACTGATATCAGGGTCAGCAATATTTCCGTTTTGCCCCTCTTTGGAGTCGCCTTCGGATGTTTCCTGATGGATATAATATATACAATTAATATAACATTTCACAAATACTACATTACCACATACAATAGACAGGAAGGACTAATCATTGGATTTCCTGGATAATTTCAGTATTGGATGAACTATACAAAGCCGCTCCCCCAGTAAATGCACATTAATATACAACCCCTGGCAAAAATTATGGAATCACCGGGCTCGGAGGATGTTCATTCAGTTGTTTAATGTTGTTGAAAAAAAAGCAGATCACAGACATGGCACAAAACTAAAGTAATTTCCAATGGCAACTTTAGGGCTTTAAGAAACACTAAAAGAAATCAATATTAAAAATGAGGTACTCAGTAAAGGTAATTTATTTTAGACCAAGCAGAGGGAAAAAAATTATGGAATCTCTAAATTCTGAAGAAAAAATTATGGAATCACACTGTAAATTTTCATTTCCAATCTAACACCTGCATCAAATTAGATCTGCTAGTTAATCTGCATCTAAAAAGGAGTGATCACACCTTGGAGAGCTGTTGCACCAAGTGGACTGACATGACTCATGGCTCCAACACGACAGATGTCAATTGAAACAAATTAGAGGATTATCAAACTCTTAAAAGAAGGTAAATCATCACACAATGTTGCCCAAGGAAGACATCAAAGCGTCAAGACCGGAAACTTAATCCAATATGTCTTCAAAACAGGAAATGCACAACAAAACAAATGAGGAATGAATTGGAGGAAACTGGAGTCAATGTCTGTGGCCGAACTGTAAGAAACCGCCTAAAGGAAATGGGATTTACATACAGAAAAGCTAAACATAAGCCATCATTAACACATAAACACAAAAAAACAAGGTTACAATGGGCTAAGGAAAAGCAATTGTGGACTGTGGATGACTGGATGAAAGTCATATTCAGTGATGAATCGCGAATCTGCATTGGGCAAGGTGATGATGCTGGAACTTTTGTTTGGTGCCGTTCCAATGAGATTTATAAAGATGACTTCATGAAGAGAACATGCAAATTTTCACAGTCATTGATGATATGAGGCTGCATGTCAGGTAAAGGCACTGGGGAGATGGCTGTCATTACATCTTCAATAAATGCGCAAGTTTACATTGATATTTTGGACAGTCTTCTTATCCCATCAATTGAAACGATGTTTGGGGATGATGACATAATTTTTCAAGATGATAATGTATCCTGCCATAGAGCAAAAACTGTGAAAACATTCCTTGAAAGAAGACACATAAAGTCAATGTCATGGCCTGCAAATAGTCCGGATCTGAATCCAATTGAAAATCTTTGGTGGAAGTTGAAGAAAATGGTGCATGACAAAGCTCCAACCTGCAAAGCTGATCTGTCAACAGCAATCAGAGAAAGTTGGAGCCAGATTGATGAAGAGTACTGTTTGTCACTCATTAAGTCCATGCCTCAGAGACTTCAAGTTGTTATTAAAGCCAGAGGTGGTGCAACAAAATACTAGTGATGTATTGTAGTGTTCTTTTGTGTGTTTGTTTTTCATGATTCCATAATTTTTTCCTCAGAATTGAGTGATTCCATATTTTTTTCCCTCTGCTTGGTATGAAAAAAATTACCCTTACTGAGTACCACATTTTTAATCTTGATTTCTTTTAGTGTATCTTAAAGCCCTAAAGTTGCCATTTGAAATGACTTTAGTTTTGTGCCATGTCTGTGATATGCTTTTTTTTCAACAACATTAAACAACTGAATGAACATCCTCTGAGCCCGGTGATTCCATAATTTTTGCCAGGGGTTGTATAAGGGACTTGTATCTACAACTGATCTCCAATATCTTCTATCAGGACTGCAGCATTTATAAGAAGGAAGATTGTGATGATCGAGAGAGACAGAAGCGGAAATACTAACTCCGGACCTCTGAGTACAGTCTGTCCTCACATATGATGGAGCCGCAGAGACAGGCAGCCATAAAATGTCCTGTGTCTGCCTGGAGCGGACAGGGAGGCCTCTACCACCATAAATCTGAGTTTCTGCTATATGACGGTAATCTGGAGAAGATCAGACAACAAGGACATGAGATATGAAGACGATGGCTCCTTACCAGGCGCTCCAGGGAGTAGGCCGGATACTCCAGTACAAGCAGGACATTCTGGGCCAGTTGTTTAATAAAGGCCAATTCTCCACTATGGGATTTTTCTTCAGCCTATAGAGATGGAAATAAACAAGAAAGGAAAATCATGAGAGAAAGTGCAGAATGGAGGACACCATTTATGTCGCCATGTTACTCCTGATATCGGCACTACAAATACTACATGACAGCTGACGAGGGATCCGGTCATTTGTAAACCTCTAAAGGGAACCTGTCATGTAAAGTAATTCTATTAACCTGCAGATATGGAGTTGATATGCAGGTTAGTAGCATTCTGACATTGTGCGGCCATATTAGCACCGGCTGTCAGTCAGTGCCGGGTGCGGTTACAGCCGCCGCTCACTATGCAGAGAACGGTGACTGAAAGCCTGCCGCCGCCACCGATATGACTGAAAGAGTGAGGCTGCCAGGGGGGATACAGTTTATTTCAGTGTGGCGGCTGCATGATGTCAGAACGCTATTAACCTGCAAATTGAGGTACAGGTTAATAGCATTATTTTAGGCGACAGGTTCCCTTTATATCTCCACATCCACCCTCAACACCTAGGGCATGTAAGTAAGACACATTACTGCTTACGACTTGTGTAAATCGGCCTGTGACAATTAAAAATCACATCTCCCCAAACCCTCTACTTATCAAGCACCGCCTTTTAAATCCTCCTTCCTTTCCTCCATATCTTACAGCGTAAAAAACAAGTCTTCACTGGACCCCATCAACAGAAAAATAAGAATTGTTTTGGGTCTCAGAATTTAGCGACTCAAAGCAAAAAAATGTTTTCGCAATATTCTGAATTTTCTTTGCATATTCGGTATCGCCTTAATCAAACTGACGTGGAAAATCATATTTCCAGGTCATTTTTAATGCATAACAAATGCCGTAAAAACAAAAACCCCAAAAAACTATTTTATGGTAAAAAGAATGGAGCCACTCAAAGCTACAACTCTTCTCACAAACACCAACAGAAAAATAAGAAAGTTATGGCTCTTTAAAGAAAGTGATGAAAAAATGACAGCAAAAAATGTCAAATTTCCTGGTCCTTACAAGGTTAACCAATCCCATTCACCCCACGGTAACAACCTTCCTGTCGCTATTTCAATTAACCCTTTAGATACCTCAATTTCCCTTGTCATGTAGCCTGTATGCCCTATTTTTGGCCCCAGCTATTCTTATCTTAGTATTTGGAACAGGTTAAACTTAAACTTGTAATCCCTTATCATATTCTATTATTATTATTATAAGATTTGTGCAGATTGCCTGCTATTTACCTGCTGTACGATTGTCCAGATGTTTTGCTGTAAATGCTCAAGATATTCTGAGCTAATACGACCTTTGTGGTATTTGGTCAGGCAGTCTATCACAAGCTTCATAACCAGCCGGTAAGTGAAGCTGAGGACGCCATCGGGTAGTGGTAGCACAATGTCAGGGGCGTAGGTGGTAAGAATCCCCTGGAGCAGTGCTAACACCTGAAGTCTGTCTGAAGGAATTTCAGACATTTCAAGTAAATCCAAAGTAAATCCAAGCGCAATCAGTATATGATTAGCTATGTAGCTTCTCACTGACAGCAATGACACCGGAATGTCAAAGTGACTATATGGGTGTAAACACTTCTGTAAGTAGTGATGGTTAATTATGATGTCATGATGGAATCTAGTGTTCTCATCTTTTTTTTTTTAAACAAACTTTATTTAATGAGACAAAATAGACAAACAAATCAGGTTATAATCCTAGAATCTCCATGACATTTACCAACACAGACCGCATCTTTATAAATAAGTGTGAAATCCATCCAATCATTTTTTTTCCACAATTTTAACAGATTCAATTTTTAACTCCGCATGCAAAACAGCAAAAAAACCACTTTTCTAAAATCCTTATATGAATAGATGTAAAAATAAGTGAATCCATTAGACTTTAAGTAATCCTGTTGTCCCCCTATGTTCCTCCGTATGATACCAGGATGTGTGTCAGAATACTTTCATCAGCTGTGACATATCAGATTGTGTATTGCTATATTCATTAAAAGATCTCAGTTTGTGAAAAAACGCTGTCGTCGACTTTTCTTTTTGTCTTTCTTACTCAAGTTTGTCATAAACTAATAAGGTTTTCAGAGTTTTGATTATTTCAGATAATTGAGGTGTCTCTTTCTTCAACCAATATCTAAGTATACATTTTTTAACCACCAATAGAACTACATGTATTATCTGTATAGACAGAACTCTGTCCCCATCCTCCCGATGTTCTGTTACAATATGATGAAATAAACATGCCCGAGGAGACTGTGGGACTTTAATTCTCCAAACATTATCTAAATAGAGAAGGGTCTCTTCCCACACCATTTGGGTGGAAGGGCATCGCCTGATGCTATCAAACAAATTGGTTTTAGGTTACATTTTGGGCATTTTCATAAATAATGTGATGAAGCATCTTTGTAGGAAAAATTTAAAGCATAAATGGCATTATGAATCAGTTTGTTCTGCATTTCTCTCCATTGTTCATTGCTATTTTTACTTTATCCAAGCCCGTCAAAAGTTTACCATCTCTCTAAGTGTCATTTAGCGCTATACTCCAATGGATAAATAAATCAGGTACCGCAGTGTGCAGAATTTGTCTCTTAATCCTTTGGTATATTGTGGATAGGGAATTTACCCATGAGCTAGACCACATCAATTTGTCAAAATCACCCCTCCTTTCCACCTTCCCGAAATCTCTCACCATAGAGCTGTAGAAAGTAACTGTTTGGTGGTACTGTAGACATTGATGATCTCCCATATCATACATCCCTGAGAATTCCAGCCAGGTGAGCAGCCTTCCTTCATTAACATTTAATAAATCCCTTTCTGGTTCCATTGCTTGCAAAGCTTGTTCTGTTTACCCTGAATAAATCTAGGATTTTCCCATAAGGGCACTAATCTAGATAGGTGAAAAGGTTGTTTGTATAATTTTCTTAAAACTTTCTCCACACCCCCGGGCATGGGGAGCAGTGAATATTCCGGCAGCTGACATCGGCGTGTGGGGGCCATAAACAGTGCCAGCAGGAGACCCTTCCCCATAACAATGCAGCATGACATTTTTTTCTTCACATTTTTTTTCTATTTTCCTCCTCTAAAACCTTATGGTCTGTAAAATACGGTGTATTAAAAACTGTGGATTAAGACATAGATTTCAAAAAACAAATCACATATATACATTGCTCATTTAACCCCTTTACCATCCTGGGATTTTTTGTTTTTGCATTTTCACTTTTTGTTCCCCTTCTACCCAGAGCCATAACTTTTTTTTTCAGTCAATATGGCCGTGTGAGGGCTTGTTTCTCGCGGACGAGTTGTACTTTTGAACGACACCATTGATTTTACCATATTGTGTACTGGAAAACGGGAAAAAAATTCCAAGTGTGGTGAAATTGCAAAAAAAGTGCAATTTGACAATTGTTTTTTTTAACATATTCAGTAAATGCTAAAAGTGACCTGCCATTATGATTCTCCGTGTCATTACGAGTTTGTAGACACCAAACATGTATAGGTTCTTTTTTATTTAAGTGGTGAAAAAAAATTCCAAAGTTTGTAAAAAAAAAAATAATGGAGCCATTTTCCAAGACCCATGGAATCTCCTTTTTTGGGATCTGGGGCCGGGTGAGGGCTTATTTCTTGCGCGCTGAGCTGACGTTTTTATTGATGCCATTTTGGGGTAGATACGATGTTTTATTGCCCGTTGTTTCGTTTTATTGCAATGTTGCAGCAACCAAAATTCTACAGTTTTGTTTTTTTTACTCATTACCGATCTGATTAATTCTCTTTATATTTTGACAGATCGGGTGATTCTGAACTCGCCGATACCAAATATGTGTATTTTTTATTTTTAATTGTTTTATTTTGAATGGGGCAAAAGGAGGGTGATTTGAACTGTTACATTTTTTAAATATTTTTTAAAACATTTTTTTTACTTTTTACCTGCTTTAATAGTCTCCTTGGGAGAGTTGAAGCTGCCATCGTCTGATCACTTGTGCTACACATAGCAAATAGTGATGATCGAGCATGCTCATTGCTCGAGATTTACGAGCATGCTCAGGCGAGCACCTATTATCTTCAGTGTGCTCGGGCTTTAAGTTTTCGTCACTCCGGGAACGTGATTTGCGACTGTTTGACAGCTTTAATACATGTGAGGAATGCCTGTTTTTCCAGCATTCCACACATGTATTAAAGCTGTCAAACAGTCGCAAATCATGTTCACGGAGCTACGGAAATATAGCGCCCCGAGGGTTCAGTTGCTTCAGGGGTATTGCACCTCAACCAGAGGTGTGATATTCCACTTCCAGGTAAGGATGGAGTGTAGACCAGGGCTCAGTTGGCTGCACACACATACACTCCCCATTTCCGGGGGACAGCTCGCCGGTGCTCCCATATTGCAGGCACAACTGACTATGTCCCTGGCTGGAGTGGGGAGGGAGGAGAGAACCCAGTGGTGTGGGAGCAAAAGGGGACAGTTTCTGGAGCACAGGAAGGAGCTCATTGGGTGCAGGTCACCTGAGCTCAGACACAGAGAAGCAGATAAAAGGTGGGAGCCATCTTGTTGAGAGTAGAGAGAAAAGGAGTAGAGAGTAGTTGTTACAACTCTCCTGTTAGGTTTTTTTTAGTTTGCTGGTCACATGACCATTTTTGCCTTTTTTATCCGGCTCCGCCCTCCTGGCTTTGCTGGACTTCATTTGTATTTACTACTGTTGAGCTAGCTTGGTGCTCTGTTGCCGTTCTCTGTTAGTTTTGCTAGGTCTTCTGACCTCTTTACTTTTTGTTGTGTGTTTGTGTGGCACCCCAGGGGTCTGGTTCCCACAGTAATGTAATGTTATGTCTGAGAGCAGGTGGGAGGTCCTTTGGTCAGGGATCCTGTGCATGCCACACCTCCTGCCCAGTCTTGGGAGGGGAAGAACTTCCCCTATAAAAACCCGGGGCTGAAGCAGGGTTAGCAGTCAAGGAGAGTAGAGACAAGAAACAGCAGAAGCAATACTACTACGAGTCAGGGGCTGGCAGCTGCAGAGCTCGCCCTGACTGAGAAGCTTTCTTACCGGACCCGGCGTCCGAGGCTGTGGGGACTAACTCTTACCCAGCAGCAGAAGCCGACCGGCAGGGGATTTCAGGTCCTCAGGCCCTGAAACCCGAAGGCACGGTCACACGCGTGGGACCAGCACCGCCATCGTGGAGCGGAAGCCATTAGAAGGCCCCGAGTCACCGGCCATACGGGTGAGCACCACACGGTACACTCAGGGACGTGGGCTACTTATATCCGCTTCTAGCAAGGTAGCCAGAAGAGTACAGTCAGTTTGGGAGGCCTACAACTCCGCCTGGCCAGGGGAGATCCCATCTGCTCAAGGACTGACCAGGCCCCGTTCACTAGCAAGTACTCCGGGAGGGTCTATCGTTGTTACCAGTAAAGACCCTGAATTACACCGCACCGTCTCTGAGTGGTTCCTGCTACCCCCATCATCCACATCTGCTGCCCTGAGGCCATACCCCTCCCGTTGGGGGTTATACCATCTACGCTGCACCATCCATCCACCGGCCTCAGCGGACTGTCCTGCAGCTGCAGCTCCATAGCTGCATTCAACGGGTGGCGTAGTCGTCCTGCATCTACCGCTGTTACATCGCCGCTCAGTTTGACTCCCTGGGCACGTACCGGGTCACCGCCACGAGACTACAACCCTCAAGAGATCCGGCTCCGGGTAAGCTCCCGCGTGCGCAACGCAGCGCGACACAGGCCCAGGGGCGCGTCAACTTTGGCGTAGTCGGCAGGATTTCGTGCCCGCAACCACCGGGTACTGCGTGCCTGAAAAAGAGACTTTTCAAACTTACCTGTGGTGAAGATTCCCGCCATCCGGCGCCATCTTCAGCCTTCTTCCCGCCATCGGTGAAGTTTCCCGCCATCCGGCGCCATCTTCTGCCTTCTTCCCGCCATCCGTGGAGTTTTCCCGCCATTGGACGCCATCTTGAGGACGCCGCGCGGGAAGAAGAGGGGCGTGGACTCCGAAAGCGCGCGAGAACTGAAGCCCCGCCTCACGTCCGGACGTTGCGTAAGGTCCTGGAAGGAGCCCAGCAGATGCCGACGTCACAGGAGCGCGACGGAAGGTCCTCAACCCTGACGATCCACTGCGGAGCCGCGGCCTGCGGAAGAGGATCATCGCAAGGTAGGCCACGGTCCACTAGGGGGGAGGAAGATGTCGGATACGGAGGAGAGCTTCACTGCCTCAACCCCCGCCAGCGCTACCTCTGCTGCAGTTATGCCCTTCACCATGCCCTATATCCCGGGAGCAGCTTGGCTACCCCAGTACTCAGGGGAGTCACATACCCTGCATGACTTTAGAGAAAAGCTGGATAGCCTCTTCCAGGTGTACCCCCTCACAGAAGAGCAAAAAGTGAGCATCCTGGTGGCCCAACTAACCGGGGCAGCCAAAAGGGAAGTAAAATCCTGGCCACCTGGGAGGAAGACTGTCGCAGGGATACTAACCCGGCTGAAGGACACCTTTGATACCCGCACCTCAGCCGAGATTAAGCTTAGATTCTACGGGTGCAAGCAGCGAGCGCATGAGAGTATAAGGGACTATGCACTAAACCTACAAGAGGCCCTGAGGCCCATTAAGCAGACCGACCCTGATGGAGTGGGAAACGAGGACAGGCTGTTGACCGAACAGTTTATAGAGGGACTGTATTGTAATACCCACCGAACCCAGTTGCGGGCAATGGCCTTACAGGATCCCCATCTGGGCTTTGCACAGTTCAAGGACAGAGCCATCCGGGTGCTCCGAGAACCGGCACCGGGTGGCGTTGTGACCCACAAGCGCCCTGCTATCACTTACCACCAGGAGGCGGCGCCCTTGTCGAAAGGGCCTGTGGGAGCTGATGCGCAGGCTTTGGACAATGACCCGGCTCCAGACCTACACCATCAGGTCCAAGAGCTAGCTAAGAGCGTTGCTGCGCTAACCCGAACTGTGCAGTCTTTACAGGCTTCCACCCCAGGGAAGATCCAGCTGGCATCCGGACCGGAGGACATCCCGTGGCGTCGACCAAGGAGGACCCCACCGGCCAGAGGAAGACCCAGTGACCGATACAGCGAGGACGGACGACCCATCTGCCGCCGCTGCAATCAACCTGGACATATGGCAAGGTACTGTTCTTTAAACGGGCACAACCTGGGGTAGAGGGCCAACCCCCAGGAAAAAGATCACCAGGCCCATCGAACTGGCGCGACAGATATGTGGGAGGACGTCCAGTCTTGCCTGTGGTACTGGATGGCATTCCCATGAGTGCCCTACTGGACACCGGGTCACAGGTCACCACCATCCCGTACGTGCTCTTTAAGCAGTACTGGAATGACTCGGATATTACCCGCTACCCTGACGACGACTTGAGTATCATCGCCAGCAATGGCCAGCCCGTGCCACAGATCGGATTTAAAGAGGTGACCATCAAAATCGGTAGAGTCGAACTGGCAGCACAGGGACTGATCATTGTAGATATTGACAAACATGAGAGTCACCCAAAAATAACTCTAGGAACTAATGTAATTGAAAATTGTCTTGCAGAGGTGATTTTCCTTTTACAGCAGGTTGCCAAGAACGCCAGCTCCGGCGAGCAGCGGGTGCTCCAGAAAGAGATCCGGGCACTGATGCGACGGCAACAGGTGGAACTCTCCGGCGTTGAGATTGGTAGCGTAAGAATGTGTGACCCTTTTCCTATTGCCATGCCCCCAAAAAGTGAAATGATGATTTGGTGCCGGGCAGCTATTGGTCTGAGAGGTAGAGATTACCAGGCAATGGTAGAACCAGTTTACTCGGACAGTAGGCCCACCATTTTGACAGCACGGGGGGTGGTTGATGTACACCATGGGAGGGTGCCCGTTCGCATAATAAATATCGGGGAGAGGGAAGTGTACCTGCCCCGGTATGCCACGCTAGCCAAATTATATACCATTAACCAAAATTCTATACAATCTGTGGAACCCTTGCCTCCATCTCACCCGGAGGAAGGTAACGGCTCTAAGAAAAACATGGAGGACTGGTGTCAGCAACTACATCTGGGTACTGACTCCACTCCCGCACACCAGAAACAAGGAGTCTATCGGGTGGTTCAGGAGTACGAGAGAGTGTTCAGTAAACACCCGTTAGACTTCGGGCGAGTCAAGGGGGTAGAACACCACATCCCCACGGGAGACCATCCTCCTATAAAAGAGAGGTATCGACCCGTACCCCCTGCCCACTACCAACACGCCAAGGGGATGCTTAGAGACATGAAGGAGGCTGAGGTGATCAGGGATAGCTGTAGCCCCTGGGCAGCTCCACTAGTCTTAGTCCGAAAGAAAGACAACACCATGAGGATGTGTGTAGATTACCGGAAAATCAATCGTATCACACACAAGGATGCGTACCCCTTACCAAGGATAGAGGAGTCATTGGCTGCTTTAAGATCTGCTAACTTCTTCTCTACCTTGGATCTCACTAGCGGGTACTGGCAGGTTCCTGTAGCAGAGGCGGACCGGGAGAAGACCGCATTCACCACCCCGATGGGACTTAGCGAGTTCACCTGCATGCCGTTCGGACTCTGCAACGCACCGGGAACCTTCCAACGACTAATGGAGTGTTGTCTGGGCCACAGAAACTTCGAGACGGTCCTGTTGTACCTGGACGATGTCATCGCATATTCCAAGACGTATGAGGACCACCTGAAACACCTGGCGGAAGTGTTCGAAGCTCTGGCAAGTTACGGCCTAAAGGTGAAACCCTCCAAGTGTCACCTCCTGAAACCAAAGGTGCAGTACCTGGGACACGTGGTGAGCGCTGACGGAGTGGCTCCCGACCCTGATAAGATCACCGCAATTAAGGAATGGCCAAGCCCCTCCAGCGTAAAAGAAGTGCGGCAGTTCCTCGGGTTGGTAGGCTACTACCGAAGGTTTATTCCCGGTTTCACCAAAAAGGCAGCACCTATGCAGGACCTCCTGATAGGCCAGTCCCGGAAGGCCAAGAACCAGAAGCCGCCCTTCAAATGGGAGGAGCTGGAAGAAGAGTCCTTCCGCCAGCTGAAGATGGCCCTCACGGGGGACGAAATCCTGGCGTACCCGGATTATAGCCAGCCCTTTATCCTCTACACCGACGCCAGTAACATCGGGCTAGGAGCCGTACTGTCCCAGATCCAGCAGGGGAAGGAACGAGTAATCGCCTACGCCAGCCGAAAACTGCGACCCACCGAAAGGAACCCCGAGAATTACAGCTCATTTAAGCTGGAGTTCCTGGCCGTAGTATGGGCAGTCACCGAGCGCTTTAAGCATTACCTCGCTTCTTCCCGGTTCACCGTGTACACGGATAACAACCCGTTGACACACCTGGACACGGCAAGACTCGGTGCCCTGGAACAGAGGTGGATGGCCCGTCTGTCCAACTACGAGTTCACAATCAAATACCGGGCAGGACGCTCCAATACCAACGCGGACGCCCTGTCCAGGATGCCCAACCTGCCGGACGGAGGAGAAGATCCGGAGGGACTGGAAGAAGTTGAACTCCCTGCGTTCCACCGTCATGGGACTATCCAGTATTCCCACCGGGTAAGGAGTAAGCAGGCTGCTACGTTGAACCCCTTACCCCACTACAACTGGGCGGAAACGCAAGACAGCGACCCTGCCGTCTGACTGGTGAAGGAGATGCTGACTCGGCCGGAGGCTCGCCTTGAACCAGACGCTCCGGAGGAAGCCAAACAACTATGGGCAGAGAAGAGTCGACTGTTCCTTTACAAAGGGAAGTTGTGCCGCCGAATGGTTAACTCCCGGACGCATGAATTACTCTGGCAAGTAGTGGTGCCACGAAGAGACGCAGCCATGGTGATGGAGGCATACCACGACGGAGCTGGACACTTCGGGTGGAAGAAGCTGGAGTTCCTGCTGCGCGAGCGGTTCCACTGGGTAGGCATGAGGGGAACCATCGAGAAGTGGTGCAGAGACTGTGGCCCGTGCAACCTGAGAAGGAAGGACCGTGCCAGCCAGAAGACTCCCCTGCAGTCCATCGTCACCCGGCAACCGTTGGAACTGGTAGCCTTGGATCATGTAAAACTGACCCCAAGCAGAAGTGGCTACGTCTACGCGTTAACCATCGTGGATCATTACTCCCGGTTTCTGGTTGTCGTCCCCGTCAAGGACTTAACGGCTCAAACAGCAGCTAGAGCCTTCCAGCAGCACTTTTGCCATCCACACGGGTACCCGGACCAAGTGCTGACGGACCAGGGACCTGCCTTTGAAGCGGAGGTCTTCCAGGAATTCTGCAATCTGTATGGCTGCCGGAAGATAAGGACGACACCCTACCATCCGCAAACTAATGGACTTTGTGAGAAAATGAACCAGGTGGTAATGGATCTTCTAAAAACGTTGCCCCTGGAAGAACGCAGTCTGTGGCCTGAGAAGTTGCCCGATCTGGTGGACCTATACAACCACATCCCGGTAGGTTCCACCAACTGTACCCCGGCTTACCTAATGAGGGCAAGACCTGGTAAGTTACCTGTTGACCTGGAAATGGGAGTCCTGACACCCGAGGACACTTCACCAGAAACAGACTGGGACACAGAGAGGCAGCAGCAGTACCGGAGAGTACAGGAGAGCGTGGAGCGAAGTCTCTGTCAGGCTAGGGAAAGACAAGAGAAAACTTACAACCAGTATGCTCCCGCTGTTCCCCTTTTACCCGGAGAGCAGGTCTTGAAGAGGAAGAGACGGCTCCACAAGTTGGACAACCAGTGGGAGAAGGACCCGTACACCGTACTGCCCTCAAGCCACGAGAACCCGAAGGTTTGTACCATCAGTAAAGACGGAGGGGAAACCACAGCCATTGTATCCCGGGACCACCTGAAGAAGTGTCCCGAACAACTGAGGAACCCTGAAGAGGAACAAGAAGACCATCGACCCGTAGAGGAAAGGGAAGATATGGTTAGTACTGTGCTCGGGGACTTCCCTCGGTCTTGGACTCAAGTCAATGGTGCAGTTGTGGTACCCGTACTCACCTTCCTCCAACCAGCATCCCAAGCACCTACGGAGCAACAGGTAGAGCTGGAAGAACAGCCGGTCCAGGAGGCAGAAGACTCCACACAAGCAGAACAGGAGGATCAACCCTCTGCTTATAGTGAGCCTGCCGTACCCCTAGTGAGACAAAGAGCCGGTAGACAGCTGCCCAGTTTACCCTTGACAGCTCCTACACCCTGTAGTTCAGGGCCAGACAGTCAGCTCCGTAGGTCCACTAGGGCCACTAGAGGCCAGTTACCCGCACGCTGGAGGATTTGAAGTGTATAAGTTGTTTTATTTATGTTTATCTGTGTATTGTTGCTTGTGTATAATTTTGTGTTTCCAGTTATTTTTAGGAATCCTTGGTGGATCTACCGGGAATCCTTGTACAATTAGTTGGAGCGTAACCCAGGATGGACTAGAGACTGTTAAGGACTCGGGGTAGGACAGACCCCTGCCTGGTTACGTCTCCCTGTTTTGGTGAAATATACACCTTGCTTTCTTCAAAGACTGCACCCGGTTACGGACATGCCGTGACCACCTTTATGTGTTTCTTATTGTATTGTTATTGTTATATCTTGTTATGTTTTTCTAAAATGTGTTTAGTCCCGGAGTACTAAATTTTACTAGGGGGGAATGTGGCACCCCAGGGGTCTGGTTCCCACAGTAATGTAATGTTATGTCTGAGAGCAGGTGGGAGGTCCTTTGGTCAGGGATCCTGTGCATGCCACACCTCCTGCCCAGTCTTGGGAGGGGAAGAACTTCCCCTATAAAAACCCGGGGCTGAAGCAGGGTTAGCAGTCAAGGAGAGTAGAGACAAGAAACAGCAGAAGCAATACTACTACGAGTCAGGGGCTGGCAGCTGCAGAGCTCGCCCTGACTGAGAAGCTTTCTTACCGGACCCGGCGTCCGAGGCTGTGGGGACTAACTCTTACCCAGCAGCAGAAGCCGACCGGCAGGGGATTTCAGGTCCTCAGGCCCAGAAACCCGAAGGCACGGTCACACGCGTGGGACCAGCACCGCCATCGTGGAGCGGAAGCCATTAGAAGGCCCCGAGTCACCGGCCATACGGGTGAGCACCACACGGTACACTCAGGGACGTGGGCTACTTATATCCGCTTCTAGCAAGGTAGCCAGAAGAGTACAGTCAGTTTGGGAGGCCTACAACTCCGCCTGGCCAGGGGAGATCCCATCTGCTCAAGGACTGACCAGGCCCCGTTCACTAGCAAGTACTCCGGGAGGGTCTATCGTTGTTACCAGTAAAGACCCTGAATTACACCGCACCGTCTCTGAGTGGTTCCTGCTACCCCCATCATCCACATCTGCTGCCCTGAGGCCATACCCCTCCCGTTGGGGGTTATACCATCTACGCTGCACCATCCATCCACCGGCCTCAGCGGACTGTCCTGCAGCGGCAGCTGCATAGCTGCATTCAACGGGTGGCGTAGTCGTCCTGCATCTACCGCTGTTACATCGCCGCTCAGTTTGACTCCCTGGGCACGGACCGGGTCACCGCCATGAGACTACAACCCTCAAGAGATCCGGCTCCGGGTAAGCTCCCGCGTGCGCAACGCAGCGCGACACAGGCCCAGGGGCGCGTCATTTGTCTTTGACTGCTACTATTTCTGCTAGGAGGTGTCCAACTTATCCCAGTCCCTAGATCTTGTAGGGATCCCTCCCCCACATCTATAGGTCTGCGTTCAGACTAGCCGAGGACTTTAGCGGGTCTGATCGCAGGATCAGGTTCCCCGTTGCATCGTAGGGATCTAGTTTAGTTCTATTGTAGGGACAGATCTCCTGCCTTTCCTTAGTTTCTGTAGCAGATCATAACAGTAAGTCCAGCCATAAAAAAAAAAAAAAAAAAAGGGAAAGGATTTTCTCTGGGGAAAGACCTCCAGTTTTCCAACATGATCTCGGTGCAAGATTTGGCTCAACGCTTGCAGGGACTCTCTCTGGAGGTGACCAAGCTCCAACAACACGTGAGTAGCTGCCCTGGAGCGCATTTTGTGGAACCAAAGGTACGTCTGCCTGATCTATTTTTTGGCGAACAACAAGATTTTTTTTCTTTTAAAAATGCTTGTCTATTATATTTTCCTTTGAGACCCGGATCCTCTGGTGATGAATCACAGCGCATAGGGTTCATAATGTCACTTTTGCGCAAAGATCCTCAGGGATGGGCCTTCTCTCTCCAACCTAGTGATCCGTGCTTTAGTTCAGTGGATAGTTTTTTTTCTGCTTTGGGTTTGTTGTACGATGATCCTGATCGTGTCTCATCTGCTGAGTCTGAATTAAGACGTTTGAGGCAGGGATCAGGTAATGTGGAAAAATATTGTTCTCACTTCCGTCGGTGGTCTGCCCAGGTGGGGTGGAACGATTCAGCTTTGAAAAGCTTGTTTCTTGCAGGGCTAGGTGAAAAGGTTAAGCATTTACTGATTGCTTATCCCACACCTGGAAACTTGCAGGAGGCAATGCAATTAGCTATACGGGTGGACAGGAGACTGCGTGCAAGGGTTAATGAGAGCCAATCCTCTGCTATGTCAGCTTTGAGTCCTGAGAGGTTCTGTGCTGACAATGGAGAGCCGATGGAAATTGGGGCGATGGCGCTCCGCTCTTAGGAAAAGGACCGCCGACTTTCTGAAGGCTTGTGTTTCTATTGCGGAAATTCTGGTCATCTTATTAAGGGCTGTGTGCTTTGTATGAAGAAAGAAAAAAAAATGGTCAGTCATGCCCGTATTACCTGTTTAAATTCTAAGGGGGTATTCCTATCTGCCACTACTGCTGCTCAGGATGAATTAATTGAATTGCGGGTATTTGTGGATTGTGGATCTACTCTGAATGTGATTGATGGGGGATTCTTGGAAAAACTTAGATTAGAACCTAAAACTTTGTCATCACCTATTGCTGTGGTTTCTGTCGATGGCTCTCCCTTGAAGAGTGTTACTCACAAGGTCTGTGAATTTCCCCTCACTATTAATGGTATTCATCAAGAGAATTTGGATTTGGTGGTATTGGATAATTTGCCTTCTCCAGTAATATTGGGGTTACCCTGGTTAAAATTGCACAATCCTGTACTGGATTGGTCTACCAATGAAATTAAGTCCTGGAGCCCTAAGTGTTATGACAAGTGTTGTAACGGGCGCATTGCTGCTGTGGATAAAGGGGAATTGCCTGTACCTATTCAGGATTTTTGGAGAGTTTTTTCTGAGGAGGAGTCGCAGGTTTTGCCTCCCCATAGAGACTATGATTCTACCATTGAATTAGTCCCTGGAGCGACTCTTCCTAAGAGTCGTTTATTTCATCTTACTATTCCTGAGAGAAAGGCTTTGGAGGAATGCATACAGACAAGCTTGGCCGCTGGTCACATTAGGCCTTCCAAGTCTCCTGTGGCTGTTGGTTTTTTTTTTGTAAAAAAAAAAGATGGCGGTTTACGTCCTTGTCTGGACTTTCGTGAGATTAATAAAATTACTGTACGCAATCCTTACCCACTGCCATTGATTCCTGATTTATTTAACCAGTTAATGGGGGCCAAGTGGTTCTCTAAAATTGATCTCCGGGGGGCATACAATTTGTTGCGCATGAAGGAGGGTGATGAATGGAAGACTGCTTTTAACACTCCTGTGGGTCATTTTGAGAATCTGGTTATGTCTTTTGGTCTCACCAATGCTCCTGCATTTTTTCAGAATCTTATTAATGATATCCTTAGACCTTTAATCGGCAAAGATGTGGTTGTGTATTTGGATGACATTTTGATTTATTCGCCGGATCTGGAGTCTCATTGGCGGAGCGTACGTGAGGTATTACAGTTATTAATGGACAATTCGCTTTTTGCTAAGCTGGAGAAATGTGAGTTCGCTGTACAGAGAATTAGTTTTTTGGGCTACATTGTCTCCAGTGAAGGTTTTGAGATGGACCCGGTTAAAGTTCAGGCTGTACAGGAATGGCCTAGGCCTATTGGTTTGAAATCGATACAGAGGTTTTTGGGTTTCGCCAGTTATTACAGAAAATTCATAAAAAATTTTTCTATTATTGTCAAATCGCTGACCGATCTCACCAGGAAAGGTGCTAATGCGGTTCAGTGGACTTCTGAGGCCATTGAAGCTTTTGTGTTTTTAAAGGAGAGGTCACCTCTGCTCCCATCCTTATGCAGCCTGATGTGACTAAGCCGTTTTTGGCTGAGGTTGATGCTTCTTCGGTGGGGGTTGGTGCGGTGTTGTCTCAGGAAAACAAAGATGGAGTACATCCCTGTGCCTTTTTTTCAAAAAAATTTTCCGAGACTGAACTTAATTACGATATTGGTAATCGGGAATTGCTGGCGATTAAACTCGCATTTGAACACTGGCGTCACCTCTTGGAAGGTGCTGAATTTCCCGTTCAGGTTTTCACTGATCATAAAAATCTGATCTATCTTGATGCTGCCAAGCGCTTGAATGCCCGTCAGGCTAGGTGGGCACTTTTTTTCTCGCGGTTTAATTTTTCCATTACTTACATCCCGGGTACCAAGAATGTTAAAGCGGATGCTTTGTCTCGCAGCTTTTCTCCCATGGTCGGTGTTGAGGAGGAGGAGGAGACCATTTTACAAGAAGGTGTTGTGATTGCTGCTTTGGACTCCGTTTTGGAGGATGAGATTCTTAAAGCACAGGAGAATGCCCCATCTAACACTCCCCATGGGAGGTTGTTTGTGCCTAGGACCTTTAGGAGAGATTTGTTTGTTGAGTGTCATGAGTCTCGGCTGGCAGGTCATCCAGGAATTTCTGAGACCAAGAGACTTGTGGGTCGCAGTTTTTGGTGACCTGGATGGCAGAAGGAAGTCATTAAGTGGGTGCGCCAATGTACTGTGTGTGCAAGATCCAAGTCTTCGCATGCTCCTGCTGCGGGGTTGCTTTGCCCTCTGGAGGTTCCTAGTGCACCTTGGACACATCTGGCTATGGACTTTATTACTGACCTTCCTCCCTCTGAAGGTTTCACGGTCATCTGGGTGGTCGTGGACCGTTTTAGCAAGATGTGTCACTTGGTTCCCTTCATCAAACTGTCTTGCGCTAAGACACTCGCTAAGGCCTTTGTCAAGGAGATTGTCAGACTACATGGTGTTCCTACTGACTGTTTCTGATAGGGGACCTCAGTTCGTGGCTCGTTTTTGGCGTGCCTTTTGTGACAGGTTGGGAGTTCATTTGTCGTTTTCATCCGGATATCATCCTGAGTCTAATGGCCAGACAGAAAGGAAGAACCAGGATGTTGAGCAGTTCTTGCGTTGTTTTGTGGCAGACAATCAAGAGGGGTGGTCTGAGTTTCTGCCACTTGCTGAATTTGCTCTTAACAACCATACATCCTCTTCTGCTGGGTGTTCGCCTTTTTTTTGTTGTTCTGGGAGACATCCGTCTTTTGGGTCATTTTCCAAATTGGTTTCGGCTGTGCCTGAGGAGGAGAGTTTTTCCGGTGATTTGGAGAGAGTTTGGACGGATGTGCGTGGTAATCTTCAGGAGGCTAACAAAAAATCTAAGAGGTACTTTGATAGGAAACGGCAAGAGGTTTTGTTTGCTGTTGGTGACATGGTTTGGTTGTCCTCTAAGAATCTGCGATTGAGGATTCCTTCTAAAAAATTGGGTCCCAAGTTCGTAGGGCCCTTTAAGGTACTTCAGATAGTTAACCAATCTGCTGTTAGGCTGGAGGTTCCTACGTCCTGGAGGATTAATCCGGTGTTTCATGTTTCTCTGTTGAAAAAAGCTGATGTGTCGGATGGTGACGCCTCTGCCACTGTTCCTCCGGTGGTGGAGGACGGGGAATATGAGATTTCCCGCATCCTAAATTCTAGACGGTATAGAGGGAGTTTGCAGTATCTCGTCGCTTGGAAGGGTTTCGGACCTGAGGATAACTCATGGGTGAGGGCGGATGATGTTTCTGCCCCCAGACTTGTCCGAGCGTTTCACAGGAGGTTTCCTGGTAAGCCTGGGCCTAGGGGATCCGGAGGATCCTCTTAGAAGAGGGGGTACTGTTACAACTGTCCTGTTAGGTTTTTTTTAGTTTGCTGGTCACATGACCATTTTTGCCTTTTTTATCCGGCTCCGCCCTCCTGGCTTTGCTGGACTTCATTTGTATTTACTACTGTTGAGCTAGCTTGTTGCTCTATTGCCGTTCTCTGTTAGTTTTGCTAGGTCTTCTGACCTCTATGCTTTTTGTTGTGTGTTTGTCTTTGACTGCTACTATTTCTGCTAGGAGGTGTCCAACTTATCCCAGTCCCTAGATCTTGTAGGGATCCCTCCCCCACATCTATAGGTCTGCGTTCAGACTAGCCGAGGACTTTAGCGGGTCTGATCGCAGGATCAGGTTCCCCGTTACATCGTAGGGATCTAGTTTAGTTCTATTGTAGGGACAGATCTCCTGCCTTTCCTTAGTTTCTGTAGCAGATCATAACAGTAGTTCAGTCAGAGCTGACAGGGAGCCGCAGCTCAGCCTGAGCTCAGCTCCACGAGGTAGGCCTAGAGAGAAGGCCGGGGCCAGAGAGGAGAAGAGAAGAAGGAGAAGGAAGGAAGGAGAAGCGACAGAGGAGTAGAAAGGCTCCAGAAACAAGAAGGCAGAAGGGACCCTAAGAGAGCAGAACGGACAGCAACCGTTGCAAACCCGTGTTATATCGGGTGAAGGGTCAGGCTGTGGAAGGGTACCGGATTCCCAAGTTGGTGGAGGTAAATCATCCCTCAGCCAAGAACCGGAGATCGTGATCATTTATTGGTGCGACCCCCCGCCAAACCTGCTAGGAAGGCGCCATATAGGATAGCGGGAAGCGGAGGCCAACGCTTACCCGACACGGTCCGCGGTAGCTGGACAGAAGTTTGGTCACTAGTGGGGCACGAGAGGCCAGAGAAAGGACAGAAGGGGGTCCTGTGCCATACTCCTGAATTGCCTGGGGGTTGACCGAGCTCCTCACCTGGTGAACGCAGCACAACTTGGGCAGTCATTGCTGACAGAAGTGACTTGGATAACAACTGTGAGTAAAAACCCTGGACTGCACCATTGGACTCAGTGTGATCTTTGCTGCGCCTGCACCATCACCCCCAGCATCCACCTACACTGCCCTGAGGCTACACTCTTCCCGTGGGGAGTTATCCTATCCCTGTGCTGCACACCAACACCAGCCGCAGCGGTCTGCCTTGCAGCGGCGGTTATCTCTGACCGCAATCAATGGGTGGCGTAGTTGGACATTCAAAACACTGATAAATAGACTGCCACCTTTTGGTCTGACCACCCTGAGCCACGGGATCGGGTTGCCACTACTACCCCCATCAGCAGCGTACACCAGAAGGCCCGGTTCTGGGTACCCCACGGCCCAGGGGGGCAAGTCAAAAACGTAAAGCCCGAGCATGCTGAAGATAATACTTCGCAAAAGAAACATACTTCGCATCCCTCATATCCTCCCTGTCTCACAACCCCAAACAACTATTCAACACCTTCAATTCTCTCCTCCGTCCCCCAGTGCCTCCTCCCTCTCCTCTTATTTCAGCCGAAGACTTTGCCTCATTCTTCAAGCAGAAGGTTGACACCATCAGACAAAGCTTTTGCCTAAAGCCCCCACAGCTCCTCCCCACACCTACTCAACCCTCCTCCTTCAAAACCACCTTCTCCACCATTACGGAAGATCAACTTTCCTCTTTACTCTCAAAATCACACCTCACCACCTGTAAACTTGACCCAATCCCGTCCCACCTCATCCCAAAGCTTACCACTATCTTCATCCCAACCCTAGCCCACCTCTTTAACCTGTCACTAACAACTGGTGTCTTCCCCTCATGCTTCAAACATGCCTCTATCACACCCATCCTCAAAAAGCCCTCCTTTGACCCATCCTCTCTGTCTAGCTATCGCCCCATATCACATCTCCCCTATGCCTCAAAACTACTGGAACAACATGTCCATTCTGAACTGTCCTCCCACCTCTCCTCCTGCTCCCTCTTCAACCGCTTACAATCTGGTTTCCGATTGCACCATTCTACTGAAACGGCACTGACTAAAGTCACCAACGACCTACTAACTGCCAAATCTAAGCGACACTACTCCGTCCCCCTCCTCCTAGACCTGTCATCTGCCTTCAACACAGTGGACCATTCCCTCTTACTACAAACTCTCTCATCTCTCAGCATCACAGACTTGACCCTATCCTGGAACTGCTCATACCTAACAGGCAGGACATTCAGTGTCTCCCACTCATGCACTACCTCCTCATCTCGCCCCCTATCTGTCGGTGTCCCCCAAGGTTCAGTCCTAGGACCTCTGCTCTTCTCCATCTACACCTTAGGCCTGGGACAGCTCATAGAGTCCCATGGCTTTCATTATCACCTCTATGCTGATAACACGCAGATCTACCTCTCTGGACCCGATATCTCCTCCCTACTAACCAAAATCCCACAATGTCTGTCTGCTATTTCATCCTTCTTCTCTGCTAGATTTCTAAAACTTAACATGGACAAAACAGAATTCATCATCTTTCCGCCATCCCATTCACCCCCCCAACTGACCAATCTATCAATGTCAATGGCTGTCCACTCTCCCCAGTTCCTGCTGACTCCAACTCAAGAATAGCTCCCGGATCTTCACATTCCTCAACCATGAATCTGCAAAAACACTAGTGCACGCCCTCATCATCTCCCGCCTCGACTACTGCAACCTCCTGCTCTGTGACCTCCTTTCTACCACTCTTGCACCCCTCCAATCTATCCTAAACTCTGCTGCCTGACTAATCCACCTGTCCCCCCGCTATTCCCCGGCCTCTCCTCTCTGTCAATCTCTTCACTGGCTCCCCAGTGCCCAGAGACTCCAGTTCAAAACCCTAACCATGGCATACAAAGCCATTCACAACCTGTCTCCTCCATATATCTCTGACCTAGTCTCCCGTTACATACTCGCACGCAACCTCCGATCCTCACAAGATCTCCTTCTCTACTCCCCTCTTATCTCCTCCTCCCACAATCGCATACAAGATTTCTCCCGTGCTTCCCCCCTACTCTGGAACTCTCTACCCCAACACATCAGACTCTCGTCGACCGTGGAAACCTTCAAAAGGAGCCTGAAGACCCACCTCTTCCCACAAGCCTACAACCTGCAGTAACCACCGCCGCATGACCAGCTCCACCCTCACCTAATGTATCCTCACCCATCCCTTGTAGATTGTGACCCCTCGCGGGCAGGGTCCTCGCTCCTCCTGTACCAGTCGCTGTCACATTGTGTTCAAGATTATTGTACTTGTTTTTGCTATGTATACCCCTTTTCACATGTAAAGCGCCATGGAATAAATGGCGCTATAATAATAAATAATAATAATAATAGGTGCTCGTCCGAGCATGCTCGTAAATCTTGAGCAATGAGCATGCTCAATCATCACTAATAGCAAGTCTTCAGCCCTGCTATGTGTAGCAGAAATGCTCATCTGCTATGAACACCGACCGCAGGGCGATGGTCATAGCAGGTCGACAATGACAACCATAGGGGTCTCCTGCAGACCCCGGGTTGTCATGTCAACCAATCAGCACCTCGCGATCACGTGGCAGGGGTAATTCCACTTGTGGCTGTTAGGGGCACATCTGATCAAATCAGCTGTCATGTGCCTGAAACGATGCGGGCTCAGCGCCGGAGCCCACATCAAAGAGGGGGAGGTCATAAAGAGAAGTCGCAAAGGGGTTACTGTTACTAATATTACCTTGTTAATTTCTAGTAAAACACATGAATGAGGTGCAGTTCAGTATTCCACCAGTAGATGACGTAACAGGCCACAATAGGGCAGTTCAGGAGAGAGTTTTTTTTTCCAATAAAAGAAACAATTATGTCCATCCTGAAGAGTCCTTTGAGGTTAATTGTTGTACATCTTCTATCAACATAGGGTCTTCTTCGTCATTTCATTTACACCAAGAGAACAAATGGTTTGTAATTTATATATCCAAAAGATTTATTTTCTTTTGCGTGAATTAAATCTGTTTTGTGTAAGTTCTGGTATATATGTGGGTGTTATGGATATTGGATTGTTGTGATTAGGATGGAAAAGTGTACAAAGTTTAGATAGGCTATGTGCTGTATTCGCGGGATCATTATGCCAGGATATTTTCTCTTCTCCCTCATGACAACGCAAAAGAGGAAGAGAAAAAGCGTAAGAGGCGTCTGATACCACAAACGTTGGTCGATTCACTTCAGGCATTTGCCATTCTTGTTAGTGTTGTGTGTGAAAAGTCACAGGAGAATTGTTTGACTCCTTTTTGCTGCATGGATGCCATAGTGGAGGTGCATAGTATGTACATTAGTATTCCAAATAATAGCAGTCCAATATGACTAACGAGATTAATCACTGTTTTTGGTATATATTATATTACCACCACATGACAAACAATTTACCAGTTGGTGCAGTAGATTCTTAGAAAACCAACAAACTCCGCATTCATGATCTGCATGTTTATGAGTCTGTGTATTCGAATAATTAATTGTTAGGGGATGTGTTCAAAATAATAGCAGTGTGGAGTTCAATAGTGAGGTCAATCATTCTGTGAAGACACAGGTGTGAATCAGGTGGCCCTTATTTAAGGATGAAGCCAGCACATGTTGTACATGCATTTCTCCTTGAAAGCCTGAGAAATATGGGTCATTCGAGACATTGTTCAGAAGAACAGCGTACTTTGATTAAAAAGTTGTTTGGAGAGGGTAAAACTTATATAGAAGTGCAGACTATGATAGGCTGTTCAGCTATAATGATCTCCAATGCTTTAAAATGGAAAGTGAAACCAGAGAGACGTGGAAAAAAACAGAGGAATACCATTCGAATGGATCGAAGATTATCCAGAATGGAAAAGGTTCAGCCAATGATCAGCTCCAGGATGATCAAAGACAGTCTCAAGTTACCTGTGAGTACTGTGACAGAAGATGCCTGTGTGAAGCTAATCTCTTAGCAAGAAGTCCCTGCAAAGTCCCACTGTTAAAAAAAGACATGTACTGAAGCGGATACAATTTGTCAAAGAACACATCAACTGGCCTAAAGAAAAGTGGAGAAACATTTTGTGGACTGATGAAAGTAAAATTGTTCTTTTTGGGTCCAAGGGCCACAGACAGTTTGTCAGATGACCCCTAAACTCTGCATTCAAGCCACAGTACACTCTGAAGACAGTGAAGCATGGTGGAGCAAGCATCATGATATGGGCACGTTTCTCTTACTATGGTGCCGGACCTATTTACCGCATACCAGAGATTATGGACCAGTTTGCATATATTAAAATACTTGAAGAGGTCATGTTGCCTTACGCTGAAGAGGATATGCCCTTGAAATGGGTGTTTCAACAAGACAACTACCCTAAACACACCAGTAAACGATCAAATTATTGGTTGCAGTCCAACATAATTGAGGTTATGGAGTGACCAGCCCAATGACCGGATCTTAATCCGATAGAACACTTGTGGGGTGACATCAAAAATACTGTTTCTGAGGCAAAGCCAACAGATGCCAAAAAATTGTGGGATGTAGTCAAAGCATCCTGGGCTGGAATAACAGTTGACAGGTGCCAGAAGTTGGTTGACTCTATGCAACATACATGTGAAGCAGTTCTAAAAAACTGAGTATACAACTAAGTATTAGGTTAATGATTCACAGGAATGCCAAATCCTAAAAAAGAGTACATATTTTGAGTTTGTAAAGACAAATGCAGACACTGCTATTTTTTTTAGAACAGCCCATTGTTCATTTTTTGCTATTTTCTGTAAAATAGTTAAAAATTATATACATTTCTCTTCATGTTTAGAATTAGAAAACAGTGTGCAATGTTCCCAATGCATGGAAATAAAAACTAGTATAAAGGTTTTGTGCTTAACTCATGTTATTTAACCCACTGCTATTAGTTTGAACACTATTGTAGGTGTACCACAACCACACTGTGTGCAGAATTATTAGGCAAATTAGTATTTTGATCACATGATACTTTTTATACATGTTGTCCTACTCCAAGCTGCATAGGCTTGAGAGCCAACTACCAATTAAGTAAATCTGGTGATGTGCATCTCTGTTATGAGGCGGGGTGTTGACTAATGACATCAACACCCTATAGAAGGTGTGCTTAATTATTAGGCAACTTCCTTTCCTTTGGCAAAATGGGTCAAAAGAGAGGTTTGACGGGCTCTGAAAAGTCCAAAATTGTGAGATGTCTTGCAGAGGGATGCAGCAGTCTTGAAATTTCCAAACTTTTGAAGCGTGATCACCGAACAATCAAGCGTTACATGTCAAATAGCCAACAGGGTTGCAGAAAGTGTGTTGGCCACAATCTGTGGATGGAAGCCTGTTGAGTGTCATTATAAAGAAAGGCGGCTATATTGATCACTAATTTTTTTGGTTTTTGTTTTAGCATGTCAGAAATGTTTATTTCTGTATTTTGTGCACTGATATTGGTTTACCTGGTGAAAATAAACAAGTGACATGGGATTATATTTGGTTTTTAATAAGTTGCCTAATAATTCTGCACAGTAATAGTTACCTGCACAAACAGATATCCTCCTAAGAGAGCCAAATCTAAAAACACCCCACTCCAACTTCCAAAAATATTAAGCTTGGATATTTAAGAGTCTTTTGGGTTGATTGAGAACATAGTTGTTGATCAATAATAAAAATAATCCTCTAAAATACAACTTGCCTAATAATTCTGCACACAGTGTATACTTTGTTCACAATATTTGAATGAGGCACTACAGTTGGTGCCTTCCATGGTGTATGGATGACCCTACTTGCATTTTTTGGCAGGATTTGCACTTAGTGCATAGCCTTTATGAGTCTAGAAGTACTACTATATGTCAAATTGACCAGAATGTGCATGAGACCCTCCTTTATTCTAATACAGGATGTATCAGAATCCCTAATTTTTGGCAGTTCTTTTTTTCCTTCATAAATTACACTGAAATTATCTATTTGTTAATCAAAAATAAAATTTTGGTTTAAGTCATTATACAGGAAAAAAATGATTCTTAAAGAAGTTGTCCAGTACTTTAGATTACCCCTCCAATGTATCCCCACGGGGCCCCTAAGAATTTTTGTAATTAGCTTACGTTGCAGCCAAGGATAGCGCCGCTCACAGGCATCACGTGACCCCGCGCTGACGTCACGACAAGTGAGGCGTGACAGCTGGATTGTGGGCGCGATCACCCCCCGCGTCACACCCAGCATTCACCCCGTGCGTTACCAATGAATGGGGAGAGGGATAGCGTGAGATGGATGCCGGGTGTGACGCGCGGGGTAACCCCGAATACAGCCTGGCATTCACCATGGAATGTGGAAGAGAGAGACCCCCGGCTGCTGCCAGCACTTGTCGTGACATCAGGGGATATCAGAGCCGGCTGCAGCCGGGGGTCACGTGATGCCTGTGAGCGGCCAGTGATAGCGCCGCTCACAGGCATTATCTGCAACGTAAGGTAATTACAAAAGTCCTTAGGGGCCCAGGGGGGATACATTGTGGGGGTAATCTAAAGTACTGGGCAACCCCTTTAACATTTTTGTTCCTGTTAAATGCAATTTCTCATTGATTGGGAATGTTTTATTCTCAGTCCTTAAAGTGGAGAAAAAGTGTCACACCATTGTTCTCAGCAGAGATCTGGGAGTCAGAGATGCCTCCAGGGGTCTTCCCCATGCTGTTCTCCTTCCATTCAGCACTTTTTCCATCCATTTGAACATTTTCACTGCCGCCCAGACCTCCTTGTAGGGTCTTCCAGAAAAATGCTCGGATTTCTCATTGACTTCCATTATACTTGTTACTTGAAATGAGCACACGAACATTAGGAATTGTTCGGTTCGAGTAACAAGCATCTGAGCAGTTTAGTGCTCACTCATCTATAGTCTTAATATGTGCTGTTATCTACCACTATATGGTCACCAAATAGTGGTAATATCGGTTAGTGACCCACTCGGATGTTTCGCCTCCCCTGTGCTTGAAGTCTTAGCTACGCTTCTGGTGGATTGTGGCTGCTGGGACCTCCAGGATGCACAGCACAGAATCCAACTTGTTCTTGTGCCTGAATCTGAAATAGAGCGCTACTAAGGTAAAAGTATCTGAGTTCTTGTAAAATCAGTGGATCAGGGCATGTTTCCCCCTAGCTTGGTTGCCACTTTTTGTGCACACAATGTCTATTTCAGGTGGTTTCTGCCTGGTTCCCTTATGAAAAGCACTCAATAAAATTTAATTGAACAAACACTGCAATGTAAAAACAACTTGCTGTGCAAACTGTATGTTTCAGTCTTGTCTAATCTTCTGTTTCGTGTCCAAACCATTGGACAGATATAACATGTGTAGCATTGATATGCCATAAATGTCAGTAATATTCAATTCAATTCAAAAGGACATTAACCAATTTATTTTTTTTTAATTAAGAATTAAATGGAAGGTTGAAAAGATGTTCTTGGAGGCCTTTGACTTTTGCAGATATTTCTCGCTGGTCAGATGGCCACAGGTACAGTAGATGGTACAACTCTTTCCATGCAGGTACAGCATTGATGGTGGATGTGCTGTACTTTCTTCAGGGCACTAGATGTGAGGGTTTTCTGCCCTTGAGATGTTTCTGGTGCCCTGGTGACAGTGGGCAAAAATGCAGCTTTGTCTGATAGTGCGAGCAGCCCTGGATAATCCACGCCGGCAGGATGATATCATCCGGCGGAAGATAGAACCTATAAAAAAGATGAAAACCGATGTAAGTAATGGGACTCCATATTAGAGGACACTACTGTGGTGTCTCTGTGGGAGGCCGGTAGAGGAATCTTCTCCATACATAGGTGCGGGATCATTGTCAGCCATCATACATGTGACAATCCCACCACTGACAGATGACATCTGCTCCACATGACTTATCTCACTGACATCATACAACATGGAGGTTATCCTCACACTTACCTCGCCTACTACTTTCCCCCTCTTCCACTTTATCTGTTCTTTGCTGTTTTCTCAGATTTAGTGCAGATTTCTTTCTCTCCTTAACTGGAGGTTCTAATAAGAAGTCAGAAAAAGATGTTGATTATAAACTCCTCAAAGATTCATTTTATATGTTTATAGAGTTACTCAAACTGGTTAATCTGCACTTGTAGCTTTTCTGTGTGCGGCCATGTGGTGTCTCCCTTATTAACATGACATTACTTGCAGCAACCAAAGTGTTTTTATATAATCCGTCAGATAACACTTAAGCGTAAGTTTAAAGAAGACTCATCACCAGGTCTTAAGTGTCCAGAATTCACTCTTACTTTATTCCCCTGCTCCCCTGAGGACTCTGTTTTTGGTTTTTATTAAAATCCCCCTTAGGCTATGTGCCCACGATGCAGAAATGCTCCGGATTTTTTCCTGAGCGTTTCTGCATCTCCCTGGCACAAAAAGGCATGCGGATTGAACATGCGGATTGTACATGCGGATTGTACATGGGGATTGTACATGCGGATTGTACATGTGTTTTTCCTGCCAGGGACATGCGGATCATGCGATTTCGCATGCGGGTTGTCAAGCACTTTCCAAGCGATTTTAGCATCACTTGGAAAGTGCTTGACAACTTGGTCACACTATATAAATCCATGCAACCGGCAGCCGGCATGGATTTATATAGTGTGACCGAAAGAATGGTAAAAAATAAATATACTTACTTTCTGATGCCCCCGGAGTCCTTTTCTTGGCTTGCCGGCAGCTCGCGGTAGATTTAAGGACCTGCCGACATCATTGGTCGCATGACCCGTCACATGACTAAATGACGTCAGCGCAGGTCCTTTAGTCTACCGCGAGCTGCCGGCAAGCCCAGACAAGGAACCGGAGGCCATCAGAAGGTAAGTATCATATTTATTTTTTATTTTATTCTTTTTTTTTTACAGGTTCTATGGTAGGGGGGGTCTGGAGGAGAGTCTCCTCTTCTCCAGACCCGAGTAGCATCCGTACATTGAAACACATGGATTCCGCATGTACAGATGCAGTGATGCGGATTCCATGCGTTCCAATGCAAGTCAATGGCGGTGAAAACGCAGGACTTCTGCAAAATAATTGGTAGTGCTGCGGATTTTTCCGCAATGATAATCCGCAGCGGAAATTTCTGCAGCATGTGCACAGCACATGCGGATTATCATTGGGGAACATGGCAGGCCTTCTACCAAGCGTTTTTTAAGCGTTTCTGCGGCGGAATTGCTGCTGCGGAAACGATTAAAAACGCATTGTGAGCACACCGCCTTACAGTTCCACAGACAGGGGCCTTTTTATTTAGTGGTCATTTTTATGGTCTTTACCACACTATAATACTGAAGAAGAGGCTGAAGACACCCCCCCCCCCCCCAGATAATCCTGTTAGCACCACCCCCTTGTAAAGACCATAAAAATGAGCACTAAATAAAACTGCCAATAACTCTGGAACCGTATGGTGGATTTTACCAAAACAAAAAATTGAATACTCAGGGGCAGCGGGAATAAAGTAAGTCATTATCTGAGCCTTCATGTGCAGATTCACATTACACTTTTGTATCATAGCCTATAATGGGATGGTCTATAAATCTGTACATACCTGACAATGAGGGCGAGGATGACTCACACTTTTTAGCAGTGACACACTGATTGTCACCATCATCAGTTTTGGAAGGGGGAGATTCTTTATGCCTGTTTGGTAGAAGAAAGTCAAGTAAATTACAAGGGAAAACAATACAAAAAGGAAGAACACCTGTCTGTAAGGCCATTTGGGACATCATAAAGGGGATACTCTGCTCAGGACCCCATTCTACCAGCAAGAATGGAGTCTAACTAGTAATATTGGCCTATAAAGTGCTGGGAATGAATGGCTCGTTGCAATGATCAACTGATATTGCTGTGTAATCACAAGCCAGATCCACAGCAATCAGTTATCATGGGGTGGTGGATGCTGGATTTAGATTTGTGTTACTCGTGTCTGAGCATATATCAGAGCTAAATCTCATAATAATAATAATAATCTACTCACAAGTCTTGGTGTTTTTTGCTGTTCTCAGGGGTACACTCTGGAGGTGACATAGGTTCTTCAATGGTCACCATCTTGGTACTGGTGGTATATAGCTAAAAAAACACAAAGAAATATAAAATATAAATAGATATATTTTGAAACTTTTTTTCTAATCATAGGTTTTATTCATTTTATTGACCTACATGATTTAGATATACTTACTTTGGAAAACCTTTGAGAAGATGATTCAAAGTTTTTGATTTCTGGACAGTCATTGTCCTCACTTGTGTCCCCATCATCTGAATTCCTAAATTTATAACCCACAGAGCGATCTGAAAAGTAAAAGTGTTATGAGAAATTATTAGTATAAGAGCCAGTCAGACAGTCACCATGTTATTACACATTATGATGGGAACTGATTGTCACACATAATGAAAGAAAAGACACTCAGCAGTTTTCTGCCGATAACGTCTCATTTTACTTACTGCTAAAATAGCGGGTGTCCTCATCTGATCTTAGATCAGGAACGAACAGAGGCTTCTGACTTAGAAGGTTGTTAAAGTTTAAGGCACGCAGAAATGGATGAATTTTGATCTCGTGTGCCCCTCCTGGAAAAGGAAGACAAGAAAAAAATTGATACAGTTATTGTCAGAGAAACTACTCCGTATCTATACAGTTTATGTTAATCTGAACTGGAGATTTAAAAGAGCCAACATGAAGGAACTGAACTGAACATTATAGCATGAAGAATGGGGAATGGACACGTTGGTAGAGACCTTCAGTGCTCATCCTCATGGACACCTTCATTTGCCCAGAGGTGTAATAAGTCATTATTAATACTATAATCATATTACCTGTCCCAAGTCTTTGTTCTGGATTTTTTCTGAGTAGCTGAGTGATGATGCCCCGAGCATTTGGTGGAGGAAAGGAATTACATCTCCAAACAATGTCATCTGTGATATAAAAAGAAAATATTACAGGAAATAAAACCTCTTCATTTATTTACATAAAAAAGCATTTTCCTTAAAAAAGCTAGAAACTGAACCAAGGAACAAATCAAACCAAATAACAGCGACATGACAAGCAGTCAGATTATTTTACTTACCACTGAGGATACTGCGTAATTTCTCCTTTTGGGAAGCCCTATAAAATGGTGTATATCCAAAGAGAAATTCATATAGGATGATGCCTACTGACCACCAGTCAACAGGTCTTCCATAGCCTTTCCTTAGGATAACTTCTGGGGCCATGTAACTAGACGTGCCAGCAGTCTGGAAAACAACAGAAGAATGAGATGATGATCAATACATACGACAAATAACATCAGTGGAAATGTGATGAGAAATGATCAGAGAAGGAGAAAGAGATGAGATATGTAAAATAGAAAATCCTGTAAGTAAAGCCGACCTCTTTATCATGGAACTCTTTGGTGATGTCCTTAGTTGGAGTCTTATAGATGTTTGATGTTGGTCTCATGAGGCCAAGTTTTGAAACTCCAAAATCGGTCACTTTAATATGTCCTGTTGATGTTATCAGGAGGCTGTAAAAGAAAAGATGTTGTCAGCCCCAAGTAATAACCCATAGACTGTATAACAAACTAACTTTCATCCCCTTTATTATAGCTCAAGGGTCACTTACTTTACAGTCTTCAGGTCTCTGTGCACCACACCATAGCAGTGCAGATATTCCACAGCAAGGACTGTTTCTGCAATGTACAGACGGGCCAAGGTGATAGGTAAAGGACCCCTGTGCTGTAGAAGATTGCCACAGTCTCCTCCTACAGGAAAAAGCAAATATGACAGGTGAGGGTCTGTTACAGAGTAAATTACACATGATGAGTGTGAATGTGAAACAAGCGGAGATATTGGGACAAGATGGTATATATAGAGATACACTGTGTAATGTAGAGCGTATACTGCAGAGGAACCCTGTACATAGAGACAGAGCCAGGCCTCATCTACAAGCCTCTCATTTATTTCTCTGTGAAAAATTCTCATCTATAAAAACTGTTCAAATACAGAGAAATCTTCCTTTCCTCCATAGCAGATATTGCCGCCATGCTCAGTGAGGACACACAAGGCATCTTAGTAACATTATAGTAAATGCGGTGTGGACATGTAACCGTCCATGTGGACATGTTCAGGTTATATATAAGGTGCTAGGATTAGGCAGACGTGGGCTGGATATAAATACAATGGATGTGTCCTACCTGGTGCATACTCCATGACCATACACAGATGAAATTTAGTAGGAAAGGAGCAGAACATGGAGGCCACAAAGGGACAATCAGCGAATGTAGAGATGTCCCTCTCCTGAAAGGCCCATTTAAGGGTCTTTGGCTTTTTCAGGATCTGCTTGTCCATTTTCTTCATAGCACATATCTTGTTTGTGTCTGTATGGCGAACTAGGTGGACGGATCTGAGGAGGAAGAAAATCCATGATTTATTATGAATTCTTACTAACAGTCCATCCATAGACCTGATCAAGTGATCTCCTGTACTAATGGTTAATACTAGATGTGCGGCCATCACTAGAAATCCATAAAATAACACTCCATAAATGATCACCTATGGAAAGTCCTCATCCACGTCACATCTTAACTGACCTGAAGAGAGACAATTAGATGTGGACAGTGATGTGGAACCATAATTTCTCTATGGTAGCATTGCGCGGGCAGGACATAGCGACATAGGCATCACTATAAGGAGCTCTGAGAAATAAATATTATACCAAGTAAAGCTCACCCAAATCCTCCACAGCTGATCAGTTTGATAGGATTAAAGTCGTCCTTACAAGGATTCACTGATCCGATCAAGGCCTAAAAGGAATAAGAAATGACATTAAGACAACGAAGCTGCAGGAGTATAAAAGCTCCAGATCTCCCGTCTATATTATATCCCCCCTGATTACACTGCAACCGAAGTAGAGGACGTGATAAAAGCCGGACCCCCCACTGACACTATTATATTATAAGTGGATATTCCCCATACACATAAATCATTGTACTGCAGGGGAGGATAAGGGACATCACATGGAGGAGACAGAATAATAACACCACCGTCACACATAATAGGTCTGATCTACATAAGAGCAGAGATATCCCATTGCCATATGGGATGTGTAATTCCCACCCGTCATCTGATGATATACAGACGTCCCATGATACTTACACTGGCAGATTCCTGGATGATCTCTGGTGGCTCAGATGTTCCATCATCAGTATTTGTCGGCACAGTTATTCCTATAATAATGATAAAATAATGAAGAGACGACATGTATTAGTCTATATCACCACTTATATAACACATCCATATAATAATGGAAATGATAAGACCGCTTTACATGGAATATACTAGATATAAGGATATTCTGTACACACTGTATATATTTATGGCATATCTATATATATATACTGTACTATGAACGTGTCATTGCTCAGGATCTGACCGAATCCTCAACAATTACATGATTGGGGACCAATGAGCCTCTTTGCACATTTGTGACCCCCTCCATTATAGTCCATGGGAGCTCATGAGCCGCCAGCGGCCTCATACATTGGATGAAGAGTAAATCTCCATGTTCTCTGTCGTTCTCTATAACTTGATATTTGTATGTAGAATATTAGATGACCGGCTTACCTTCCATCAGATCAGGGTTCGGCCCCGGCTGACAGATATCAGGGTCAGCAATATTTCCGTTTTGCCCCTCTTTGGAGTCGCCTTCAGATGTTTCCTGATGGATATAATATATACAATTAATATAACATTTCACAAATACTACATTACCACATACAATAGACAGGAAGGACTAAACATTGGATTTCCTGGATAATTTCAGTATTGGACGAACTGTACAAAGCCGCCCCCCCCAGTAAATCCACATTAATATACAAACCCTGGCAAAAATTATGGAATCACCGGGCTCGGAGGATGTTCATTCAGTTGTTTAATGTTGTTGAAAAAAACAGATCACGGACATGGCACAAAACTAAAGTCATTTCCAATGGCAACTTTAGGGCTTTAAGAAACACTAAAAGAAATCAATATTAAAAATGAGGTACTCAGTAAGGGTAATTTATTTTAGACCAAGCAGAGGGAAAAAAAATATGGAATCACTAAATTCTGAAGAAAAAATTATGGAATCACACTGTAAATTTCCATTTCCAGACTAACACCTGCATCAAATTAGATCTGCTAGTTAGTCTGCATCTAAAAAGGAGTGATCACACCTTGCAGAGCTGTTGCACCAAGTGGACTGACATGACTCATGGCTCCAACACGAGAGATGTCAATTAAAACAAATTCGAGGATTATCAAACTCTTAAAAGAAGGTAAATCATCACACAATGTTGCCCAAGGAAGACATCAAAGCGTCAAGACTGGAAACTTAATCCAATATGTCTTCAAAACAGGAAATGCACAACAAAACAAATGAGGAATGAATTGGAGGAAACTGGAGTCAATGTCTGTGACCGATCTGTAAGAAACCGCCTAAAGGAAATGGGATTTACATACAGAAAAGCTAAACATAAGCCATCATTAACACCTAAACACAAAAAAAACAAGGTTACAATGGGCTAAGGAAAAGCAATTGTGGACTGTGGATGACTGGATGAAAGTCATATTCAGTGATGAATCGCGAATCTGCATTGGGCAAGGTGATGATGCTGGAACTTTTGTTTGGTGCCGTTCCAATGAGATTTATAAAGATGACTGCATGAAGAGAACATGCAAATTTCCACAGTCATTGATGATATGAGGCTGCATGTCAGGTAAAGGCACTGGGGAGATGGCTGTCATTACATCTTCAATAAATGCGCAAGTTTACATTGATATTTTGGACAGTCTTCTTATCCCATCAATTGAAACGATGTTTGGAGATGATGACATCATTTTTCAAGATGATAATGCATCCTGCCATAGAGCAAAATCTGTGAAAACATTCCTTGAAAGAAGACACATAAGGTCAATGTCATGGCCTGCAAATAGTCCGGATCTGAATCCAATTGAAAATCTTTGGTGGACGTTGAAGCAAATGGTGCATGACAAAGCTCCAACCTGCAAAGCTGATCTGGCAACAGCAATCAGAGAAAGTTGGAGCCAGATTGATGAAGAGTACTGTTTGTCACTCATTAAGTCCATGCCTCAGAGACTTCAAGCTGTTATTAAAGCCAGAGGTGGTGCAACGAAATACTAGTGATGTATTGTAGTGTTCTTTTGTGTGTTTGTTTTTCATGATTCCATAATTTTTTCCTCAGAATTGAGTGATTCTATATTTTTTTCCCTCTGCTTGGTATGAAAAAAATTACCCTTACTGAGTACCACATTTTTAATCTTGATTTCTTTTAGTGTATCTTAAAGCCCTAATGTTGCCATTTGAAATGACTTTAGTTTTGTGCCATGTCTGTTATTTGCTTTTTTTTCAACAACATTAAACAACTGAATGAACATCCTCCGAGCCCGGTGATTCCATAATTTTTGCCAGGGGTTGTATAAGGGACTTGTATCTACCACTGATCTCTAATATCTTCTATCAGAACTGCAGCATTTATAAGAAGGAAGATTGTGATGATCGAGAGAGACAGAAGCGGAAATACTAACTCCGCACCGCTGAGTACAGACTGGCCTCACAGATGATAGAGCTGCAGAGACAGGCGGCCATAAAATGTCCTGTGTCTGCCTGGAGCAGACAGGGAGGCCTCTACCACCATAAATCTGAGCTTCCGCTATATGACGGTAATCTGGAGAAGATCAGACAACAAGGACATGAGATATAGAAGACGATGGCTCCTTACCAGGCGCTCCAGGGAGTAGGCCGGATACTCCAGTACAAGCAGGACATTCTGGGCCAGTTGTTTAATAAAGGCCAATTCTCCACTATGGGATTTTTCTTCAGCCTATAGAGATGGAAATAAACAAGAAAGGAAAATCATGAGAGAAAGTGCAGAATGGAGGAAGCCATTTATGTCACCATGTTACTCCTGATATCGGCACTACAAATACTACATGACAGCTGACGAGGGATCCGGTCATTTGTAAACCTCTAAAAGGAACCTGTCATGTAAAGTAATGCTATTAACCTGCAGATATGGAGTTGATATGCAAGTTAGTAGCATTCTGACACTGTGCGGCTATATTTGCACCGACTGTCTGTCAGTGCCGGGTGCGGTTACAGCCGCTGCTCACTATGCAGAGAACGGTGACTGAAAGCCTGCCGGCGCCACCGATATGACTGAAAGAGCGAGGCTGCCAGGGGGGATACAGTTTATTTGAGTGTGGCGGCTGCATGGTGTCAGAACGCTATTAACCTGCAGGTTAATAGCATTATTTTAGGCGACAGGTTCCCTTTATATCTCCACGTCCACCCTCCACACCTAGGGCGTGTAAGTAAGACACATGACTGTTTACGACTTATGTAAATCGGCCTGTGACAATTAAAAATCACATCTCCCCAAACCCTCTATTTATCAAGTACCGCCTTTTAAATCCTCCTTCCTCTCCTCCATATCTTACAGCGTAAAAAAACAAGTCTTCACTGGGCCCCATCAACAGAAAAATAATAATTGTTTTGGGTCTCAGAATTTAGCGACACAAAGCAAAAAAATATTTTCGCAATATTCTGAATTTTCTTTGCATATTCGGTATCGCCTTAATCGGACTGACGTGGAAAAACATTTTTCCAGGTCATTTTTACTGCATAACAAACGCCGTAAAAACAAAACCCCAAAAAAACTACTGTATATTTTATGGTAAAAAGAATGGAGCCACTCAAAGCTACAACTCTTCTCACAAACGCCAACAGAAAAATAAGAAAGTTATGGCTCTTAAAAGAAAGTGATGAAAAAATGACAGCAAAAAAACTTCAAATTTCCTGGTCCTTACAAGGTTAACCAATCCCATTCACCCCATGGTAACAACCTTCCTGTCCCTATTTCAATTAACCCTTTAGATACCTCAATTTCCCTTGTCATGTAGCCTGTATGCCCTATTTTTGGTCCCCGGCTATTCTTATCTTAGTATTTGGAACAGGTTAAACTTAAACTTGTAATCCCTTATCATATTCTATTATTATTATTATTATTATTATTATTATTATTATTATTATTATTATTATTATAAGATTTGTGCAGATTGCCAGCTATTTACCTGCTGTACGAGTGTCCAGATGTTTTGCTGTAAATGCTCAAGATATTCTGAGCTAATACGACCTTTGTGGTATTTGGTCAGGCAGTCTCTCACAAGATTCATAACCAGCCGGTAAGTGAAGCTGAGGACGCCATCGGGTAGTGGTAGCACAATGTCAGGGGCGTAGGTGGTAAGAATCCCCTGGAGCAGTGCTAACACCTGAAGTCTGTCTGAAGGAATTTCAGACATTTCAAGTAAATCCAAAGTAAATCCAAGCGCAATCAGTATATGATTAGCTATGTAGCTTCTCACTGACAGCAATGACACCGGAATGTCAAAGTGACTATATGGGTGTAAACACTTCTGTAAGTAGTGATGGTTAATTATGATGTCATGATGGAATCTAGTGTTCTCATCTTTTTTTTTTAAACAAACTTTATTTAATGAGACAAAATAGACAAACAAATCAGGTTATAATCCTAGAATCTCCATGACATTTACCAACACAGACCGCATCTTTATAAATAAGTGTGAAATCCATCCAATCATTTTTTTTCCACAATTTTAACAGATTCAATTTTTAACTCTGCATGCAAAACAGCAAAAAAACCACTTTTCTAAAATCCTTATATGAATAGATGTAAAAATAAGTGAATCCATTAGACTTTAAGTAATCCTGTTGTCCCCCTATGTTCCTCCGTATGATACCAGGATGTGTGTCAGAATACTTTCATCAGCTGTGACATATCAGATTGTGTATTGCTATATTCATTAAAAGATCTCAGTTTGTGAAAAAACGCTGTCGTCGCCTTTTCTTTTTGTCTTTCTTACTCAAGTTTGTCATAAACTAATAAGGTTTTCAGAGTTTTAGTTATTTCAGATAATTGAGGTGTCTCTTTCTTCAACCAATATCTAAGTATACATTTTTTAACCACCAAAAGAACTACATGTATTATCTGTATAGACAGAACTCTGTCCCCATCCTCCCGATGTTCTGTTACAATATGATGAAATAAACATGCCCGAGGAGACTGTGGGACTTTAATTCTCCAACCATTATCTAAATAGAGAAGGGTCTCGTCCCACACCATTTGGGTGGAAGGGCATCGCCTGATGCTATCAAACAAATTGGTTTTAGGTTACATTTTGGGCATTTTCATAAATAATGTGATGAAGCATCTTTGTAGGAAAAATTGAAAGCATAAATGGCATTATGAATCAGTTTGTTCTGCATTTCTCTCCATTGTTCATTGCTATTTTTACTTTATCCAAGCCCGTCAAAAGTTTACCATCTCTCTAAGTGTCATTTAGCGCTATACTCCAATGGATAAATAAATCAGGTACCGCAGTGTGCAGAATTTGTCTCTTAATCCTTTGGTATATTGTGGATAGGGAATTTACCCATGAGCTAGACCACATCAATATGTCAAAATCACCCCTCCTTTCCACCTTCCCGAAATCTCTCACCATAGAGCTGTAGAAAGTAACTGTTTGGTGGTACTGTAGACATTGATGATCTCCCATATCATACATCCCTGAGAATTCCAGCCAGGTGAGCAGCCTTCCTTCATTAACATTTAATAAATCCCTTTCTGGTTCCATTGTTTGCAAAGCTTGTTCTGTTTACCCTGAATAAATCTAGGATTTTCCCATAAGGGCACTAATCTAGATAGGTGAAAAGGTTGTTTGTATAATTTTCTTAAAACTTTCTACACAGCCCCGGGCATGGGGAGCAGTGAATATTCCGGCAGCTGACATCGGCGTGTGGGGGCCATAAACAGTGCCAGCAGGAGACCCTTCCCCATAACAATGCAGCATGACATTTTTTTCTTCACATTTTTTTTCTATTTTCCTCCTCTAAAACCTTATGGTCTGTAAAATACAGTATATTAAAAACTGTGGATTAAGACATAGATTTCAAAAAACAAATCACATATATACATTGCTCATTTAACCCCTTTACCATCCTGGGATTTTTTGTTTTTGCATTTTCATTTTTTGATCCCCTTCTACCCAGAGCCATAACTTTTTTTTTCAGTCAATATGGCCGTGTGAGGGCTTGTTTCTCGCGGACGAGTTGTACTTTTGAACGACACCATTGATTTTACCATATTGTGTACTGGAAAACGGGAAAAAAATTCCAAGTGTGGTGAAATTGCAAAAAAAGTGCAATTTGACAATTGTTTTTTTTAACATATTCAGTAAATGCTAAAAGTGACCTGCCATTATGATTCTCCGTGTCATTACGAGTTTGTAGACACCAAACATGTATAGGTTCTTTTTTATTTAAGTGGTGAAAAAAAATTCCAAAGTTTGTAAAAAAAAAAATAATGGAGCCATTTTCAAAGACCCATGGAATCTCCTTTTTTGGGATCTGGGGCCGGGTGAGGGCTTATTTCTTGCGCGCTGAGCTGACGTTTTTATTGATGCCATTTTGGGGTAGATACAATGTTTTATTGCCCGTTATTTTGTTTTATTGCAATGTTGCAGCAACCAAAATTCTACAGTTTTGTTTTTTTTCCTCATTACCGATCTGATTAATTCTCTTTATATTTTGACAGATCGGGTGATTCTGAACTCGCCGATACCAAATATGTGTATTTTTTATTTTTAATTGTTTTATTTTGAATGGGGCAAAAAGAGGGTGATTTGAACTGTTACATTTTTTAAATATTTTTAACAACATTTTTTTTACTTTTTACCTGCTTTAATAGCCTCCATGGGAGAGTTGAAGCTGCCATCGTCTGATCACTTGTGCTACACATAGCAAGTAGTGATGATCGAGCATGCTCATTGCTCGAGATTTACGAGCATGCTCAGGTGAGCACCTATTATCTTCAGTGTGCTCGGGCTTTAAGTTTTCGTCACTCCGGGAACGTGATTTGCGACTGTTTGACAGCTTTAATACATGTGAGGAATGCCTGTTTTTCCAGCATTCCACACATGTATTAAAGCTGTCAAACAGTCGCAAATCATGTTCACGGAGCTACGGAAATGTAGCGCCCCGAGGGTTCAGTTGCTTCAGGGGTATTGCACCTCAACCAGAGGTGTGATATTCCACTTCCAGGTAAGGATGGAGTGTGGACCAGGGGTCAGTTAGCTGCACACACATACACTCCCCATTTCCGGGGGACAGCTCGCCGGTGCTCCCATATTGCAGGCACAATTGACCATGTCCCTGGCTGGAGTGGGGAGGGAGGAGAGAACCCAGTGGTGTGGGAGCAAAAGGGGACAGTTTCTGGAGCATAGGAAGGAGCTCATTGGGTGCAGGTCACCTGAGCTCAGACACAGAGAAGCAGATAAAAGGTGGGAGCCATCTTGTTGAGAGTAGAGAGAAAAGGAGTAGAGAGTAGTTCAGTCAGAGCTGACAGGGAGCCGCGGCTCAGCCTGAGCTCAGCTCCACGAGGCAGGCCTAGAGAGAAGGCCGGGGCCAGAGAGGAGAAGAGAAGAAGGAGAAGGAAGGAAGGAGAAGAGACAGAGGTGTAGAAAGGCTCCAGAAACAAGAACGCAGAAGGGACCCTAAGAGAGCAGAACGGACAGCAACCGTTGCAAACCCGCGTTATATCGGGTGAAGGGTCAGGCTGTGGAAGGGTACCGGATTCCCAAGTTGGTGGAGGTAAATCATCCCTCAGCCAAAAACCGGAGGTCGTGATCATTTATTGGTGCGACCCCCCAGGACATTCAGTGTCTCCCACTCATGCACCAACTCCTCATCTCGCCCCCTATCTGTCGGTGTCCCCCAAGGTTCAGTCCTAGGACCTCTGCTCTTCTCCATCTACACCTTAGGCCTGGGACAGCTCATAGAGTCCCATGGCTTTCATTATCACCTCTATGCTGATAACACACAGATCTACCTCTCTGGACCCAATATCTCCTCCCTACTAACCAAAATCCCACAATATCTGTCTGCTATTTCATCCTTCTTCTCTGCTAGATTTCTAAAACTTAACATGGACAAAACAGAATTCATCATCTTTCCACCATCCCATTCACCCCCCCAACTGACCTATCTATCAATGTCAATGGCTGTCCACTCTCCCCAGTCCCTCAAGCTCGCTGCCTTGGAGTAACCCTGGACTCTGATCTCTTCTTCAAACCACATATCCAAGCCCTTTCCACTTCCTGCTGACTCCAACTCAAGAATAGCTCCCGGATCTTCACATTCCTCAACCATGAATCTGCAAAAACACTAGTGCACGCCCTCATCATCTCCCGCCTCGACTACTGCAACCTCCTGCTCTGTGACCTCCCTTCTACCACTCTTGCACCCCTCCAATCTATCCTAAACTCTGCTGCCTGACTAATCCACCTGTCCCCCCGCTATTCCCCGGCCTCTCCTCTCTGTCAATCTCTTCACTGGTTCCCCATTGCCCAGAGACTCCAGTTCAAAACCCTAACCATGGCATACAAAGCCATTCACAACCTGTCTCCTCCATATATCTCTGACCTAGTCTCCCGTTACATACCCGCACGCAACCTCCGATCCTCACAAGATCTCCTTCTCTACTCCCCTCTTATCTCCTCCTCCCACAATCGCATACAAGATTTCTCCCATGCTTCCCCCCTACTCTGGAACTCTCTACCCCAACACATCAGACTCTCGTCGACCGTGGAAACCTTCAAAAGGAGCCTGAAGACCCACCTCTTCCCACAAGCCTACAACCTGCAGTAACCACCGCCGCATGACCAGCTCCACCCTCATCTAATGTATCCTCACCCATCCCTTGTAGATTGTGAGCCCTCGCGGGCAGGGTCCTCGCTCCTCCTGTACCAGTCGCTGTCACATTGTGTTCAAGATTATTGTACTTGTTTTTGCTATGTATACCCCTTTTCACATGTAAAGTGCCATGGAATAAATGGCGCTATAATAATAAATAATAATAATAATAGGTGCTCGTCCGAGCATGCTCGTAAATCTTGAGCAATGAGCATGCTCAATCATCACTAATAGCAAGTCTTCAGCCCTGCTATGTGTAGCAGAAATGCTCATCTGCTATGAACACCGACCGCAGGGCGACGCTCATAGCAGGTCGACAATGACAACCATAGGGGTCTCCTGCAGACCCCGGGTTGTCATGTCAACCAATCAGCACCTCGCGATCACATGGCAGGGGTAATTCCACTTGTGGCTGTTAGGGGCACATCTGATCAAATCAGCTGTCATGTGCCTGAAACGATGCGGGCTCAGCGCCGGAGCCCACATCAAAGAGGGGGAGGTCATAAAGAGAAGTCGCAAAGGGGTTACTGTTACTAATATTACCTTGTTAATTTCTAGTAAAACACATGAATGAGGTGCAGTTCAGTATTCCACCAGTAGATGACGTAACAGGCCACAATAGGGCAGTTCAGGAGAGAGGGTTTTTTTCCAATAAAAGAAACAATTATGTCCATCCTGAAGAGTCCTTTGAGGTTAATTGTTGTACATCTTCTATCAACATAGGGTCTTCTTCGTCATTTCATTTAAACCAAGAGAACAAATGGTTTGTAATTTATATATCCAAAAGATTTCTTTTCTTTTGCGTGAATTAAATCTGTTTTGTGTAAGTTCTGGTATATATGTGGGTGTTATGGATATTGGATTGTTGTGATTAGGATGGAAAAGTGTACAATGTTTAGATAGGCTATGTGCTGTATTACCAGGGGAGGTAACTATAAGCGCATTTTGGCGCAGCTGGAATGCCGCTGGATTGCAGTACTGGACACGGTGACCCCTGGTGGTCTTAATGAACACAATAGTTTCTCTTCATTCTTGTAGGTTCTCTTCTCCTTTGTTTTTAATGTGGATTTTTTATTTTTCTTATTGTCTAATTTTTTCTCTGTTTCTTCTATTATTCCTCTATATTTAGGCGCCATCACCTATATCTCCATACCATCTAGGATACTTCTGGACGCATATGGGACGGACATTTACAGTTATTATGAATACCTAATGTCACAAATTATCTCTATGAGTCGACCTACTGCTACTTACAATGCTCTCTGCCCCTGGATATATTTATTCTTCCCAATATTTATAATTGGGCATGCATTGGACTTCTGTATAATTTGCACTTGTTTTCTGTGGCAACTTATGTATTGTTCCATACATTTGAATATGCTTCTCTCTCTAGCTGCCGTAGTCATTATCGCATTATGTATATGCAATGGTGTCCCTGTTAGACTCTAAAAATGCATACTTACTTACATTTACTCCTTAATATATATCTATGATGACACTATTATACTTGTAGCACGAATGGGGCATTTACTCTACCTGCACCTTGGCTTCTGACAGCTAGTACCCTCTTTGTCTAAGAGATATCTTTGCCCTTACCCTTGTCCTCACTTGGTATGGCTGTCGCTGAGCCGCGCATGCGCAGTGCCGTCCTCCTTTGGCCGCGTCCCGTCGGGCTTCCGTACGTGGGGATTATGGGTAGTGACGTCATCGTGTACGTCGCTGCCCACAGTCCCCCCGGGAAACTGGCCGGACGTGATGCGGGGCGGGGGGACGCTGCCGCTTCGCATGCGCTGCATCAATCAGCGATTCATCTGGGAGGATATTTAAAGGCGCCCACTCTATCCACAACCACAGCCCCCTGAGGAAGCCACGCGAAACGCGCGTCGGGGCTGCAGTACGGTGACGTGGTTACTTTAGTCCCCATGGGTGAGTCTCTGACTTTGCACCTTTTTCCTGCTCTGGTCATTCTTCTTCCCTCCACTCTGAGCAGTGGTTTCCCTTTATATTTCATTGTACTCTTCCCACCTAGATTCTGAGCTTGTATACATGCCCTACAGCTGTTTACATTGAGTATATACCATTTTACCTGCTCTATGAACTATTTATCTATTGATGGGATTCGTTTCACCCTGCTCCTGGGGGACCCACGTATAAACTGCTGTATCTGCTGTTTGTGTATCTCCTACCCTGCACGACCTTTTCTACTATTGTTATATAGACATATATTTTTTTTTAATGTTTCTACTAATAAAAGTGTTTTTAATACTTCATTTTTTGTTCCTTTTTTGACATGTTGGGCGTCCTATTCCAATTTTTCTAGGCTTTAAATCTGTTTTGTGTAAGTTCTGGTGTATATGTGGGTGTTATGGATATTGGATTGTTGTGATTAGGATGGAAAAGTGTACAATGTTTAGATAGGCTATGTGCTGTATTCGCGGGATCATTATGCCGGGATATTTTCTCTTCTCCCTCATGACAACGCAAAAGAGGAAGAGAAAAAGCGTAAGAGGCGTCTGATACCACAAACGTTGGTCGATTCACTACAGGCATTTGCCATTCTTGTTAGTGTTGTGTGTGAAAAGTCACAGGAGAATTGTTTGACTCCTTTTTGCTGCATGGATGCCATAGTGGAGGTGCATAGTATGTACAGTAGTATTCAAAATAATAGCAGTCCAATATGACTAACCAGATTAATCACTGTTTTTGGTATATATTATATTACTACCACATGACAAACAATTTACCGGTTGGTGCAGTAGATTCTAAGAAAACCAACAAATTCCGCATTCATGATCTGCATGTTTATGAGTCTGTGTATTCGAATAATTAATTGTTAGGGGGTGTGTTCAAAATAATAGCAGTGTGGAGTTCAATAGTGAGGTCAATCATTCTGTGAAGACACAGGTGTGAATCAGGTGGCCCTTATTTAAGGATGAAGCCAGCACATGTTGTACATGCATTTCTCCTTGAAAGCCTGAGAAATATGGGTCATTCGAGACATTGTTCAGAAGAACAGCGTACTTTGATTAAAAAGTTGTTCGGAGAGGGTAAAACTTATATAGAAGTGCAGACTATGATAGGCTGTTCAGCTATAATGATCTCCAATGCTTTAAAATGGAAAGTGAAACCAGAGAGACGTGGAAAAAAACAGAAGACTACCATTCGAATGGATCAAAGAATATCCAGAATGGAAAAGGTTCAGCCAATGATCATCTCCAGGATGATCAAAGACAGTCTCAAGTTACCTGTGAGTACTGTAGAAGAAGATGCCTGTGTGAAGCTAATCTCTTAGCAAGAAGTCCCCGCAAAGTCCCACTGTTAAAAAAAGACATGTACTGAAGCGGATACAATTTGTCAAAGAACACATCAACTGGCCTAAAGAGAAGTGGAGAAACATTTTGTGGACTGATGAAAGTAAAATTGTTCTTTTCGGGTCCAAGGGCCACAGACAGTTTGTCAGATGACCCCTAAACTCTGCATTCAAGCCACAGTACACTCTGAAGACAGTGAAGCATGGTGGAGCAAGCATCAAGATATGGGCACGTTTCTCTTACTATGGTGCCGAACCTATTTACCGCATACCAGAGATTATGGACCAGTTTGCATATATTAAAATACTTGAAGAGGTCATGTTGCCTTACGCTGAAGAGGATATGCCCTTGAAATGGGTGTTTCAACAAGACAACTGCCCTAAACACACCAGTAAACGATCAAATTATTGGTTGCAGTCCAACATAATTGAGGTTATGGAGTGACCAGCCCAATGACCGGATCTTAATCCGATAGAACACTTGTGGGGTGACATCAAAAATACTGCTTCTGAGGCAAAGCCAACAGATGCCAAAAAATTGTGGGATGTAGTCAAAGCATCCTGGGCTGGAATAACAGTTGACAGGTGCCAGAAGTTGGTTGACTCTATGCAACATACATGTGAAGCAGTTCTTAAAAACTGAGTATACAACTAAGTATTAGGTTAATGATTCACAGGAATGCCAAATCCTAAAAAAGAGTACATATTTTGAGTTTGTAAAGACAAATGCAGACACTGCTATTTTTTTAGAACAGCCCATTGTTCATTTTTTGCTATTTTCTGTAAAATAGTTAAAAATTATATACATTTCTCTTCATGTTTAGAATTAGAAAACAGTGTGCAGTGTTCCCAATGCATGGAAATAAAAACTAGTATAAAGGTTTTGTGCTTAACTCATGTTATTTAACCCACTGCTATTAGTTTGAACACTATTGTAGGTGTACCACAACTACACTGTGTGCAGAATTATTAGGCAAATGACTATTTTGATCACATGATACTTTTTATACGTGTTGTCCTACTCCAAGCTGCATAAGCTTGAGAGCCAACTACCAATTAAGTAAATCTGGTGATGTGCATCTCTGTTATGAGGCGGGGTGTTGACTAATGACATCAACACCCTATAGAAGGTGTGCTTAATCATTAGGCAACTTCCTTTCCTTTGGCAAAATGGGTCAAAAGAGAGGTTTGATGGGCTCTGAAAAGTCCAAAATTGTGAGATGTCTTGCAGAGGGATGCAGCAGTCTTGAAATTTCCAAACTTTTGAAGCGTGATCACCGAACAATCAAGCGTTACATGTCAAATAGCCAACAGGGTTGCAAAAAGTGTGTTGGCCAAATGTGAGATCTACAGGGAGGGAAAACAGTACACCTCTTGGAACAGTGTCTGGGAGACTGTGGTGGCTGCTGCACGCAATGTTGATCGAAAACAGGTCAAGTAACTGACGCAATCTGTGGATGGAGGCTGCTGAGTGTCATCATAAAGAAAGGCGGCTATATTGATCACTAATTTTTTTGGTTTTTGTTTTAGCATGTCAGAAATGTTTATTTCTGTATTTTGTGCACTGATATTGGTTTACCTGGTGAAAATAAACAAGTGACATGGGATTATATTTGGTTTTTAATAAGTTGCCTAATAATTCTGCACAGTAATAGTTACCTGCACAAACAGATATCCTCCTAAGATAGCCAAATCTAAAAACACCCCACTCCAACTTCCAAAAATATTAAGCTTGGATATTTCAGAGTCTTTTGGGTTGATTGAGAACATAGTTGTTGATCTATAATAAAAATAATCCTCTAAAATACAACTTGCCTAATAATTCTGCACACAGTGTATACTTTGTTCACAATATTTGAATGAGGCACTACAGTTGGTGCCTTCCATGGTGTATGGATGACCCTACTTGCATTTTTTGGCAGGATTTGCACTTAGTGCATAGCCTTTATGAGTCTAGAAGTACTACTATATGTCAAATTGACCAGAATGTGTATGAGACCCTCCTTTATTCTAATACAGGATGTATCAGAATCCCTAATTTTTGGCAGTTCTTTTTTTCCTTCGTAAATTACACTGAAATTACCTATTTGTTAATAAAAAATAAAATTTTGGTTTAAGTCATTATACAGGAAAAAAATGTTTCTTAAAGAAGTTGTCCAGTACTTTAGATTACCCACCCCCCCAATGTATCCCCACGGGCCCATAAGGATTTTTGTAATTAGCTTACGTTGCAGCCAAGGATAGCGCCGCTCACAGGCATCACGTGACCCCGCGCTGATGTCACGACAAGTGAGGCGTGACAGCTGGATTGTGGGCGCGATCACCCCCCGCGTCACACCCAGCATTCACCCCGTGCGTTCCCAATGAATGGGGAGAGGGAGAGCATGAGGTGGATATAACATGTGTAGCATTGATATGCCATAAATGTCAGTAATATTCAATTAAATTCAAAAGGACATTAATCAATTTATTTTTTTTAAATTAAGAATTACATGAAAGGTTGAAAAGATGTTCTTGGAGGCCTTTGACTTTTGCAGATATTTCTTGCTGGTCAGACGGCCACAGGTACAGTAGATGGTACAACTCTTTCCATGCAGGTACAGCATTGATGGTGGATGTGCTGTACTTTCTTCAGGGCACTAGATGTGAGGGTTTTCTGCCCTTGAGATGTTTCTGGTGCCCTGGTGACAGTGGGCAAAAATGCAGCTTTGTCTGATAGTGCGAGCAGCCCTGGATAATCCACGCCGGCAGGATGATATCATCCGGCGGAAGATAGAACCTATAAAAAAGATGTAAAACCGATGTAAGCAATGGGACTCCATATTAGAGGACACTACTGTGGTGTCTCTGTGGGAGGCCGGTAGAGGAATCTTCTCCATACAGAGGTGCTTGATCATTGTCAGCCATCATACATGTGACAATCCCACCACTGACAGATGACATCTGCTCCACATGACTTATCTCACTGACATCATACAACATGGAGGTTATCGTCACACTTACCTCGCCTACTACTTTCCCCCTCTTCCACTTTATCTGTTCTTTGCTGTTTTCTCAGATTTAGTGCAGATTTCTTTCTCTCCTGAACTGGAGGTTCTAATAAAAAGTCAGAAAAAGATGTTGATTCTAAACTCCTCAAAGATTCATTTTATATGTTTATAGAGTTACTCAAACTGGTTAATCTGCACTTGTAGCTTTTCTGTGTGCGGAGGTGTGGTGTCTCCCTTATTAACATGACATTACTTGCAGCAAGCCAAAGTGTTTTTATATAATCCGTCAGATAACACTTAAGCGTAAGATTAAAGAAGACTCATCACCAGGTCTTAAGTGTCCAGAATTCACTCTTACTTTATCCCCCCTCCTCCCCTGAGGACTCTGTTTTTGGTTTTTATTAAAATCCCCTTTAGGCTATGTGCCCACGATGCAGAAATGCTCCGGATTTTTTCCTGAGCATTTCTGCATCTCCCTGGCACAAAAAACGCATGCGGATTGTACATGCGGATTGTACATGCGGATTGTACATGCGGATTGTACATGTGTTTTTCCTGCCAGGGACATGCGGATCATGCGATTTCGCATGCGGGTTGTCAAGCACTTTCCAAGCGATTTTAGCATCACTTGGAAAGTGCTTGACAACTTGGTCACACTATATAAATCCATGCAACCGGCATGGATTTATATAGTGTGACCGAAAGAATGGTAAAAAATAAAAAATAAATATACTTACCTTCTGATGCCCACGGAGTCCTTGTCTTGGCTTGCCGGCAGCTCGCGGTAGATTTAAGGACCTGCCGACATCATTGGTCGCATGACCCGTCACATGACTAAATGACGTCAGCGCAGGTCCTTTAGTCTACCGCGAGTAGCCGGCAAGCCGAGACAAGGAACCGGAGGCCATCAGAAGGTAAGTATAATATTTATTTTTTATTTTATTCTTTTTTTTTACAGGTTCTATGGTAGGGGGGGGAGGGTCTGGAGGAGAGTCTCCTCTTCTCCAGACCCGAGTACCATCCGCACATTGAAACACATGGATTCCGCATGTACAGATGCAGTGATGCGGATTCCATGCGTTCCAATGCAAGTCAATGGCGGTGAAAACGCAGGACTTCTGCAAAATAATTGGTAGTGCTGCGGATTTTTCCGCAATGATAATCCGCAGCGGAGATTTCCGCAGCATGTGCACAGCAGATGCGGATTATCATTGGGGAACAAGGCAGGCCTTCTACCAAGCGTTTTTTAAGCGTTTCTGCGGCGGAATTGCTGCTGCGGAAACGAATAAAAATGCATTGTGAGCACACCGCCTTACAGTTCCACAGACAGGGGCCTTTTTATTTAGTGGTCATTTTTATGGTCTTTACCACGCTATAATACTGAAGAAGAGGCTGAAGACACCCCCCCCAGATAATCCTGTTAGCACCACCCCCTTGTAAAGACCATAAAAATGAGCACTAAATAAAACTGCCAATAACTCTGGAACCGTATGGTGGATTTTACCAAAACAAAAAATTGAATACTCAGGGGCAGCGGGAATAAAGTAAGTCATTATCTGAGCCTTCATGTGCAGATTCACATTACACTTTTGTATCATAGCCTATAATGGGATGGTCTATAAATCTGTACATACCTGACAATGAGGGCGAGGATGACTCACACTTTTTAGCAGTGACACACTGATTGTCACCATCATCAGTTTTGGAAGGGGAAGATTCTTTATGACTGTTTGGTAGAAGAAAGTCAAGTAAATTACAAGTGAAAACAATACAAAAAGGAAGAACACCTGTCTGTAAGGCCATTTGGGACATCATAAAGGGGATACTCTGCTCAGGACCCCATTCTACCAGCTAGAATGGAGTCTAACTAGTAATATTGGCCTATAAAGATCCTGGAATGAATGGCTCGTTGCAATGATCAACTGATATTGCTGTGTAATCACAAGCCAGATCCACAGCAATCAGTTACCATGGGGTGGTGGATGCTGGATTTAGATTTGTGTTACTCGTGTCTGAGCATATATCAGAGCTAAATCTCATAATAATAATAATCTACTCACAAGTCTGGGTGTTTTTTGCTGTTCTCAGGGGTACACTCTGGAGGTGACATAGGTTCTTCAATGGTCACCATCTTGGTACTGGTGGTATATAGCTAAAAAAACCACAAAGAAATATAAAATATAAATAGATATATTTTGAAACTTTTTTTCTAATCATAGGTTTTATTCATTTTATTGACCTACATGCTTTAGACATACTTACTTTGGAAAACCTTTGAGAAGATGATTCAAAGTTTTTGATTTCTGGACAGTCATTGTCCTCACTTGTGTCCCCATCATCTGAATTCCTAAATTTATAACCCACAGAGCGATCTGAAAAGTAAAAGTGTTATGAGAAATTATTAGTATAAGAGCCGGTCAGGCAGTCACCATGTTATTACTCATTATGATGGGAACTGATTGTCACACATAATGAAAGAAAAGACACTCAGCAGTTTTCTGCCGATGACGTCTCATTTTACTTACTGCTAAAATAGCGGGTGTCCTCATCTGATTTTAGATCAGGAACGAACAGAGGCTTCTGACTTAGAAGGTTGTTAAAGTTTAAGGCACGCAGAAATGGATGAATTTTGATCTCGTGTGCCCCTCCTGGAAAAGGAAGACAAGAAAAAAATCGATACAGTTATTGTCAGAGAAACTACTCCGTATCTATACAGTTTATGTTAATCTGAACTGGAGATTTAAAACAGCCAACATAAAGGAACTGAACTGAACATTAGAGCATGAAGAATGGGGAATGGACACGTTGGTAGAGACCTTCAGTGCTCATCCTCATGGACACCTTCATTTGCCCAGGGGTGTAATAAGTCATTATTAATACTATTATCATATTACCTGTCCCAAGTCTTTGTTCTGGATTTTTTCTGAGTAGCTGAGTGATGATGCCCCGAGCATTTGGTGGAGGAAAGGAATTACATCTCCAAACAATGTCATCTGTGATATAAAAAGAAAATATTACAGGAAATAAAACCCCTTCATTTATTTACATAAAAAAGCATTTTCCTTAAAAAAGCTAGAAGCTGAACCAAGGAACAAATCAAACCAAATAATAGCGACATGACAAGCAGTCAGATTATTTTACTTACCACTGAGGATACTGCGTAATTTCTCCTTTTGGGAAGCCCTATAAAATGGTGTATATCCAAAGAGAAATTCATATAGGATGATGCCTACTGACCACCAGTCAACAGGTCTTCCATAGCCTTTCCTTAGGATAACTTCTGGGGCCATGTAACTAGACGTGCCAGCAGTCTGGAAAACAACAGAAGAATGAGATGATGATCAATACATACGACAAATAACATCAGTGGAAATGTGATGAGAAATGATCAGAGAAGGAGAAAGAGATGAGATATGTAAAGTAGAAGATCCTGTAAGTAAAGCCGACCTCTTTATCACGGAACTCTTTGGTGATGTCCTTAGTTGGAGCCTTATAGATGTTTGATGTTGGTCTCATGAGGCCAAGTTTTGAAACTCCAAAATCGGTCACTTTAATATGTCCTGTTGATGTTATCAGGAGGCTGTAAAACAAAAGATGTTGTCAGCCCCAAGTAATAACCCATAGACTGTATAACAAACTAACTTTCATCCCCTTTATTATAGCTCAAGGGTCACTTACTTTACAGGCTTCAGGTCTCTGTGCACCACACCATAGCTGTGCAGATATTCCACAGCAAGGACTGTTTCTGCAATGTACAGATGGGCCAAGGTGATAGGTAAAGGACCCCTGTGCTGTAGAAGATTGCCACAGTCTCCTCCTACAGGACAAAAGCAAATATGACAGGTGAGGGTCTGTTACAGAGTAAATTACACATGATGAGTGTGAATATGAAACAAGCGGAGATATTGGGACAGGATGGTATATATAGAGATACACTGTGTAATGTAGAGCGTATACTGCAGAGGAGCCCTGTACATAGAGACAGAGCCAGGCCTCATCTACAAGCCTCTCATTAATTTCTCTGTGAAAAATTCTCATCTATAAAAACTGTTCAAATACAGAGAAATCTTCCTTTCCTCCATAGCAGATATTGCCGCCATGCTCAGTGAGGACACACAAGGCATCTTAGTAACATTATAGTAAATGCGGTGTGGACATGTAACCGTCCATGTGGACATGTTCAGGTTATATATAAGGTGCTAGGATTAGGCAGACGTGGGCTGGATATAAATACAATGGATGTGTCCTACCTGGTGCATACTCCATGACCATACACAGATGAAGTTTAGTAGGAAAGGAGCAGAACATGGAGGCCACAAAGGGACAATCAGCGAATGTAGAGATGTCCCTCTCCTGAAAGGCCCATTTAAGGGTCTTTGGCTTTCTCAGGTTCTGCTTGTCCATTTTCTTCATAGCACATATCTTGTTTGTGTCTGTATGGCGAACTAGGTGGACGGATCTGAGGAGGAAGAAAATCCATGATTTATTATGAATTCTTACTAACAGTCCATCCATAGACCTGATCAAGTGATCTCCTGTACTAATGGTTAATACTAGATGTGCGGCCATCACTAGAAATCCATAAAATAACACTCCATAAATGATCACCTATGGAAAGTCCTCATCCACGTCACATCCTAACTGACCTGAAGAGAGACAATTAGATGTGGACAGTGATGTGGAACCATAATTTCTCTATGGTAGAATTGCACGGGCAGGACATAGAGACATAGGCATCACTATAAGGAGCACTGAGACATAAATATTATACCAAGTAAAGCTCACCCAAATCCTCCACAGCTGATCAGTTTGATAGGATTAAAGTCGTCCTTACAAGGATTCACTGATCCGATCAAGGCCTAAAAAGGAATAAGAAATGACATTAAGACAACGAAGCTGCAGGAGGTTAAAAGCTCCAGATCTCCCGTCTATATTATATCCCCCCTGATTACACTGCAACCGAAGTAGAGGACGTGATAAAAGCCAGACCCCCCACAGACACTATTATATTATAAGGGGATATTCCCCATACACATAAATCATTGTACTGCAGGGGAGGATAAGGGACATCACACGGAGGAGACAGAATAATAACACCACCGTCACACATAATAGGTTTGATCTACATAAGAGCAGAGATATCCCATTGTCATATGGGATGTGTAATTCCCACCCGTCATCTGATGATATACAGACGTCCCATGATACTTACACTGGCAGATTCCTGGATGATCTCTGGAGGCTCAGATGTTCCACCATCAGTATTTGTCGGCACAGTTATTCCTATAATAATGATAAAATAATGAAGAGACAACATGTATTAGTCTATATCACCACTTATATAACACATCCATATAATAATGGAAATGATAAGACCGCTGTACATGGAATATACTAGATATAAGGATATTCTGCACACACTGTATATATTTATGGCATATCTATATATATATACTGTACTATGAACGTGTCATTGCTCAGGATCTCACCGAATCCTCAACAATTACATGATTGGGGACCAATGAGCCTCTTTGTACATTTGTGACCCCCTCCATTATAGTCCATGGGGGCTCATGAGCCGCCAGCGGCCTCATACATTGGATGAAGAGTAAATCTCCATGTTCTCTGTCGTTCTCTATAACTTGATATTTGTATGTAGAATATTAGATGACCGGCTTACCTTCCATCAGATCAGGGTTCGGCCCCGGCTGACAGATATCAGGGTCAGCAATATTTCCGTTTTGCCCCTCTTTGGAGTCGCCTTCAGATGTTTCCTGATGGATATAATATATACAATTAATATAACATTTCACAAATACTACATTACCACATACAATAGACAGGAAGGACTAAACATTGGATTTCCTGGATAATTTCAATATAGGACGAACTGTACAAAGCCGCTCCCCCCAGTAAATCCACATTAATATACAACCCCTGGCAAAAATTATGGAATCACTGGGCTCGGAGGATGTTCATTCAGTTGTTTAATGTTGTTGAAAAAAAAGCAGATCACAGACATGGCACAAAACTAAAGTCATTTCCAATGGCAACTTTAGGGCTTTAAGAAACACTAAAAGAAATCAATATTAAAAATGTGGTACTCAGTAAGGGTAATTTATTTTAGACCAAGCAGAGGGAAAAAAATTATGGAATCACTAAATTATGAAGAAAAAATTATGGAATCACACTGTAAATTTTCATTTCCAAACTAACACCTGCATCAAATTAGATCTGCTAGTTAGTCTGCATCTAAAAAGGAGTGATCACACCTTGGAGAGCTGTTGCACCAAGTGGACTGACATGACTCATGGCTCCAACACGAGAGATGTCAATTGAAACAAATTAGAGGATTATCAAACTCTTAAAAGAAGGTAAATCATCACACAATGTTGCCCAAGGAAGACATCAAAGCGTCAAGACCGGAAACTTAATCCAATATGTCTTCAAAACAGGAAATGCACAACAAAACAAATGAGGAATGAATTGGAGGAAACTGGAGTCAATGTCTGTGACCGAACTGTAAGAAACCGCCTAAAGGAAATGGGATTTACATACAGAAAAGCTAAACATAAGCCACCATTAACACCTAAACACAAAAAAACAAGGTTACAATGGGCTAAGGAAAAGCAATTGTGGACTGTGGATGACTGGATGAAAGTCATATTCAGTGATGAATCGCGAATCTGCATTGGGCAAGGTGATGATGCTGGAACTTTTGTTTGGTGCCGTTCCAACGAGATTTATAAAGATGACTGCATGAAGAGAACATGCAAATTTCCACAGTCATTGATGATATGAAGCTGCATGTCAGGTAAAGGCACTGGGGAGATGGCTGTCATTACATCTTCAATAAATGCCCAAGTTTACATTGATATTTTGGACAGTCTTCTTATCCCATCAATTGAAACGATGTTTGGGGATGATGACATCATTTTTCAAGATGATAATGCATCCTGCCATAGAGCAAAAACTGTGAAAACATTCCTTGAAAGAAGACACATAAGGTCAATGTCATGGCCTGCAAATAGTCCAGATCTGAATCCAATTGAAAATCTTTGGTGAAAGTTGAAGAAAATGGTGCATGACAAAGCTCCAACCTGCAAAGCTGATCTGGCAACAGCAATCAGAGAAAGTTGGAGCCAGATTGATGTAGAGTACTGTTTGTCACTCATTAAGTCCATGCCTCAGAGACTTCAAGCTGTTATTAAAGCCAGAGGTGGTGCAACGAAATACTAATGATGTATTGTAGTGTTCTTTTGTGTGTTTGTTTTTCATGATTCCATAATTTTTTCCTCAGAATTGAGTGATTCCATATTTTTTTCCCTCTGCTTGGTATGAAAAAAATTACCCTTACTGAGTACCACATTTTAATCTTGATTTCTTTTAGTGTATCTTAAAGCCCTAAAGTTGCCATTTGAAATTACTTTAGTTTTGTGCCATGTCTGTGATCTGCTTTTTTTTCAACAACATTAAAGAACTGAATGAACATCCTCCGAGCCCGGTGATTCTATAATTTTTGCCAGGGGTTGTATAAGGGACTTGTATCTACAACTGATCTCCAATATCTTCTATCAGGACTGCAGCATTTATAAGAAGGAAGATTGTGATGATCGAGAGAGACAGAAGCGGAAATACTAACTCCGCACCGCTGAGTACAGACTGTCCTCACATATGATGGAGCCGCAGAGACAGGCAGCCATAAAATGTCCTGTGTCTGCCTGGAGCGGACAGGGAGGCCTCTACCACCATAAATCTGAGTTTCTGCTATATGACGGTAATCTGGAGAAGATCAGACAACAAGGACATGAGATATAGAAGACGATGGCTCCTTACCAGGCGCTCCAGGGAGTAGGCCGGATACTCCAGTACAAGGAGGACATTCTGGGCCAGTTGTTTAATAAAGGTCAATTCTCCACTATGGGATTTTTCTTCAGCCTATAGAGATGGAAATAAACAAGAAAGGAAAATCATGAGAGAAAGTGCAGAATGGAGGACACCATTCATGTCGCCATGTTACTCCTGATATCGGCACTACAAATACTACATGACAGCTGACGAGGGATCCGGTCATTTGTAAACCTCTAAAGGGAACCTGTCATGTAAAGTAATGCTATTAACCTGCAGATATGGAGTTGATATGCAGGTTAGTAGCATTCTGACATTGTGCGGCCATATTAGCACCGGCTGTCAGTCAGTGCCGGGTGCGGTTACAGCCGCCGCTCACTATGCAGAGAACGGTGACTGAAAGCCTGCCGGCGCCACCGATATGACTGAAAGAGCGAGGCTGCCAGGGGGGATACAGTTTATTTCAGTGTGGCGGCTGCATGGTGTCAGAACGCTATTAACCTGCAAATTGAGGTGCAGGTTAATAGCATTATTTTAGGCGACAGGTTCCTTTTATATCTCCACGTCCACCCTCCACACCTAGAGCATGTAAGTAAGACACATGACTGCTTACGACTTGTGTAAATCGGCCTGTGACAATTAAAAATCACATCTCCCCAAACCCTCTATTTATCAAGTACCTCCTTTTAAATCCTCCTTCCTTTCCTCCATATCTTACAGCGTAAAAAACAAGTCTTCACTGGGCCCCATCAACAGAAAAATAAGAATTGTTTTGGGTCTCAGAATTTAGCGACTCAAAGCAAAAAAATGTTTTCGCAATATTCTGAATTTTCTTTGCATATTCGGTATCGCCTTAATCAAACTGACGTGGAAAATCATATTTCCAGGTCATTTTTAATGCATAATAAACGCCGTAAAAACAAAAACCCCAAAAAACTACTGTATATTTTATGGTAAAAAGAATGGAGCCACTCAAAGCTACAACTCTTCTCACAAACGCCAACAGAAAAATAAGAAAGTTATGGCTCTTAAAAGAAAGTGATGAAAAAATGACAGCAAAAAATGTCAAATTTCCTGGTCCTTACAAGGTTAACCAATCCCATTCACCCCACGGTAACAACCTTTCTGTCCCTATTTCAATTAACCCTTTAGATACCTCAATTTCCCTTGTCATGTAGCCTGTATGCCCTATTTTTGGTCCCCGGCTATTCTTATCTTAGTATTTGGAACAGGTTAAACTTAAACTTGTAATCCCTTACCATATTCTATTATTATTATTATAAGATTTGTGCAGATTGCCTGCTATTTACCTGCTGTACGAGTGTCCAGATGTTTTGCTGTAAATGCTCAAGATATTCTGAGCTAATACGACCTTTGTGGTATTTGGTCAGGCAGTCTATCACAAGCTTCATAACCAGCCGGTAAGTGAAGCTGAGGATGCCATCGGGTAGTGGTAGCACAATGTCAGGGGCGTAGGTGGTAAGAATCCCCTGGAGCAGTGCTAACACCTGAAGTCTGTCTGAAGGAATTTCAGACATTTCAAGTAAATCCAAAGTAAATCCAAGCGCAATCAGTATATGATTAGCTATGTAGCTTCTCACTGACAGCAATGACACCGGAATGTCAAAGTGACTATATGGGTGTAAACACTTCTGTAAGTAGTGATGGTTAATTATGATGTCATGATGGAATCTAGTGTTCTCATCTTTTTTTTTTTAAACAAACTTTATTTAATGAGACAAAATAGACAAACAAATCAGGTTATAATCCTAGAATCTCCATGACATTTACCAACACAGACCGCATCTTTATAAATAAGTGTGAAATCCATCCAATCATTTTTTTTCCACAATTTTAACAGATTCAATTTTTAACTCCGCAAGCAAAACAACAAAAAAACACTTTTCCAAAATCCTTATATGAATAGATGTAAAAATAAGTGAATCCATTAGACTTTAAGTAATCCTGTTGTCCCCCTATGTTCCTCCGTATGATACCAGGATGTGTGTCAGAATACTTTCATCAGCTGTGACATATCAGATTGTGTATTGCTATATTCATTAAAAGATCTCAGTTTGTGAAAAAACGCTGTCGTCGCCTTTTCTTTTTGTCTTTCTTACTCAAGTTTGTCATAAACTAATAAAGTTTTCAGAGTTTTGATTATTTCAGATAATTGAGGTGTCTCTTTCTTCAACCAATATCTAAGTATACATTTTTTAACCACCAAAAGAACTACATGTATTATCTGTATAGACAGAACTCTGTCCCCATCCTCCCGATGTTCTGTTACAATATGATGAAATAAACATGCCCGAGGAGACTGTGGGACTTTAATTCTCCAAACATTATCTAAATAGAGAAGGGTCTCTTCCCACACCATTTGGGTGGAAGGGCATCGCCTGATGCTATCAAACAAATTGGTTTTAGGTTACATTTTGGGCATTTTCATAAATAATGTGATGAAGCATCTTTGTAGGAAAAATTGAAAGCATAAATGGCATTATGAATCAGTTTGTTCTGCATTTCTCTCCATTGTTCATTGCTATTTTTACTTTATCCAAGCCCGTCAAAAGTTTACCATCTATCTAAGTGTCATTTAGCGCTATACTCCAATGGATAAATAAATCAGGTACCGCAGTGTGCAGAATTTGTCTCCTAATCCTTTGGTATATTGTGGATAGGGAATTTACCCATGAGCTAGACCACATCAATATGTCAAAATCACCCCTCCTTTCCACCTTCCCGAAATCTCTCACCATAGAGCTGTAGAAAGTAACTGTTTGGTGGTACTGTAAATGTGACACCCCAGGGGTCTGGTTGCCACAGTGATAGAGATATTATGTCTGAGAGCAGGTGGGAGGTCCTTTGGTCAGGGATCCTGTGCATGCCACACCTCCTGCCCAGTCTTGGGAGGGGAAGAACTTCCCCTATATAAACCCGGGGCTGAAGCAGGGTGAGCAGTCAAGGAGAGTAGAGACAAGAAACAGCAGAAGCAATACTACTACGAGTCAGGGGCTGGCAGCTGCAGAGCTCGCCCTGACTGAGAAGCTTTCTTACCGGACCCGGCGTCCGAGGCTGTGGGGACTAACTCTTACCCAGCAGCAGAAGCCGACCGGCAGGGGATTTCAGGTTCTCAGGCCCAGAAACCCGAAGGCACGGTCACACGCGTGGGACCAGCACCGCCATCGTGGAGCGGAAGCCATTAGAAGGCCCCGAGTCACCGGCCATACGGGTGAGCACCACACGGTACACTCAGGGACGTGGGCTACTTATATCCGCTTCTAGCAAGGTAGCCAGAAGAGTACAGTCAGTTTGGGAGGCCTACAACATCGCCTGGCCAGGGGAGATCCCATCTGCTCAAGGACTGACCAGGCCCCGTTCACTAGCAAGTACTCCGGGAGGGTCTATCGTTGTTACCAGTAAAGACCCTGAATTACACCGCACCGTCTCTGAGTGGTTCCTGCTACCCCCATCATCCACACCTGCTGCCCTGAGGCCATACCCCTCCCGTTGGGGGTTATACCATCTACGCTGCACCATCCATCCACCGGCCTCAGCGGACTGTCCTGCAGCGGCAGCTCCATAGCTGCATTCAACGGGTGGCGTAGTCGTCCTACATCTACCGCTGTTACATCGCCGCTCAGTTTGACTCCCTGGGCACGGACCGGGTCACCGCCACGAGACTACAACCCTCAAGAGATCCGGCTCCGGGTAAGCTCCCGCGTGCGCAACGCAGCGCGACACAGGCCCAGGGGCGCGTCAACTTTTGGCGTAGTCGGCAGGATTTCGTGCCCGCAACCACCGGGTACTGCGTGCCTGAAAAAGAGACTTTTCAAACTTACCTGTGGTGAAGATTCCCGCCATCCGGCGCCATCTTCAGCCTTCTTCCCGCCATCGGTGAAGTTTCCCGCCATCCGGCGCCATCTTCTGCCTTCTTCCCGCCATCCGTGGAGTTTTCCCGCCATTGGACGCCATCTTGAGGACGCCGCGCGGGAAGAAGAGGGGCGTGGACTCCGAAAGCGCGCGAGAACTGAAGCCCCGCCTCACGTCCGGACGTTGCATAAGGTTCTGGAAGGAGCCCAGCAGACGCCGACGTCACAGGAGCGCGACGGAAGGTCCTCAACCCTGACGATCCACTGCGGAGCCGCGGCCTACGGAACAGGATCATCGCAAGGTAGGCCACGGTCCACTAGGGGGGAGGAAGATGTCGGATACGGAGGAGAGCTTCACTGCCTCAACCCCCGCCAGCGCTACCGCTGCTGCAGTTATGCCCTTCACCATGCCCTATATCCCGGGAGCAGCTTGGCTACCCCAGTACTCAGGGGAGTCACATACCCTGCATGACTTTAGAGAAAAGCTGGATAGCCTCTTCCAGGTGTACCCCCTCACAGAAGAGCAAAAAGTGAGCATCCTGGTGGCCCAACTAACCGGGGCAGCCAAAAGGGAAGTAAAATCCTTGCCACCTGGGAGGAAGACTGTCGCAGGGATACTAACCCGGCTGAAGGACACCTTTGATACCCGCACCTCAGCCGAGATTAAGCTTAGATTCTACGGGTGCAAGCAGCGAGCGCATGAGAGTATAAGGGACTATGCACTAAACCTACAAGAGGCCCTGAGGGCCATTAAGCAGACCGACCCTGATGGAGTGGGAAACGAGGACAGGCTGTTGACCGAACAGTTTATAGAGGGACTGTATTGTAATACCCACCGAACCCAGTTGCGGGCAATGGCCTTACAGGATCCCCATCTGGGCTTTGCACAGTTCAAGGACAGAGCCATCCGGGTGCTCCGAGAACCGGCACCGGGTGGCGTTGTGACCCACAAGCGCCCTGCTATCACTTACCACCAGGAGGCGGCGCCCTTGTCGGCAGGGCCTGTGGGAGCTGATGCGCAGGCTTTGGACAATGACCCGGCTCCAGACCTACACCATCAGGTCCAAGAGCAAGCTAAGAGCGTTGCTGCGCTAACCCGAACTGTGCAGTCTTTACAGGCTTCCACCCCAGGGAAGATCCAGCTGGCATCCGGACCGGAGGACATCCCGTGGCGTCGACCAAGGAGGACCCCACCGGCCAGAGGAAGACCCAGTGACCGATACAGCGAGGACGGACGACCCATCTGCCGCCGCTGCAATCTACCTGGACATATTTCAAGGTACTGTTCTTTAAACGGGCACAACCTGGGGTAGAGGGCCAACCCCCAGGAAAAAGATCACCAGGCCCATCGAACTGGCGCGACAGATATGTGGGAGGACGTCCAGTCTTGCCTGTGGTACTGGATGGCATTCCCATGAGTGCCCTACTGGACACCGGGTCACAGGTCACCACCATCCCGTACGTGCTCTTTAAGCAGTACTGGAATGACTCGGATATTACCCGCTACCCTGACGACGACTTGAGTATCATCGCCAGCAATGGCCAGCCCGTGCCACAGATCGGATTTAAAGAGGTGACCATCAAAATCGGTAGAGTCGAACTGGCAGCACAGGGACTGATCATTGTAGATATTGACAAACATGAGAGTCACCCAAAAATAACTCTAGGAACTAATGTAATTGAAAATTGTCTTGCAGAGGTGATTTTCCTTTTACAGCAGGTTGCCAAGAACGCCAGCTCCGGCGAGCAGCGGGTGCTCCAGAAAGAGATCCGGGCACTGATGCGACGGCAACAGGTGGAACTCTCCGGCGGTGAGATTGGTAGCGTAAGAATGTGTGACCCTTTTCCTATTGCCATGCCCCCAAAAAGTGAAATGATGATTTGGTGCCGGGCAGCTATTGGTCTGAGAGGTAGAGATTACCAGGCAATGGTAGAACCAGTTTACTCGGACAGTAGGCCCACCATTTTGACAGCACGGGGGGTGGTTGACGTACGCCATGGGAGGGTGCCCGTTCGCATAATAAATATCGGGGAGAGGGAAGTGTACCTGCCCCGGTATGCCACGCTAGCCAAATTATATACCATTAACCAAAATTCTATACAATCTGTGGAACCCTTGCCTCCATCTCACCCGGAGGAAGGTAACGGCTCTAAGAAAAACATGGAGGACTGGTGTCAGCAACTACATCTGGGTACTGACTCCACTCCCGCACACCAGAAACAAGGAGTCTATCGGGTGGTTCAGGAGTACGAGAGAGTGTTCAGTAAACACCCGTTAGACTTCGGGCGAGTCAAGGGGGTAGAACACCACATCCCCACGGGAGACCATCCTCCTATAAAAGAGAGGTATCGACCCGTACCCCCTGCCCACTACCAACACGCCAAGGGGATGCTTAGAGACATGAAGGAGGCTGGGGTGATCAGGGATAGCTGTAGCCCCTGGGCAGCTCCACTAGTCTTAGTCCGAAAGAAAGACAACACCATGAGGATGTGTGTAGATTACCGGAAAATCAATCGTATCACACACAAGGATGCGTACCCCTTACCAAGGATAGAGGAGTCGTTGGCTGCTTTAAGATCTGCTAACTTCTTCTCTACCTTGGATCTCACTAGCGGGTACTGGCAGGTTCCTGTAGCAGAGGCGGACCGGGAGAAGACCGCATTCACCACCCCGATGGGACTTAGCAAGTTCACCTGCATGCCGTTCGGACTCTGCAACGCACCGGGAACCTTCCAACGACTAATGGAGTGTTGTCTGGGCCACAGAAACTTCGAGACGGTCCTGTTGTACCTGGACGATGTCATCGTATATTCCAAGACGTATGAGGACCACCTGAAACACCTGGCGGAAGTGTTCGAAGCTCTGGCAAGTTACGGCCTAAAGGTGAAACCCTCCAAGTGTCACCTCCTGAAACCAAAGGTGCAGTACCTGGGACACGTGGTGAGCGCTGACGGAGTGGCTCCCGACCCTGATAAGATCACCGCAATTAAGGAATGGCCAAGCCCCTCCAGCGTAAAAGAAGTGCGGCAGTTCCTCGGGTTGGTAGGCTACTACCGAAGGTTTATTCCCGGTTTCACCAAAAAGGCAGCACCTATGCAGGACCTCCTGATAGGCCAGTCCCGGAAGGCCAAGAACCAGAAGCCGCCCTTCAAATGGGAGGAGCTGGAAGAAGAGTACTTCCGCCAGCTGAAGATGGCCCTCACGGGGGACGAAATCCTGGCGTACCCGGATTATAGCCAGCCCTTTATCCTCTACACCGACGCCAGTAACTTCGGGCTAGGAGCCGTACTGTCCCAGATCCAGCAGGGGAAGGAACGAGTAATCGCCTACGCCAGCCGAAAACTGCGACCCACCGAAAGGAACCCCGAGAATTACAGCTCATTTAAGTTAGAGTTCCTGGCCGTAGTATGGGCAGTCACCGAGCGCTTTAAGCATTACCTCGCTTCTTCCCGGTTCACCGTGTACACGGATAACAACCCGTTGACACACCTGGACACGGCAAGACTCGGTGCCCTGGAGCAGAGGTGGATGGCCTGTCTGTCCAACTACGAGTTCACAATCAAATACCGGGCAGGACGCTCCAATACCAACGCGGACGCCCTGTCCAGGATGCCCAACCTGCCGGACGGAGGAGAAGATCCGGAGGGACTGGAAGAAGTTGAACTCCCTGCGTTCCACCGTCATGGGACTATCCAGTATTCCCACCGGGTAAGGAGTAAGCAGGCTGCTACGTTGAACCCCTTACCCCACTACAACTGGGCGGAAACGCAAGACAGCGACCCTGCCGTCCGACTGGTGAAGGAGATGCTGACTCGGCCGGAGGCTCGCCTTGAACCAGACGCTCCGGAGGAAGCCAAACAACTATGGGCAGAGAAGAGTCGACTGTTCCTTTACAAAGGGAAGTTGTGCCGCAGAATGGTTAACTCCCGGACGCATGAATTACTCTGGCAAGTAGTGGTGCCACGAAGAGACGCAGCCATGGTGATGGAGGCATACCACGACGGAGCTGGACACTTCGGGTGGAAGAAGCTGGAGTTCCTGCTGCGCGAGCGGTTCCACTGGGTAGGCATGAGGGGAACCATCGAGAAGTGGTGCAGAGACTGTGGCCCGTGCAACCTGTGAAGGAAGGACCGTGCCAGCCAGAAGACTCCCCTGCAGTCCATCGTCACCCGGCAACCGTTGGAACTGGTAGCCTTGGATCATGTAAAACTGACCCCAAGCAGAAGTGGCTACGTCTACGCGTTAACCATCGTGGATCATTACTCCCGGTTTCTGGTTGTCATCCCCGTCAAGGACTTAACGGCTCAAACAGCAGCTAGAGCCTTCCAGCAGCACTTTTGCCGTCCACACGGGTACCCGGACCAAGTGCTGACGGACCAGGGACCTGCCTTTGAAGCGGAGGTCTTCCAGGAATTCTGCAATCTGTATGGCTGCCGGAAGATAAGGACGACACCCTACCATCCGCAAACTAATGGACTTTGTGAGAAAATGAACCAGGTGGTAATGGATCTTCTAAAAACGTTGCCCCTGGAAGAACGCAGTCTGTGGCCTGAGAAGTTGCCCGATCTGGTGGACCTATACAACCACATCCCGGTAGGTTCCACCAACTGTACCCCGGCTTACCTAATGAGGGCAAGACCTGGTAAGTTACCTGTTGACCTGGAAATGGGAGTCCTGACACCCGAGGACACTTCACCAGAAACAGACTGGGACACAGAGAGGCAGCAGCAGTACCGGAGAGTACAGGAGAGCGTGGAGCGAAGTCTCTGTCAGGCTAGGGAAAGACAAGAGAAAACTTACAACCAGTATGCTCCCGCTGTTCCCCTGGTACCCGGAGAGCAGGTCTTGAAGAGGAAGAGACGGCTCCACAAGTTGGATGACCAGTGGGAGAAGGACCCGTACACCGTACTGCCCTCAAGCCACGAGAACCCGAAGGTTTGTACCATCAGTAAAGACGGAGGGGAAACCACAGCCATTGTATCCCGGGACCACCTGAAGAAGTGTCCCGAACAACTGAGGAACCCTGAAGAGGAACAAGAAGACCATCGACCCGTAGAGGAAAGGGAAGATATGGTTAGTACTGTGCTCGGGGACTTCCCTCGGTCTTGGACTCAAGTCAATGGTGCAGTTGTGGTACCCGTACTCACCTTCCTCCAACCAGCATCCCAAGCACCTACGGAGCAACAGGTAGAGCTGGAAGAACAGCCGGTCCAGGAGGCAGAAGACTCCACACAAGCAGAACAGGAGGATCAACCCTCTGCTTATAGTGAGCCTGCCGTACCCCTAGTGAGACAAAGAGCCGGTAGACAGCTGCCCAGTTTACCCTTGACAGCTCCTACACCCTGTAGTTCAGGGCCAGACAGTCAGCTCCGTAGGTCCACTAGGGCCACTAGAGGCCAGTTACCCGCACGCTGGAGGATTTGAAGTGTATAAATTGTTTTATTTATGTTTATCTGTGTATTGTTGCTTGTGTATAATTTTGTGTTTCCAGTTATTTTTAGGAGTCCTTGGTGGATTTACCGGGAATCCTTGTACATAGTTGGAGCGTAACCCAGGATGGACTAGAGACTGTTAAGGACTCGGGGTAGGACAGACCCCTACCTGGTTACGTCTCCCTGTTTTGGTGAAATGGACACCTTGCTTTCTTCAAAGACTGCACCCGGTTACGGACATGCCGTGACCACCTTTATGTGTTTCTTTATTGTATTGTTATTGTTATATCTTGTTATGTTTTTCTAAAATATGTTTAGTCCCGGAGTACTAAATTTCACTAGGGGGGAATGTGACACCCCAGGGGTCTGGTTGCCACAGTGATAGAGATATTATGTCTGAGAGCAGGTGGGAGGTCCTTTGGTCAGGGATCCTGTGCATGCCACACCTCCTGCCCAGTCTTGGGAGGGGAAGAACTTCCTCTATATAAACCCGGGGCTGAAGCAGGGTGAGCAGTCAAGGAGAGTAGAGACAAGAAACAGCAGAAGCAATACTACTACGAGTCAGGGGCTGGCAGCTGCAGAGCTCGCCCTGACTGAGAAGCTTTCTTACCGGACCCGGCGTCCGAGGCTGTGGGGACTAACTCTTACCCAGCAGCAGAAGCCGACCGGCAGGGGATTTCAGGTCCTCAGGCCCAGAAACCCGAAGGCACGGTCACACGTGTGGGACCAGCACCGCCATCGTGGAGCGGAAGCCATTAGAAGGCCCCGAGTCACCGGCCATACGGGTGAGCACCACACGGTACACTCAGGGACGTGGGCTACTTATATCCGCTTCTAGCAAGGTAGCCAGAAGAGTACAGTCAGTTTGGGAGGCCTACAACATCGCCTGGCCAGGGGAGATCCCATCTGCTCAAGGACTGACCAGGCCCCGTTCACTAGCAAGTACTCCGGGAGGGTCTATCGTTGTTACCAGTAAAGACCCTGAATTACACCGCACCGTCTCTGAGTGGTTCCTGCTACCCCCATCATCCACACCTGCTGCCCTGAGGCCATACCCCTCCCGTTGGGGGTTATACCATCTACGCTGCACCATCCATCCACCGGCCTCAGCGGACTGTCCTGCAGCGGCAGCTCCATAGCTGCATTCAACGGGTGGCGTAGTCGTCCTACATCTACCGCTGTTACATCGCCGCTCAGTTTGACTCCCTGGGCACGGACCGGGTCACCGCCACGAGACTACAACCCTCAAGAGATCCGGCTCCGGGTAAGCTCCCGCGTGCGCAACGCAGCGCGACACAGGCCCAGGGGCGCGTCATAGACATTGATGATCTCCCATATCATACATCCCTGAGAATTCCTGCCAGGTGAGCAGCCTTCCTTCATTATCATTTAATAAATCCCTTTCTGGTTCCATTGCTTGCAAAGCTTGTTCTGTTTACCCTGAATAAATCTAGGATTTTCCCATAAGGGCACTAATTTAGATAGGTGAAAAGGTTGTTTGTATAATTTTCTTAAAACTTTCTCCACACCCCCGGGCATTGGGAGCAGTGAATATTCCGGCAGCTGACATCGGCGTGTGGGGGCCATAAACAGTGCCAGCAGGAGACCCTTCCCCATAACAATGCGGCATGACATTTTTTTCTTCACATTTTTTTTCTATTTTCCTCCTCTAAAACCTTATGGTCTGTAAAATACGGTGTATTAAAAACTGTGGATTAAGACATAGATTTCAAAAAACAAATCACATATATACATTGCTCATTTAACCCCTTTACCATCCTGGGATTTTTTGTTTTTGCATTTTCATTTTTTGATCCCCTTCTACCCAGAGCCATAACTTTTTTTTTTCAGTCAATATGGCCATGTGAGGGCTTGTTTCTCGCAGACGAGTTGTACTTTTGAACGACACCATTGATTTTACCATATTGTGTACTGGAAAACGGGAAAAAAATTCCAAGTGTGGTGAAATTGCAAAAAAAGTGCAATTTGACAATTGTTTTTTTTAACATATTCAGTAAATGCTAAAAGTGACCTGCCATTATGATTCTCCGTGTCATTACGAGTTTGTAGACACCAAACATGTATAGGTTCTTTTTTATTTAAGTGGTGAAAAAAAATTCCAAAGTTTGTAAAAAAAAAAATAATGGAGCCATTTTCCAAGACCCATGGAATCTCCTTTTTTGGGATCTGGGGTCGGGTGAGGGCTTATTTCTTGCGCGCTGAGCTGACGTTTTTATTGATGCCATTTTGGGGTAGATACGATGTTTTATTGCCCGTTATTTCATTTTATTGCAATGTTGCAGCAACCAAAATTCTACAGTTTTGTTTTTTTTCCTCATTACCGATCTGATTAATTCTCTTTATATTTTGACAGATCGGGTGATTCTGAACTCGCCGATACCAAATATGTGTATTTTTTATTTTTAATTGTTTTATTTTGAATGGGGCAAAAGGAGGGTGATATGAACTGTTACATTTTTTAAATCATTTTTTTTACTTTTTACCTGCTTTAATACCCTCCATGGGAGAGTTGAAGCTGCCATCGTCTGATCACTTGTGCTACACATAGCAAGTAGTGATGATCGAGCATGCTCATTGCTCGAGATTTACGAGCATGCTCAGGTGAGCACCTATTATCTTCAGTGTGCTCGGGCTTTAAGTTTTCGTCACTCCGGGAACGTGATTTGCGACTGTTTGACAGCTTTAATACATGTGAGGAATGCCTGTTTTTCCAGCATTCCACACATGTATTAAAGCTGTCAAACAGTCGCAAATCATGTTCACGGAGCTACGGAAATGTAGCGCCCCGAGGGTTCAGTTGCTTCAGGGGTATTGCACCTCAACCAGAGGTGTGATATTCCACTTCCAGGTAAGGATGGAGTGTGGACCAGGGGTCAGTTAGCTGCACACACATACACTCCCCATTTCCGGGGGACAGCAAGCCGGTGCTCCCATATTGCAGGCACAAGTGACCATGTCCCTGGCTGGAGTGGGGAGGGAGGAGAGAACCCAGTGGTGTGGGAGCAAAAGGGGACAGTTTCTGGAGCATAGGAAGGAGCTCATTGGGTGCAGGTCACCTGACCTCAGACACAGAGAAGCAGATAAAAGGTGGGAGCCATCTTGTTGAGAGTAGAGAGAAAAGGAGTAGAGAGTAGTTCAGTCAGAGCTGACAGGGAGCCGCGGCTCAGCCTGAGCTCAGCTCCACGAGGCAGGCCTAGAGAGAAGGCCGGGGCCAGAGAGGAGAAGAGAAGAAGGAGAAGCAAGGAAGGAGAAGAGACAGAGGAGTAGAAAGGCTCCAGAAACAAGAACGCAGAAGGGACCCTAAGAGAGCAGAACGGACAGCAACCGTTGCAAACCCGCGTTATATCGGGTGAAGGGTCAGGCTGTGGAAGGGTACCGGATTCCCAAGTTGGTGGAGGTAAATCATCCCTCAGCCAAGAACCGGAGGTCGTGATCATTTATTGGTGCGACCCCCCGCCAAACCTCCTAGGAAGGCGCCATATAGGATAGCGGGAAGCGGAGGCCAACGCTTACCCGACACGGTCCGCTGTAGCTGGACAGAAGTTTGGTCACTAGTGGGGCACGAGAGGCCAGAGAAAGGACAGAAGGGGGTCCTGTGCCATACTCCTGAATTGCCTGGGGGTTGACCGAGCTCCTCACCTGGTGGACGCAGCACAACTTGGGCATTCATTGCTGACAGAAGTGACTTGGATAACAACTGTGAGTAAAAACCCTGGACTGCACCATTGGACTCAGTGTGATCTTTGCTGCGCCTGCACCATCACCCCCAGCATCCACCTACACTGCCCTGAGGTTACACTTTTCCCGTGGGGAGTTATCCTATCCCTGTGCTGCACACCAACACCAGCCGTAGCGGTCTGCCTCGCAGCGGCGGTTATCTCTGACCGCAATCAATGGGTGGCGTAGTTGGACATTCAAAACACTGATAAATAGACTGCCACCTTTTGGTCTCACCACCCTGAGCCACGGGATCGGGTTGCCACTACTACCCCCATCAGCAACGTACACCAGAAGGCCCGGTTCTGGGTACCCCACGGCCCAGGGGGGCAAGTCAAAAACTTAAAGCCCGAGCATGCTGAAGATAATACTTCGCAAAACAAACATACTTCGCATCCCTCATATCCTCCCTGTCTCACAACCCCAAACAACTATTCAACACCTTCAATTCTCTCCTCCGTCCCCCAGTGCCTCCTCCCTCTCCTCTTATTTCAGCCGAAGATTTTGCCTCATTCTTCAAGCAGAAGGTTGACACCATCAGACAAAGCTTTTGCCTAAAGCCCCCACAGCCCCTCCCCACACCTACTCAACCCTCCTCCTTCAAAACCACCTTCTCCACCATTACGGAAGATCAACTTTCCTCTTTACTCTCCAAATCACACCTCACGACCTGTAAACTTGACCCAATCCCATCCCACCTCATCCCAAAGCTTACCACTATCTTCATCCCAACCCTAGCCCACCTCTTTAACCTGTCAATAACAACTGGTGTCTTCCCCTCATGCTTCAAACATGCCTCTAACACACCCATCCTCAAAAAGCCCTCCCTTGACCCATCCTCTCTGTCTAGCTATCGCCCCATATCACATCTCCCCTATGCCTCAAAACTACTGGAACAACATGTCCATTCTGAACTGTCCTCCCACCTCTCCTCCTGCTCCCTCTTCAACCGCCTACAATCTGGTTTCCGATCGCACCATTCTACTCAAACGGCACTGACTAAAGTCACCAACGACCTACTAACGGCCAAATCTAAGCGACACTACTCCGTCCTCCTCCTCCTAGACCTGTCATCTGCCTTCAACACAGTGGACCATTCCCTCTTACTACAAACTCTCTCATCTCTCAGCATCACAGACTTGACCCTATCCTGGAACTGCTCATACCTAACAGGCAGGACATTCAGTGTCTCCCACTCATGCACCACCTCCTCATCTCGCCCCCTATCTGTCGGTGTCCCCCAAGGTTCAGTCCTAGGACCTCTGCTCTTCTCCATCTACACCTTAGGCCTGGGACAGCTCATAGAGTCCCATGGCTTTCATTATCACCTCTATGCTGATAACACACAGATCTACCTCTCTGGACCCGATATCTCCTCCCTACTAACCAAAATCCCACAATGTCTGTCTGCTATTTCATCCTTCTTCTCTGCTAGATTTCTAAAACTTAACATGGACAAAACAGAATTCATCATCTTTCCACCATCCCATTCACCCCCCCAACTGACCTATCTATCAATGTCAATGGCTGTCCACTCTCCCCAGTCCCTCAAGCTCACTGCCTTGGAGTAACCCTGGACTCTGATCTCTTCTTCAAACCACATATCCAAGCCCTTTCCACTTCCTGCTGACTCCAACTCAAGAATAGCTCCCGGATCTTCACATTCCTCAACCATGAATCTGCAAAAACACTAGTGCACGCCCTCATCATCTCCCGCCTCGACTACTGCAACCTCCTGCTCTGTGACCTCCCTTCTACCACTCTTGCACCCCTCCAATCTATCCTAAACTCTGCTGCCTGACTAATCCACCTGTCCCCCCGCTATTCCCCGGCCTTTCCTCTCTGTCAATCTCTTCACTGGTTCCCCATTGCCCAGAGACTCCAGTTCAAAACCCTAACCATGGCATACAAAGCCATTCACAACCTGTCTCCTCCATATATCTCTGACCTAGTCTCCCGTTACATACCTGCACGCAACCTCCGATCCTCACAAGATCTCCTTCTCTACTCCCCTCTTATCTCCTCCTCCCACAATCGCATACAAGATTTCTCCCGTGCTTCCCCCCTACTCTGGAACTCTCTACCCCAACACATCAGACTCTCGTCGACCGTGGAAACCTTCAAAAGGAGCCTGAAGACCCACCTCTTCCCACAAGCCTACAACCTGCAGTAACCACCGCCGCATGACCAGCTCCACCCTCACCTAATGTATCCTCACCCGTCCCTTGTAGATTGTGAGCCCTCGCGGGCAGGGTCCTCGCTCCTCCTGTACCAGTCGCTGTCACATTGTGTTCAAGATTATTGTACTTGTTTTTGCTATGTATACCCCTTTTCACATGTAAAGTGCCATGGAATAAATGGCGCTATAATAATAAATAATAATAATAATAGGTGCTCGTCCGAGCATGCTCGTAAATCTTGAGCAATGAGCATGCTCAATCATCACTAATAGCAAGTCTTCAGCCCTGCTATGTGTAGCAGAAATGCTCATCTGCTATGAACACCGACCGGAGGGCGACGCTCATAGCAGGTCGACAATGACAACCATAGGGGTCTCCTGCAGACCCCGGGTTGTCATGTCAACCAATCAGCACCTCGCGATCACATGGCAGGGATAATTCCACTTGTGGCTGTTAGGGGCACATCTGGTCAAATCAGCTGTCATGTGCCTGAAACGATGCGGGCTCAGCGCCGGAGCCCACATCAAAGAGGGGGCGGTCATAAAGAGAAGTCGCAAAAGGGGTTACTGTTACTAATATTACCTTGTTAATTTCTAGTAAAACACATGAATGAGGTGCAGTTCAGTATTCCACCAGTAGATGACGTAACAGGCCACAATAGGGCAGTTCAGGAGAGAGGGTTTTTTTCCAATAAAAGAAACAATTATGTCCATCCTGAAGAGTCCTTTGAGGTTAATTGTTGTACATCTTCTATCAACATAGGGTCTTCTTCGTCATTTCATTTAAACCAAGAGAACAAATGGTTTGTAATTTATATATCCAAAAGATTTCTTTTATTTTGTGTGAATTTAATCTGTTTTGTGTAAGTTCTGGTATATATGTGGGTGTTATGGATATTGGATTGTTGTGATTAGGATGGAAAAGTGTACAATGTTTAGATAGGCTATGTGCTGTATTACCAGGGGAGGTAACTATAAGCGCATTTTGGCGCAGCTGGAATGCCGCTGGATTGCAGTACTGGACACGGTGACCCCTGGTGGTCTTAATGAACACAATAGTTTCTCTTCATTCTTGTAGGTTCTCTTCTCCTTTGTTTTTAATGTGGATTTTTTATTTTTCTTATTGTCTAATTTTTTCTCTGTTTCTTCTATTATTCCTCTATATTTAGGCACCATCACCTATATCTCCATACCATCTAGGATACTTCTGGACGCATATGGGACGGACATTTACAGTTATTATGAATACCTAATGTCACAAATTATCTCTATGAGTTGACCTACTGCTACTTACAATGCTCTCTGCCCCTGGATATATTTATTCTTCCCAATATTTATAATTGGGCATACATTGGACTTCTGTATAATTTGCACTTGTTTTCTGTGGCAACTTATGTATTGTTCCATACATTTGAATATGCTTCTCTCTCTAGCTGCCGTAGTCATTATCGCATTATGTATATGCAATGGTGTCCCTGTTAGACTCTAAAAATGCATACTTACTTACATTTACTCCTTAATATATATCTATGATGACACTATTATACTTGTAGCACGAATGGGGCATGTACTCTACCTGCACCTTGGTTTCTGACAGCTAGTACCCTCTTTGTCTAAGAGATATCTTTGCCCTTACCCTTGTCCTCACTTGGTATGGCTGTCGCTGAGCCGCACATGGGCAGTGCCGTCCTCCTTTGGCCGTGTCCCGTCGGGCTTCCGTACGTGGGGATTATGGGTAGTGACGTCATCGTGTACGTCGCTGCCCACAGTCCCCCCGGGAAACTGGCCGGACGTGACGCAGGGCGGGGGGACGCTGCCGCTTCGCATGCGCTGCATCAATCAGCAATTCATCTGGGAGGATATTTAAAGGCGCCCACTCTATCCACAACCACAGCCCCCTGAGGAAGCCACGCGAAACGCGCGTCGGGGCTGCAGTACGGTGACGTGGTTACTTTAGTCCCCATGGGTGAGTCTCTGACTTTGCACCTTTTTCCTGCTCTGGTCATTCTTCTTCCCTCCACTCTGAGCAGTGGTTTCCCTTTATATTTCATTGTACTCTTCCCACCTAGATTCTGAGCTTGTATATATGCCCTACAGCTGTTTACATTGAGTATATACCATTTTACCTGCTCTATGAACTATTTATCTATTGATGGGATTCGTTTCACCCTGCTCCCGGGGGACCCACGTATAAACTGCTGTATCTGCTGTTTGTGTATCTCCTACCCTGCACGACCTTTTCTACTATTGTTATATAGACATATATTTTTTTTTAATGTTTCTACTAATAAAAGTGTTTTTAATACTTCATTTTTTGTTCCTTTTTTGACATGTTGGGCGTCCTACTCCAATTTTTCTAGGCTTTAAATCTGTTTTGTGTAAGTTCTGGTATATATGTGGGTGTTATGGATATTGGATTGTTGTGATTAGGATGGAAAAGTGTACAATGTTTAGATAGGCTATGTGCTGTATTCGCAGGATCATTATGCCGGGATATTTTCTCTTCTCCCTCATGACAACGCAAAAGAGGAAGAGAAAAAGCGTAAGAGGCGTCTGATACCACAAACGTTGGTCGATTCACTACAGGCATTTGCCATTCTTGTTAGTGTTGTGTGTGAAAAGTCACAGGAGAATTGTTTGACTCCTTTTTGCTGCATGGATGGCATAGTGGAGGTGCATAGTATGTACAGTAGTATTCAAAATAATAGCAGTCCAATATGACTAACCAGATTAATCACTGTTTTTGGTATATATTATATTACCACCACATGACAAACAATTTACCGGTTGGTGCAGTAGATTCTAAGAAAACCAACAAACTCCGCATTCATGATCTGCATGTTTATGAGTCTGTGTATTCGAATAATTAATTGTTAGGGGGTGTGTTCAAAATAATAGCAGTGTGGAGTTCAATAGTGAGGTCAATCATTCTGTGAAGACACAGATGTGAATCAGGTGGCCCTTATTTAAGGATGAAGCCAGCACATGTTGTACATGCATTTCTCCTTGAAAGCCTGAGAAATATGGGTCATTCGAGACATTGTTCAGAAGAACAGCGTACTTTGATTAAAAAGTTGTTTGGAGAGGGTAAAACTTATATAGAAGTGCAGACTATGATAGGCTGTTCAGCTATAATGATCTCCAATGCTTTAAAATGGAAAGTGAAACCAGAGAGACGTGGAAAAAAACAGAAGACTACCATTCGAATGGATCGAAGAATATCCAGAATGGAAAAGGTTCAGCCAATGATCAGCTCCAGGATGATCAAAGACAGTCTCAAGTTACCTGTGAGTACTGTAGAAGAAGATGCCTGTGTGAAGCTAATCTCTTAGCAAGAAGTCCCCGCAAAGTCCCACTGTTAAAAAAAGACATGTACTGAAGCGGATACAATTTGTCAAAGAACACATCAACTGGCCTAAAGAGAAGTGGAGAAACATTTTGTGGACTGATGAAAGTAAAATTGTTCTTTTCGGGTCCAAGGGCCACAGACAGTTTGTCAGATGACCCCTAAACTCTGCATTCAAGCCACAGTACACTCTGAAGACAGTGAAGCATGGTGGAACAAGCATCAAGATATGGGCACGTTTCTCTTACTATGGTGCCGAACCTATTTACCGCATACCAGAGATTATGGACCAGTTTGCATATATTAAAATACTTGAAGAGGTCATGTTGCCTTACGCTGAAGAGGATATGCCCTTGAAATGGGTGTTTCAACAAGACATCTGCCCTAAACGACAAGGGTAAACGATCAAATTATTGGTTGCAGTCCAACATAATTGAGGTTATGGAGTGACCAGCCCAATGACCGGATCTTAATCCGATAGAACACTTGTGGGGTGACATCAAAAATACTGTTTCTGAGGCAAAGCCAACAGATGCCAAAAAATTGTGGGATGTAGTCAAAGCATCCTGGGCTGGAATAACAGTTGACAGGTGCCAGAAGTTGGTTGACTCTATGCAACATACATGTGAAGCAGTTCTTAAAAACTGAGTATACAACTAAGTATTAGGTTAATGATTCACAGGAATGCCAAATCCTAAAAAAGAGTACATATTTTGAGTTTGTAAAGACAAATGCAGACACTGCTATTTTTTTAGAACAGCCCATTGTTCATTTTTTGCTATTTTCTGTAAAATAGTTAAAAATTATATACATTTCTCTTCATGTTTAGAATTAGAAAACAGTGTGCAATGTTCCCAATGCATGGAAATAAAAACTAGTATAAAGGTTTTGTGCTTAACTCATGTTATTTAACCCACTGCTATTAGTTTGAACACTATTGTAGGTGTACCACAACTACACTGTGTGCAGAATTATTAGGCAAATGACTATTTTGATCACATGATACTTTTTATACGTGTTGTCCTACTCCAAGCTGCATAGGCTTGAGAGCCAACTACCAATTCAGTAAATCTGGTGATGTGCATCTCTGTTATGAGGCGTGGTGTTGACTAATGACATCAACACCCTATAGAAGGTGTGCTTAATCATTAGGCAACTTCCTTTTCTTTGGCAAAATGGGTCAAAAGAGAGGTTTGACGGGTTCTGAAAAGTCCAAAATTGTGAGATGTCTTGCAGAGGGATGCAGCAGTCTTGAAATTTCCAAACTTTTGAAGCATGATCACCGAACAATAAAGCGTTACATGTCAAATAGCCAACAGGGTTGCAAAAAGTGTGTTGGCCAAATGTGAGATCTACAGGGAGGGAAAACAGTACACCTCTCGGAACAGTGTCTGGGAGACTGTGGTGGCTGCTGCACGCAATGTTGATCGAAAACAGGTCAAGTAACTGACGCAATCTGTGGATGGAGGCTGCTGAGTGTCATCATAAAGAAAGGCGGCTATATTGATCACTAATTTTTTGGGTTTTTGTTTTAGCATGTCAGAAATGTTTATTTCTGTATTTTGTGCACTGATATTGGTTTACCTGGTGAAAATAAACAAGTGACATGGGATTATATTTGGTTTTTAATAAGTTGCCTAATAATTCTGCACAGTAATAGTTACCTGCACAAACAGATATCCTCCTAAGATAGCCAAATCTAAAAACACCCCACTCCAACTTCCAAAAATATTAAGCTTGGATATTTAAGAGTCTTTTGGGTTGATTGAGAACATAGTTGTTGGTCAATAATAAAAATAATCCTCTAAAATACAACTTGCCTAATAATTCTGCACACAGTGTATACTTTGTTCACAATATTTGAATGAGGCACTACAGTTGGTGCCTTCCATGGTGTATGGATGACCCTACTTGCATTTTTTGGCAGGATTTGCACTTAGTGCATAGCCTTTATGAGTCTAGAAATACTACTATATGTCAAATTGACCAGAATGTGTATGAGACCCTCCTTTATTCTAATACAGGATGTATCAGAATCCCTAATTTTTGGCAGTTCTTTTTTTCCTTCGTAAATTACTCTGAAATTACCTATTTGTTAATAAAAAATAAAATTTTGGTTTAAGTCATTATACAGGAAAAAAATGTTTCTTAAAGAAGTTGTCCAGTACTTTAGATTACCCCTGCCCCCCCCCCCCAATGTATCCCCACGGGCCCGTAAGGATTTTTGTAATTAGCTTACGTTGCAGCCAAGGATAGCGCCGCTCACAGGCATCACGTGACCCCGCGCTGATGTCACGACAAGTGAGGCGTGACAGCTGGATTGTGGGCGCGATCACCCCCCGCGTCACACCCAGCATTCACCCCGTGCGTTCTCAATGAATGGGGAGAGGGAGAGCGTGAGGTGGATATAACATGTGTAGCATTGATATGTCATAAATGTCAGTAATATTCAATTAAATTCAAAAGGACATTAATCAATTTATTTTTTTTAAATTAAGAATTACATGGAAGGTTGAAAAGATGTTCTTGGAGGCCTTTGACTTTTGCAGATATTTCTCGCTGGTCAGACGGCCACAGGTACAGTAGATGGTACAACTCTTTCCATGCAGGTACAGCATTGATGGTGGATGTGCTGTACTTTCTTCAGGGCACTAGATGTGAGGGTTTTCTGCCCTTGAGATGTTTCTGGTGCCCTGGTGACAGTGGGCAAAAATGCAGCTTTGTCTGATAGTGCGAGCAGCCCTGGATAATCCACGCCGGCAGGATGATATCATCCGGCGGAAGATAGAACCTATAAAAAAGATGCAAAACTGATGTAAGTAATGGGACTCCATATTAGAGGACACTACTGTGGTGTCTCTGTGGGAGGCCGGTAGAGGAATCTTCTCCATACAGAGGTGCTTGATCATTGTCAGCCATCATACATGTGACAATCCCACCACTGACAGATGACATCTGCTCCACATGACTTATCTCACTGACATCATACAACATGGAGATTATCGTCACACTTACCTCGCCTACTACTTTCCCCCTCTTCCACTTTATCTGTTCTTTGCTGTTTTCTCAGATTTAGTGCAGATTTCTTTCTCTCCTGAACTGGAGGTTCTAATAAAAAGTCAGAAAAAGATGTTGATTATAAACTCCTCAAAGATTCATTTTATATGTTTATAGAGTTACTCAGACTGGTTAATCTGCACTTGTAGGTTTTCTGTGTGCGGCCATGTGGTGTCTCCCTTATTAACATGACATTACTTGCAGCAAGCCAAAGTGTTTTTATATAATCCGTCAGATAACACTTAAGCGTAAGTTTAAAGAAGACTCATCACCAGGTCTTAAGTGTCCAGAATTCACTCTTACTTTATTCCCCCTGCTCCCCTGAGGACTCTGTTTTTGGTTTTTATTAAAATCCCCCTTAGGCTATGTGCCCACGATGCAGAAATGCTCCGGATTTTTTCCTGAGCATTTCTGCATCTCCCTGGCACAAAAAACGCATGCGGATTGTACATGCGGATTGTACATGCGGATTGTACCTGCGGATTGTACATGCGGATTGTACATGCGGATGTGAAGCGTTTTGATCATGTGATTTCGCATGTGGATTGTACATGCGTTTTTCCTGCCAGGGACATGCGGATGTGAAGCGTTTTGATCATGCGATTTCGCATGCGGGTTGTCAAGCACTTTCCAAGCGATTTTAGCATCACTTGGAAAGTGCTTGACAACTTGGTCACACTATATAAATCCATGCAACCGGCATGGATTTATATAGTGTGACCCAAAGAATGGTAAAAAATAAAAAATAAATATACTTACCTTGTGATGCCCCCAGAGTCCTTGTCTTGGCTTGCCGGCAGCTCGCGGTAGATTTAAGGACCTGCCGACATCATTGGTCGCATGACCCGTCACATGACTAAATGATGTCAGCGCAGGTCCTTTAGTCTACCGCGAGCAGCCGGCAAGCCGAGACACGGAACCAGAGGCCATCAGAAGGTAAGTATAATATTTATTTTTTATTTTATTCTTTTTTTTTACAGGTTCTATGGTAGGGGGGGTCTGGAGGAGAGTCTCCTCTTCTCCAGACCCGAGTACCATCCGCACATTGAAACACATGGATTCCGCATGTACAGATGCAGTGATGCGGATTCCATGCGTTCCAATGCAAGTCAATGGCGGTGAAAACGCAGGACTTCTGCAAAATAATTGGTAGTGCTGCGGATTTTTCCGCAATGATAATCCGCAGCGGAAATTTCTGCAGCATGTGCACAGCACATGAGAATTTTCATTGGGGAACATGGCAGGCCTTCTACCAAGCGTTTTTTAAGCGTTTCTGCGGCGGAATTGCTGCTGCGGAAACGATTAAAAACGCATTGTGAGCACACCGCCTTACAGTTCCACAGACAGGGGCCTTTTTATTTAGTGGTCATTTTTATGGTCTTTACCACGCTATAATACTGAAGAAGAGGCTGAAGACACCCCCCCCCCAGATAATCCTGTTAGCACCACCCCCTTGTAAAGACCATAAAAATTAGCACTAAATAAAACTGCCAATAACTCTGGAACCGTATGGTGGATTTTACCAAAACAAAAAATTGAATACTCAGGGGCAGCGGGAATAAAGTAAGTCATTATCTGAGCCTTCATGTGCAGATTCACATTACACTTTTCTATCATAGCCTATAATGGGATGGTCTATAAATCTGTACATACCTGACAATGAGGGCGAGGATGACTCACACTTTTTAGCAGTGACACACTGATTGTCACCATCATCAGTTTTGGAAGGGGGAGATTCTTTATGCCTGTTTGGTAGAAGAAAGTCAAGTAAATTACAAGTGAAAACAATACAAAAAGGAAGAACACCTGCCTGTAAGGCCATTTGGGACATCATAAAGGGGATACTCTGCTCAGGACCCCATTCTACCAGCAAGAATGGAGTCTAACTAGTAATATTGGCCTATAAAGAGCTGGGAAAGAATGGCTCGTTGCAATGATCAACTGATATTGCTGTGTAATCACAAGCCAGATCCACAGCAATCAGTTATCATGGGGTGGTGGATGCTGGATTTAGATTTGTGTTACTCGTGTCCGAGCATATATCAGAGCTAAATCTCATAATAATAATAATCTACTCACAAGTCTGGGTGTTTTTTGCTGTTCTCAGGGGTACACTCTGGAGGTGACATAGGTTCTTCAATGGTCACCATCTTGGTACTGGTGGTATATAGCTAAAAAAACACAAAGAAAATATAAATAGATATATTTTTAAACTTTTTTTCTAATCATAGGTTTTATTCATTTTATTGACCTACATGCTTTAGACATACTTACTTTGGAAAACCTTTGAGAAGATGATTCAAAGTTTTTGATTTCTGGACAGTCATTGTCCTCACTTGTGTCCCCATCATCTGAATTCCTAAATTTATAACCCACAGAGCGATCTGAAAAGTAAAAGTGTTATGAGAAATTATTAGTATAAGAGCCGGTCAGACAGTCACCATGTTATTACTCATTATGATGGGAACTGATTGTCACACATAATGAAAGAAAAGACACTCAGCAGTTTTCTGCCGATAACATCTCATTTTACTTACTGCTAAAATAGCGGGTGTCCTCATCTGATTTTAGATCAGGAACGAACAGAGGCTTCTGACTTAGAAGGTTGTTAAAGTTTAAGGCACGCAGAAATGGATGAATTTTGATCTCGTGTGCCCCTCCTGGAAAAGGAAGACAAGAAAAAATTCGATACAGTTATTGTCAGAGAAACTACTCCGTATCTATACAGTTTATGTTAATCTGAACTGGAGATTTAAAACAGCCAACATAAAGGAACTGAACTGAACATTAGAGCATGAAGAATGGGGAATGGACACGTTGGTAGAGATCTTCAGTGCTCATCCTCATGGACACCTTCATTTGCCCAGGGGTGTAATAAGTCATTATTAATACTATTATCATATTACCTGTCCCAAGTCTTTGTTCTGGATTTTTTCTGAGTAGCTGAGTGATGATGCCCCGAGCATTTGGTGGAGGAAAGGAATTACATCTCCAAACAATGTCATCTGTGATATAAAAAGAAAATATTACAGGAAATAAAACCTCTTCATTTATTTACATAAAAAAGCATTTTCCTTAAAAAAAGCTAGAAGCTAAACCAAGGAACCAATCAAACCAAATAACAGCGACATGACAAGCAGTCAGATTATTTTACTTACCACTGAGGATACTGCGTAATTTCTCCTTTTGGGAAGCCCTATAAAATGGTGTATATCCAAAGAGAAATTCATATAGGATGATGCCTACTGACCACCAGTCAACAGGTCTTCCATAGCCTTTCCTTAGGATAACTTCTGGGGCCATGTAACTAGACGTGCCAGCAGTCTGGAAAACAACAGAAGAATGAGATGATGATCAATACATACGACAAATAACATCAGTGGAAATGTGATGAGAAATGATCAGAGAAGGAGAAAGAGATGAGATATGTAAAGTAGAAGATCCTTTAAGTAAAGCCGACCTCTTTATCACGGAACTCTTTGGTGATGTCCTTAGTTGGAGCCTTATAGATGTTTGATGTTGGTCTCATGAGGCCAAGTTTTGAAAGTCCAAAATCGGTCACTTTAATATGTCCTGTTGATGTTATCAGGAGGCTGTAAAAGAAAAGATGTTGTCAGCCCCAAGTAATAACCCATAGACTGTATAACAAACTAACTTTCATCCCCTTTATTATAGCTCAAGGGTCACTTACTTTACAGGCTTCAGGTCTCTGTGCACCACACCATAGCTGTGCAGATATTCCACAGCAAGGACTGTTTCTGCAATGTACAGACGGGCCAAGGTGATAGGTAAAGGACCCCTGTGCTGTAGAAGATTGCCACAGTCTCCTCCTACAGGAAAAAGCAAATATGACAGGTAAGGGTCTGTTACAGAGTAAATTACACATGATGAGTGTGAATGTGAAACAAGCGGAGATATTGGGACAGGATGGTATATATAGAGATACACTGTGTAATGTAGAGCGTATACTGCAGAGGAACCCTGTACATAGAGACAGAGCCAGGCCTCATCTACAAGCCTCTCATTTATTTCTCTGTGAAAAATTCTCATCTATAAAAACTGTTCAAATACAGAGAAATCTTCCTTTCCTCCATAGCAGATATTGCCGCCATGCTCAGTGAGGACACACAAGGCATCTTAGTAACATTATAGTAAATGCGGTGTGGACATGTAACCGTCCATGTGGACATGTTCAGGTTATATATAAGGTGCTAGGATTAGGCAGACATGGGCTGGATATAAATACAATGGATGTGTCCTACCTGGTGCATACTCCATGACCATACACAGATGAAATTTAGTAGGAAAGGAGCAGAACATGGAGGCCACAAAGGGACAATCAGCGAATGTAGAGATGTCCCTCTCCTGAAAGGCCCATTTAAGGGTCTTTGGCTTTCTCAGGTTCTGCTTGTCCATTTTCTTCATAGCACATATCTTGTTTGTGTCTGTATGGCGAACTAGGTGGACGGATCTGAGGAGGAAGAAAATCCATGATTTATTATGAATTCTTACTAACAGTCCATCCATAGACCTGATCAAGTGATCTCCTGTACTAATGGTTAATACTAGATGTGCGGCCATCACTAGAAATCCATAAAATAACACTCCATAAATGATCACCTATGGAAAGTCCTGATCCACGTCACATCCTAACTGACCTGAAGAGAGACAATTAGATGTGGACAGTGATGTGGAACCATAATTTCTCTATGGTAGCATTGCGCGGGCAGGACATAGAGACATAGGCATCACTATAAGGAGCTCTGAGAAATAAATATTATACCAAGTAAAGCTCACCCAAATCCTCCACAGCTGATCAGTTTGATAGGATTAAAGTCGTCCTTACAAGGATTCACTGATCCGATCAAGGCCTAAAAGGAATAAGAAATGACATTAAGACAACGAAGCTGCAGGAGGATAAAAGCTCCAGATCTCCCGTCTATATTTTATCCCCCCTGATTACACTGCAACCGAAGTAGAGGACGTGATAAAAGCCGGACCCCCCACAGACACTATTATATTATAAGTACATAAATCATTGTACTGCAGGGGAGGATAAGAGACATCACACGGAGGAGACAGAATAATAACACCACCGTCACACATAATAGGTCTGATCTACATAAGAGCAGAGATATCCCATTGTCATATGGGATGTGTAATTCCCACCCGTCATCTGATGATATACAGACGTCCCATGATACTTACACTGGCAGATTCCTGGATGATCTCTGGTGGCTCAGATGTTCCACCATCAGTATTTGTCGGCACAGTTATTCCTATAATAATGATAAAATAATGAAGAGACGACATGTATTAGTCTATATCACCACTTATATAACACATCCATATAATACTGGAAATGATAAGACCCCTGTACATGGAATATACTAGATATAAGGATATTCTGCAGACACTGTATATATTTATGGCATATCTATATATATATATACTGTACTATGAACGTGTCATTGCTCAGGATCTGACCGAATCCTCAACAATTACATGATTGGGGACCAATGAGCCTCTTTGTACATTTGTGACCCCCTCCATTATAGTCCATGGGGGCTCATGAGCCACCAGCTTCCTCATACATTGGATGAAGAGTAAATCTCCATGTTCTCTGTCGTTCTCTATAACTTGATATTTGTATGTAAAATATTAGATGACCGGCTTACCTTCCATCAGATCAGGGTTCGGCCCCGGCTGACTGATATCAGGGTCAGCAATATTTCCGTTTTGCCCCTCTTTGGAGTCGCCTTCGGATGTTTCCTGATGGATATAATATATACAATTAATATAACATTTCACAAATACTACATTACCACATACAATAGACAGGAAGGACTAATCATTGGATTTCCTGGATAATTTCAGTATTGGACGAACTATACAAAGCCGCTCCCCCAGTAAATCCACATTAATATACAACGCCTGGCAAAAATTATGGAATCACCGGGCTCGGAGGATGTTCATTCAGTTGTTTAATGTTGTTGAAAAAAAAGCAGATCACAGACATGGCACAAAACTAAAGTAATTTCCAATGGCAACTTTAGGGCTTTAAGAAACACTAAAAGAAATCAATATTAAAAATGAGGTACTCAGTAAAGGTAATTTATTTTAGACCAAGCAGAGGGAAAAAAATTATGGAATCACTAAATTCTGAAGAAAAAATTATGGAATCACACTGTAAATTTTCATTTCCAATCTAACACCTGCATCAAATTAGATCTGCTAGTTAATCTGCATCTAAAAAGGAGTGATCACACCTTGGAGAGCTGTTGCACCAAGTGGACTGACATGACTCATGGCTCCAACACAAGAGATGTCAATTGAAACAAATTAGAGGATTATCAAACTTTTAAAAGAAGGTAAATCATCACACAGTGTTGCCCAAGGAAGACATCAAAGCGTCAAGACCGGAAACTTAATCCAATATGTCTTCAAAACAGGAAATGCACAACAAAACAAATGAGGAATGAATTGGAGGAAACTGGAGTCAATGTCTGTGGCCGAACTGTAAGAAACCGCCTAAAGGAAATGGGATTTACATACAGAAAAGCTAAACATAAGCCATCATTAACACATAAACACAAAAAAACAAGGTTACAATGGGCTAAGGAAAAGCAATTGTGGACTGTGGATGACTGGATGAAAGTCATATTCAGTGATGAACCGCGAATCTGCATTGGGCAAGGTGATGATGCTGGAACTTTTGTTTGGTGCCGTTCCAATGAGATTTATAAAGATGACTGCATGAAGAGAACATGCAAATTTTCACAGTCATTGATGATATGAGGCTGCATGTCAGGTAAAGGCACTGGGGAGATGGCTGTCATTACATCTTCAATAAATGCGCAAGTTTACATTGATATTTTGGACAGTCTTCTTATCCCATCAATTGAAACGATGTTTGGGGATGATGACATCATTCTTCAAGATGATAATGCATCCTGCCATAGAGCAAAAACTGTGAAAACATTCCTTGAAAGAAGACACATAAGGTCAATGTCATGGCCTGCAAATAGTCCGGATCTGAATCCAATTGAAAATCTTTGGTGGAAGTTGAAGAAAATGGTGCATGACAAAGCTCCAACCTGCAAAGCTGATCTGGCAACAGCAATCAGAGAAAGTTGGAGCCAGATTGATGAAGAGTACTGTTTGTCACTCATTAAGTCCATGCCTCAGAGACTTCAAGCTGTTATTAAAGCCAGAGGTGGTGCAACAAAATACTAGTGATGTATTGTAGTGTTCTTTTGTGTGTTTGTTTTTCATGATTCCATAATTTTTTCCTCAGAATTGAGTGATTCCATATTTTTTTCCCTCTGCTTGGTATGAAAAAAATTACCCTTACTGAGTACCACATTTTTAATCTTGATTTCTTTTAGTGTATCTTAAAGCCCTAAAGTTGCCATTTGAAATGACTTTAGTTTTGTGCCATGTCTGTGATCTGCTTTTTTTTCAACAACATTAAACAACTGAATGAACATCCTCCGAGCCCGGTGATTCCATAATTTTTGCCAGGGGTTGTATAAGGGACTTTTATCTACAACTGATCTACAATATCTTCTATCAGGACTGCAACATTTATAAGAAGGAAGATTGTGATGATCGAGAGAGACAGAAGCGGAAATACTAACTCCGCACCGCTGAGTACAGACTGTTCTCACATATGATGGAGCCGCAGAGAAAGGCAGCCATAAAATGTCCTGTGTCTGCCTGGAGCGGACAGGGAGGCCTCTACCACCATAAATCTGAGTTTCTGCTATATGACGGTAATCTGGAGAAGATCAGACAACAAGGACATGAGATATAGAAGACGATGGCTCCTTACCAGGCGCTCCAGGGAGTAGGCCGGATACTCCAGTACAAGCAGGACATTCTGGGCCAGTTGTTTAATAAAGGCCAATTCTCCACTATGGGATTTTTCTTCAGCCTATAGAGATGGAAATAAACAAGAAAGGAAAATCATGAGAGAAAGTGCAGAATGGAGGACACCATTTATGTCGCCATGTTACTCCTGATATCGGCACTACAAATACTACATGACAGCTGACGAGGAATTCGGTCATTTGTAAACCTCTAAAGGGAACCTGTCATGTAAAGTAATGCTATTAACCTGCAGATATGGAGTTGATATGCAGGTTAGTAGCATTCTGACATTGTGCGGCCATATTAGCACCGGCTGTCAGTCAGTGCCGGGTGCGGTTACAGCCGCCGCTCACTATGCAGAGAACGGTGACTGAAAGCCTGCCGGCGCCACCGATATGACTGAAAGAGTGAGGCTGCCAGGGGAGATACAGTTTATTTCAGTGTGGCGGCTGCATGGTGTCAGAACGCTATTAACCTGCAGGTTAATAGCATTATTTTAGGCGACAGGTTCCCTTTATATCTCCACGTCCACCCTCCACACCTAAGGCATGTAAGTAAGACACATGACTGCTTACGACTTGTGTAAATCGGCCTGTGACAATTAAAAATCACATCTCCCCAAACCCTCTATTTATCAAGCACCGCCTTTTAAATCCTCCTTCCTGTCCTCCATATCTTACAGCGTAAAAAAACAAGTCTTCACTGGGCCCCATCAACAGAAAAATAAGAATTGTTATGGGTCTCAGAATTTAGCGACTCAAAGCAAAAAAATGTTTTCGCAATATTCTGAATTTTCTTTGCATATTCGGTATCGCCTTAATCGAAATGTCGTGGAAAATCATATTTCCAGATCATTTTTAATGCATAACAAACGCCGTAAAAACAAAACCCCCAAAAAACTACTGTATATTTTATGGTAAAAAGAATGGAGCCACTCAAAGCTACAACTCTTCTCACAAACGCCAACAGAAAAATAAGAAAGTTATGGCTCTTAAAAGAAAGTGATGAAAAAATGACAGCAAAAAATGTCAAATTTCCTGGTCCTTACAAGGTTAACCAATCCCATTCACCCCACGGTAACAACCTTCCTGTCCCTATTTCAATTAACCCTTTAGATACCTCAATTTCCCTTGTCATGTAGCCTGTATGCCCCATTTTTTGCCCCGGCTATTCTTATCTTAGTATTTGGAACAGGTTAAATTTAAACTTGTAATCCCTTACCATATTCTATTATTATTATAAGATGTGTGCAGATTGCCTACTATTTACCTGCTGTACGAGTGTCCAGATGTTTTGCTGTAAATGCTCAAGATATTCTGAGCTAATACGACCTTTGTGGTATTTGGTCAGGCAGTCTATCACAAGCTTCATAACCAGCCGGTAAGTGAAGCTGAGGACGCCATCGGGTAGTGGTAGCACAATGTCAGGGGCGTAGGTGGTAAGAATCCCCTGGAGCAGTGCTAGCACCTGAAGTCTGTCTGAAGGAATTTCAGACATTTCAAGTAAATCCAAAGTAAATCCAAGCGCAATCAGTATATGATTAGCTATGTAGCTTCTCACTGACAGCAATGACACCGGAATGTCAAAGTGACTATATGGGTGTAAACACTTCTGTAAGTAGTGATGGTTAATTATGATGTCATGATGGAATCTAGTGTTCTCATCTATTTTTTTTAAACAAACTTTATTTAATGAGACAAAATAGACAAACAAATCGGGTTATAATCCTAGAATCTCCATGACATTTACCAACACAGACCACATCTTTATAAATAAGTGTGAAATCCATCCAATCATTTTTTTTCCACAATTTTAACAGATTCAATTTTTAACTCCGCATGCAAAACAGCAAAAAAAACACTTTTCTAAAATCCTTATATGAATAGATGTAAAAATAAGTGAATCCATTAGACTTTAAGTAATCCTGTTGTCCCCCTATGTTCCTCCGTATGATACCAGGATGTGTGTCAGAATACTTTCATCAGCTGTGACATATCAGATTGTGTATTGCTATATTCATTAAAAGATCTCAGTTTGTGAAAAAACGTTGTCGTCGCCTTTTCTTTTTGTCTTTCTTACTCAAGTTTGTCATAAACTAATAAGGTTTTCAGAGTTTTAGTTATTTCAGATAATTGAGGTGTCTCTTTCTTCAACCAATATCTAAGTATACATTTTTTAACCACCAATAGAACTACATGTATTATCTGTATAGACAGAACTCTGTCCCCATCCTCCCGATGTTCTGTTACAATATGATGAAATAAACATGCCCGAGGAGACTGTGGGACTTTAATTCTCCAAACATTATCTAAATAGAGAAGGGTCTCTTCCCACACCATTTGGGTGGAAGGGCATCGTCTGATGCTATCAAACAAATTGGTTTTAGGTTACATTTTGGGCATTTTCATAAATAATGTGATGAAGCATCTTTGTAGGAAAAATTGAAAGCATAAATGGCATTATGAATCAGTTTGTTCTGCATTTCTCTCCATTGTTCATTGCTATTTTTACTTTATCCAAGCCCGTCAAAAGTTTACCATCTCTCTAAGTGTCATTTAGCGCTATACTCCAATGGATAAATAAATCAGGTACCGCAGTGTGCAGAATTTGTCTCCTAATCCTTTGATATATTGTGGATAGGGAATTTACCCATGAGCTAGACCACATCAATATGTCAAAATCACCCCTCCTTTCCACCTTCCCGAAATCTCTCACCATAGAGCTGTAGAAAGTAACTGTTTGGTGGTACTGTAGACATTGATGATCTCCCATATCATACATCCCTGAGAATTCCTGCCAGGTGAGCAGCCTTCCTTCATTATCATTTAATAAATCCCTTTCTGGTTCCATTGCTTGCAAAGCTTGTTCTGTTTACCCTGAATAAATCTAGGATTTTCCCATAAGGGCACTAATTTAGATAGGTGAAAAGGTTGTTTGTATAATTTTCTTAAAACTTTCTCCACACCCCCGGGCATGGGGAGCAGTGAATATTCCGCCAGCTGACATCGGCGTGTGGGGGCCATAAACAGTGCCAGCAGGAGACCCTTCCCCATAACAATGCGGCATGACATTTTTTTCTTCACATTTTTTTTCTATTTTCCTCCTCTAAAACCTTATGGTCTGTAAAATACGGTGTATTAAAAACTGTGGATTAAGACATAGATTTCAAAAAGCAAATCACATATATACATTGCTCATTTAACCCCTTTACCATCCTGGGATTTTTTGTTTTTGCATTTTCATTTTTTGATCCCCTTCTACCCAGAGCCATAACTTTTTTTTTTCAGTCAATATGGCCGTGTGGGGGCTTGTTTCTCGCGGACGAGTTGTACTTTTGAACGACACCATTGATTTTACCATATTGTGTACTGGAAAATGGGAAAAAAATTCCAAGTGTGGTGAAATTGCAAAAAAAGTGCAATTTGTCAATTGTTTTTTTTAACATATTCAGAAAATGCTAAAAGTGACCTGCCATTATGATTCTCCGTGTCATTACGAGTTTGTAGACACCAAACATGTATAGGTTCTTTTTTATTTAAGTGGTGAAAAAAAATTCCAAAGTTTGTAAAAAAAAAAAAAAATGGAGCCATTTTCCAAGACCCATGGAATCTCCTTTTTTGGGATCTGGGGCCGGGTGAGGGCTTATTTCTTGCGTGCTGAGCTGACGTTTTTATTGATGCCATTTTGGGGTAGATACGATGTTTTATTGCCCGTTATTTTGTTTTATTGCAATGTTGCAGCAACCAAAATTCTACAGTTTTGTTTTTTTTCCTCATTACCGATCTGATTAATTCTCTTTATATTTTGACAGATCGGGTGATTCTGAACTCGCCGATACCAAATATGTGTATTTTTTATTTTTAATTGTTTTATTATGAATGGGGCAAAAGGAGGCTGATTTGAACTGTTACTTTTTTTAAATATTTTTAAAAACATTTTTTTTACTTTTTACCTGCTTTAATAGCCTCCATGGGAGAGTTGAAGCTGCCATCGTCTGATCACTTGTGCTACACATAGCAAGTAGTGATGATCGAGCATGCTCATTGCTCGAGATTTACAAGCATGCTCAGGCGAGCACCTATTATCTTCAGTGTGCTCGGGCTTTAAGTTTTCGTCACTCCGGGAACGTGATTTGCGACTGTTTGACAGCTTTAATACATGTGAGGAATGCCTGTTTTTCCAGCATTCCACACATGTATTAAAGCTGTCAAACAGTCGCAAATCATGTTCACGGAGCTACGGAAATGTAGCGCCCCGAGGGTTCAGTTGCTTCAGGGGTATTGCACCTCAACCAGAGGTGTGATATTCCACTTCCAGGTAAGGATGGAGTGTGGACCAGGGCTCAGTTAGCTGCACACACATACACTCCCCATTTCCGGGGGACAGCTCGCCGGTGCTCCCATATTGCAGGCACAACTGACCATGTCCCTGGCTGGAGTGGGGAGGGAGAAGAGAACCCAGTGGTGTGGGAGCAAAAGGGGACAGTTTCTGGAGCACAGAAAGAAGCTCATTGGGTGCAGGTCACCTGAGCTCTGACACAGAGAAGCAGATAAAAGGTTGGAGCCATCTTGTTGAGAGTAGAGAGAAAAGGAGTAGAGAGTAGTTCAGTCAGAGCTGACAGGGAGCCGTGGCTCAGCCTGAGCTCAGCTCCACGAGGCAGGCCTAGAGAGAAGGCTGGGGCCAGAGAGGAGAAGAGAAGAAGGAGAAGGAAGGAAGGAGAAGAGACAGAGGAGTAGAAAGGCTCCAGAAACAAGAAGGCAGAAGGGACCCTAAGAGAGCAGAACGGACAGCAACCGTTGCAAACCCGCGTTATATCGGGTGAAGGGTCAGGCTGTGGAAGGGTACCGGATTCCCAAGTTGGTGGAGGTAAATCATCCCTCAGCCAAGAACCGGAGGCCGTGATCATTTATTGGTGCGACCCCCCGCCAAACCTGCTAGGAAGGCGCCATATAGGATAGCGGGAAGCGGAGGCCAACACTTACCCGACACGGTCTGCGGTAGCTGGACAGAAGTTTGGTCACTGGTGGGGCACGAGAGGCCAGAGAAAGGACAGAAGGGGGTCCTGTGGCATACTCCTGAATTGCCTGGGGGTTGACCGAGCTCCTCACCTGGTGGACGCAGCACAACTTGGGCAGTCATTGCTGACAGAAGTGACTTGGATAACAACTGTGAGTAAAAACCCTGGACTGCACCATTGGACTCAGTGTGATCTTTGCTGTGCCTGCACCATCACCCCCAGCATCCACCTACACTGCCCTGAGGCTACACTCTTCCCGTGGGGAGTTATCCTATCCCTGTGCTGCACACCAACACCAGCCGCAGCGGTCTGCCTCGCAGCGGCGGTTATCTCTGACCGCAATCAATGAGTGGCGTAGTTGGACATTCAAAACACTGATAAATAGACTGCCACCTTTTGGTCTGACCACCCTGAGCCACGGGATCGGGTTGCCACTACTACCCCCATCAGCAGCGTACACCAGAAGGCCCGGTTCTGGGTACCCCACGGCCCAGGGGGGCAAGTCAAAAAGTTAAAGCCCGAGCATGCTGAAGATAATACTTCGCAAAACAAACATACTTCGCATCCCTCATATCCTCCCTGTCTCACAACCCCAAACAACTATTTAACACCTTCAATTCTCTCCTCCGTCCCCCAGTGCCTCCTCCCTCTCCTCTTATTTCAGCCGAAGACTTTGCCTCATTCTTCAAGCAGAAGGTTGACACCATCAGACAAAGCTTTTGCCTAAAGCCCCCACAGCCCCTCCCCACACCTACTCAACCCTCCTCCTTCAAAACCACCTTCTCCACCATTACGGAAGATCAACTTTCCTCTTTACTGTCCAAATCACACCACACCACCTGTAAACTTGACCCAATCCCGTCCCACCTCATCCCAAAGCTTACCACTATCTTCATCCCAACCCTAGCCCACCTCTTTAACCTGTCACTAACAACTGGTGTCTTCCCCTCATGCTTCAAACATGCCTCTATCACACCCATCCTCAAAAAGCCCTCCCTTGACCCATCCTCTCTGTCTAGCTATCGCCCCATATCACATCTCCCCTATGCCTCAAAACTACTGGAACAACATGTCCATTCTGAACTGTCCTCCCACCTCTCCTCCTGCTCCCTCTTCAACCGCCTACAATCTGGTTTCCGATCGCACCATTCTACTCAAACGGCACTGACTAAAGTCACCAACGACCTACTAACGGCCAAATCTAAGCGACACTACTCCGTCCCCCTCCTCCTAGACCTGTCATCTGCCTTCAACATAGTGGACCGTTCCCTCTTACTACAAACTCTCTCATCTCTCAGCATCACAGACTTGACCCTATCCTGGAACTGCTCATACCTAACAGGCAGGACATTCAGTCTCTCCCACTCATGCACCACCTCCTCATCTAGCCCCCTATCTGTCTGTGTCCCCCAAGGTTCAGTCCTAGGACCTCTGCTCTTCTCCATCTACACCTTAGGCCTGGGACAGCTCATAGAGTCCCATGGCTTTCATTATCACCTCTATGCTGATAACACACAGATCTACCTCTCTGGACCCGATATCTCCTCCCTACTAACCAAAATCCCACAATGTCTGTCTGCTATTTCATCCTTCTTCTCTGCTAGATTTCTAAAGCTTAACATGGACAAAACAGAATTCATCATCTTTCCGCCATCCCATTCACCCCCCCAACTGACCTATCTATCAATGTCAATGGCTGTCCACTCTCCCCAGTCCCTCAAGCTCGCTGCCTTGGAGTAACCCTGGACTCTGATCTCTTCTTCAAACCACATATCCAAGCCCTTTCCACTTCCTGCTGACTCCAACTCAAGAATAGCTCCCGGATCTTCACATTCCTCAACCATGAATCTGCAAAAACACTAGTGCACGCCCTCATCATCTCCCGCCTCGACTACTGCAACCTCCTGCTCTGTGACCTCCCTTCTACCACTCTTGCACCCCTCCAATCTATCCTAAACTCTGCTGCCTGACTAATCCACCTGTCCCCCCGCTATTCCCCGGCCTCTCCTCTCTGTCAATCTCTTCACTGGTTCCCCATTGCCCAGAGACTCCAGTTCAAAACCCTAACCATGGCATACAAAGCCATTCACAACCTGTCTCCTCCATATATCTCTGACCTAGTCTCCCGTTACATACCCGCACGCAACCTCCGATCCTCACAAGATCTCCTTCTCTACTCCCCTCTTATCTCCTCCTCCCACAATCGCATACAAGATTTCTCCCGTGCTTCCCCCCTACTCTGGAACTCTCTACCCCAACACATCAGACTCTCGTCGACCGTGGAAACCTTCAAAAGGAGCCTGAAGACCCACCTCTTCCCACAAGCCTACAACCTGCAGTAACCACCGCCGCATGACCAGCTCCACCCTCACCTAATGTATCCTCACCCATCCCTTGTAGATTGTGAGCCCTCGCGGGCAGGATCCTCGCTCCTCCTGTACCAGTCGCTGTCACATTGTGTTCAAGATTATTGTACTTGTTTTAGCTATGTATACCCCTTTTCACATGTAAAGCGCCATGGAATAAATGGCGCTATAATAATAAATAATAATAATAATAGGTGCTCGCCCGAGCATGTTCGTAAATCTTGAGCAATGAGCATGCTCAATAATCACTAATAGCAAGTCTTCAGCCCTGCTATGTGTAGCAGAAATGCTCATCTGCTATGAACACCGACCGCAGGGCGACGCTCATAGCAGGTCGACAATGACAACCACAGGGGTCTCCTGGAGACCCCGGGTTGTCATGTCAACCAATTAGCACCTCGCGATCACGTGGCAGGGGTAATTCCACTTGTGGCTGTTAGGGGCACATCTGATCAAATCAGCTGTCATGTGCCTGAAACGATGCGGGCTCAGCGCCGGAGCCCACATCAAAGAGGGGGAGGTCATAAAGAGAAGTCGCAAAGGGGTTACTGTTACTAATATTACCTTGTTAATTTCTAGTAAAACACATGAATGAGGTGCAGTTCAGTATTCCACCAGTAGATGACGTAACAGGCCACAATAGGGCAGTTCAGGAGAGAGGTTTTTTTTCCAATAAAAGAAACAATTATGTCCATCCTGAAGAGTCCCTTGAGGTTAATTGTTGTACATCTTCTATCAACATAGGGTCTTCTTCGTCATTTCATTTAAACCAAGAGAACAAATGGTTTGTAATTTATATATCCAAAAGATTTCTTTTCTTTTGCGTGAATTAAATCTGTTTTGTGTAAGTTCTGGTATATATGTGGGTGTTATGGATATTGGATTGTTGTGATTAGGATGGAAAAGTGTACAATGTTTAGATAGGCTATGTGCTGTATTCGCGGGATCATTATGCCAGGATATTTTCTCTTCTCCCTCATGACAACACAAAAGAGGAAGAGAAAAAGCGTAAGAGGCATCTGATACCACAAACGTTGGTCGATTCACTTCAGGCATTTGCCATTCTTGTTAGTGTTGTGTGTGAAAAGTCACAGGAGAATTGTTTGACTCCTTTTTGCTGCATGGATGCCATAGTGGAGGTGCATAGTATGTACAGTAGTATTCAAAATAATAGCAGTCCAATATGACTAACGAGATTATTCACTGTTTTTGGTATATATTATATTACCACCACATGACAAACAATTTACCGGTTGGTGCAGTAGATTCTAAGAAAACCAACAAACTCCGCATTCATGATCTGCATGTTTATGAGTCTGTGTATTCGAATAATTAATTGTTAGGGGATGTGTTCAAAATAATAGCAGTGTGGAGTTCAATAGTGAGGTCAATCATTCTGTGAAGACACAGGTGTGAATCAGGTGGCCCTTATTTAAGGATGAAGCCAGCACATGTTGTACATGCATTTCTCCTTGAAAGCCTGAGAAATATGGGTCATTCGAGACATTGTTCAGAAGAACAGCGTACTTTGATTAAAAAGTTGTTTGGAGAGGGTAAAACTTATATAGAAGTGCAGACTATGATAGGCTGTTCAGCTATAATGATCTCCAATGCTTTAAAATGGAAAGTGAAACCAGAGAGACGTGGAAAAAAACAGAGGAATACCATTCGAATGGATCGAAGAATATCCAGAATGGAAAAGGTTCAGCCAATGATCAGCTCCAGGATGATCAAAGACAGTCTCAAGTTACCTGTGAGTACTGTGACAGAAGATGCCTGTGTGAAGCTAATCTCTTAGCAAGAAGTCCCCGCAAAGTCCCACTGTTAAAAAAAGACATGTACTGAAGCGGATACAATTTGTCAAAGAACACATCAACTGGCCTAAAGAAAAGTGGAGAAACATTTTGTGGACTGATGAAAGTAAAATTGTTATTTTTGGGTCCAAGGGCCACAGACAGTTTGTCAGATGACCCCTAAACTCTGCATTCAAGCCACAGTACACTCTGAAGACAGTGAAGCATGGTGGAGCAAGCATCATGATATGGGCACGTTTCTCTTACTATGGTGCCGGACCTATCTACCGCATACCAGAGATTATGGACCAGTTTGCATATATTAAAATACTTGAAGAGGTCATGTTGCCTTACGCTGAAGAGGATATGCCCTTGAAATGGGTGTTTCAACAAGACAACTACCCTAAACACACCAGTAAACGATCAAATTATTGGTTGCAGTCCAACATAATTGAGGTTATGGAGTGACCAGCCCAATGACCGGATCTTAATCCGATAGAACACTTGTGGGGTGACATCAAAAATACTGTTTCTGAGGCAAAGCCAACAGATGCCAAAAAATTGTGGGATGTAGTCAAAGCATCCTGGGCTGGAATAACAGTTCACAGGTGCCAGAAGTTGGTTGACTCTATGCAACATACATGTGAAGCAGTTCTAAAAAACTGAGTATACAACTAAGCATTAGGTTAATGATTCACAGGAATGCCAAATCCTAAAAAAGAGTACATATTTTGAGTTTGTAAAGACAAATGCAGACACTGCTATTTTTTTAGAACAGCCCATTGTTCATTTTTTGCTATTTTCTGTAAAATAGTTAAAAATTATATACATTTCTCTTCATGTTTAGAATTAGAAAACAGTGTGCAATGTTCCCAATGCATGGAAATAAAAACTAGTATAAAGGTTTTGTGCTTAACTCATGTTATTTAACCCACTGCTATTAGTTTGAACACTATTGTAGGTGTACCACAACTACACTGTGTGCAGAATTATTAGGCAAATGAGTATTTTGATCACATGATACTTTTTATACATGTTGTCCTACTCCAAGCTGCATAGGCTTGAGAGCCAACTACCAATTAAGTAAATCTGGTGATGTGCATCTCTGTTATGAGGCGGGGTGTTGACTAATGACATCAACACCCTATAGAAGGTGTGCTTAATTATTAGGCAACTTCCTTTCCTTTGGCAAAATGGGTCAAAAGAGAGGTTTGACGGGCTCTGAAAAGTCCAAAATTGTGAGATGTCTTGCAGAGGGATGCAGCAGTCTTGAAATTTCCAAACTTTTGAAGCGTGATCACCGAACAATCAAGCGTTACATGTCAAATAGCCAACAGGGTTGCAGAAAGTGTGTTGGCCACAATCTGTGGATGGAAGCCTGTTGAGTGTCATCATAAAGAAAGGCGGCTATATTGATCACTAATTTTTTTGGTTTTTGTTTTAGCATGTCAGAAATGTTTATTTCTGTATTTTGTGCACTGATATTGGTTTACCTGGTGAAAATAAACAAGTGACATGGGATTATATTTGGTTTTTAATAAGTTGCCTAATAATTCTGCACAGTAATAGTTACCTGCACAAACAGATATCCTCCTAAGATAGCCAAATCTAAAAGCACCCCACTCCAACTTCCAAAAATATTAAGCTTGGATATTTAAGAGTCTTTTGGGTTGATTGAGAACATAGTTGTTGATCAATAATAAAAATAATCCTCTAAAATACAACTTGCCTAATAATTCTGCACACAGTGTATACTTTGTTCACAATATTTGAATGAGGCACTACAGTTGGTGCCTTCCATGGTGTATGGATGACCCTACTTGCATTTTTTGGCAGGATTTGCACTTAGTGCATAGCCTTTATGAGTCTAGAAGTACTACTATATGTCAAATTGACCAGAATGTGCATGAGACCCTCCTTTATTCTAATACAGGATGTATCAGAATCCCTAATTTTTGGCAGTTCTTTTTTTCCTTCATAAATTACACTGAAATTATCTATTTGTTAATCAAAAATAAAATTTTGGTTTAAGTCATTATACAGGAAAAAAATGATTCTTAAAGAAGTTGTCCAGTACTTTAGATTACCCCTCCAATGTATCCCCACGGGGCCCCTAAGAATTTTTGTAATTAGCTTACGTTGCAGCCAAGGATAGCGCCGCTCACAGGCATCACGTGACCCCGCGCTGACGTCACGACAAGTGAGGCGTGACAGCTGGATTGTGGGCGCGATCACCCCCCGCGTCACACCCAGCATTCACCCCGTGCGTTCCCAATGAATGGGGAGAGGGAGAGCGTGAGATGGATGCCGGGTGTGACGCGGTGGGTAACCCCGAATACAGCCTGGCATTCACCGTGGAATGTGGAAGAGAGAGACCCCCGGCTGCTGCCAGCCCTTGTCGTGATATCAGGGGATATCAGAGCCGGCTGCAGCCGGGGGTCACGTGATGCCTGTGAGCGGCCAGTGATAGCGCCGCTCACAGGCATTATCTGCAACGTAAGGTAATTACAAAAGTCCTTAGGGGCCCAGGGGGGATACATTGTGGGGGTAATCTAAAGTACTGGGCAACCCCTTTAACATTTTTGTTCCTGTTAAATGCAATTTCTCATTGATTGGGAATGTTTTATTCTCAGTCCTTAAAGTGGAGAAAAAGTGTCACACCATTGTTCTCAGCAGAGATCTGGGAGTTAGAGATGCCTCCAGGGGTCTTCCCCATGCTGTTCTCCTTCCATTCAGCACTTTTTCCATCCATTTGAACATTTTCACTGCCGCCCAGACCTCCTTGTAGGGTCTTCCAGAAAAATGCTCGGATTTCTCATTGACTTCCATTATACTTGTTACTTGAAATGAGCACACGAACATTAGGAATTGTTCGGTTCGAGTAACAAGCATCTGAGCAGTTTAGTGCTCACTCATCTATAGTCTTAATATGTGCTGTTATCTACCACTATATGGTCACCAAATAGTGGTAATATCGGTTAGTGACCCACTCGGATGTTTCGCCTCCCCTGTGCTTGAAGTCTTAGCTACGCTTCTGGTGGATTGTGGCTGCTGGGACCTCCAGGATGCACAGCACAGAATCCAACTTGTTCTTGTGCCTGAATCTGAAATAGAGCGCTACTAAGGTAAAAGTATCTGAGTTCTTGTAAAATCAGTGGATCAGGGCATGTTTCCCCCTAGCTTGGTTGCCACTTTTTGTGCACACAATGTCTATTTCAGGTGGTTTCTGCCTGGTTCCCTTATGAAAAGCACTCAATAAAATTTAATTGAACAAACACTGCAATGTAAAAACAACTTGCTGTGCAAACTGTATGTTTCAGTCTTGTCTAATCTTCTGTTTGGTGTCCAAACCATTGGACAGATATAACATGTGTAGCATTGATATGCCATAAATGTCAGTAATATTCAATTCAATTCAAAAGGACATTAATCAATTTATTTTTTTTTAATTAAGAATTAAATGGAAGGTTGAAAAGATGTTCTTGGAGGCCTTTGACTTTTGCAGATATTTCTCGCTGGTCAGATGGCCACAGGTACAGTAGATGGTACAACTCTTTCCATGCAGGTACAGCATTGATGGTGGATGTGCTGTACTTTCTTCAGGGCACTAGATGTGAGGGTTTTCTGCCCTTGAGATGTTTCTGGTGCCCTGGTGACAGTGGGCAAAAATGCAGCTTTGTCTGATAGTGCGAGCAGCCCTGGATAATCCACGCCGGCAGGATGATATCATCCGGCGGAAGATAGAACCTATAAAAAAGATGAAAACCGATGTAAGTAATGGGACTCCATATTAGAGGACACGACTGTGGTGTCTCTGTGGAAGGACGGTAGAGGAATCTTCTCCATACAGAGGTGCTTGATCATTGTCAGCCATCATACATGTGACAATCCCACCACTGACAGATGACATCTGCTCCACATGACTTATCTCACTGACATCATACAACATGGAGGTTATCGTCACACTTACCTCGCCTACTACTTTCCCCCTCTTCCACTTTATCTGTTCTTTGCTGTTTTCTCAGATTTAGTGCAGATTTCTTTCTCTCCTGAACTGGAGGTTCTAATAAAAAGTCAGAAAAAGATGTTGATTCTAAACTCCTCAAAGATTCATTTTATATGTTTATAGATTTACTCAAACTGGTTAATATGCACTTGTAGCTTTTCTGTGTGCGGCCGTGTGGTGTCTCCCTTATTAACATGACATTACTTGCAGCAAGCCAAAGTGTTTTTATATAATCCGTCAGATAACACTTAAGCGTAAGTTTAAAGAAGACTCATCACCAGGTCTTAAGTGTCCAGAATTCACTCTTACTTTATTCCCCTGCTCCCCTGAGGACTCTGTTTTTGGTTTTTATTAAAATCCCCCTTAGGCTATGTGCCCACGATGCAGAAATGCTCCGGATTTTTTCCTCAGCGTTTCTGCATCTCCCTGGCACAAAAAAGGCATGCGGATTGAACATGTGGATTGTACATGCGGATTGTACATGGGGATTGTACATGCGGATTGTACATGTGTTTTTCCTGCCAGGGACATGCGGATCATGCGATTTCGCATGCGGGTTGTCAAGCACTTTCCAAGCGATTTTAGCATCACTTGGAAAGTGCTTGACAACTTGGTCACACTATATAAATCCATGCAACCTGCAGCCGGCATGGATTTATATAGTGTGACCGAAAGAATGGTAAAAAATAAATATACTTACTTTCTGATGCCCCCGGAGTCCTTTTCTTGGCTTGCCGGCAGCTCGCGGTAGATTTAAGGACCTGCCGACATCATTGGTCGCATGACCCGTCACATGACTAAATGACGTCAGCGCAGGTCCTTTAGTCTACCGCGAGCTGCCGGCAAGCCGAGACAAGGAACCGGAGGCCATCAGAAGGTAAGTATCATATTTATTTTTTATTTTATTCTTTTTTTTTTACAGGTTCTATGGTAGGGGGGGTCTGGAGGAGTACAATCCGTACATTGAAACACATGGATTCCGCATGTACAGATGCAGTGATGCGGATTCCATGCGTTCCAATGCAAGTCAATGGCGGTGAAAACGCAGGACTTCTGCAAAATAATTGGTAGTGCTGCGGATTTTTCCGCAATGATAATCCGCAGCGGAAATTTCTGCAGCATGTGCACAGCACATGCGGATTATCATTGGGGAATATGGCAGGCCTTCTACCAAGCGTTTTTTAAGCGTTTCTGCGGCGGAATTGCTGCTGCGGAAACGATTAAAAACGCATTGTGAGCACACCGCCTTACAGTTCCACAGACAGGGGCCTTTTTATTTAGTGGTCATTTTTATGGTCTTTACCACACTATAATACTGAAGAAGAGGCTGAAGACACCCCCCCCCCCAGATAATCCTGTTAGCACCACCCCCTTGTAAAGACCATAAAAATGAGCACTAAATAAAACTGCCAATAACTCTGGAACCGTATGGTGGATTTTACCAAAACAAAAAATTGAATACTCAGGGGCAGCGGGAATAAAGTAAGTCATTATCTGAGCCTTCATGTGCAGATTCACATTACACTTTTGTATCATAGCCTATAATGGGATGGTCTATAAATCTGTACATACCTGACAATGAGGGCGAGGATGACTCACACTTTTTAGCAGTGACACACTGATTGTCACCATCATCAGTTTTGGAAGGGGGAGATTCTTTATGCCTGTTTGGTAGAAGAAAGTCAAGTAAATTACAAGGGAAAACAATACAAAAAGGAAGAACACCTGTCTGTAAGGCCATTTGGGACATCATAAAGGGGATACTCTGCTCAGGACCCCATTCTACCAGCAAGAATGGAGTCTAACTAGTAATATTGGCCTATAAAGAGCTGGGAATGAATGGCTCGTTGCAATGATCAACTGATATTGCTGTGTAATCACAAGCCAGATCCACAGCAATCAGTTATCATGGGGTGGTGGATGCTGGATTTAGATTTGTGTTACTCGTGTCTGAGCATATATCAGAGGTAAATCTCATAATAATAATAATCTACTCACAAGTCTGGGTGTTTTTTGCTGTTCACAGGGGTACACTCTGGAGGTGACATAGGTTCTTCAATGGTCACCATCTTGGTACTGGTGGTATATAGCTAAAAAAACACAAAGAAATATAAAATATAAATAGATATATTTTGAAACTTTTTTTCTAATCATAGGTTTTATTCATTTTATTGACCTACATGATTTAGATATACTTACTTTGGAAAACCTTTGAGAAGATGATTCAAAGTTTTTGATTTCTGGACAGTCATTGTCCTCACTTGTGTCCCCATCATCTGAATTCCTAAATTTATAACCCACAGAGCGATCTGAAAAGTAAAAGTGTTATGAGAAATTATTAGTATAAGAGCCAGTCAGACAGTCACCATGTTATTACTCATTATGATGGGAACTGATTGTCACACATAATGAAAGAAAAGACACTCAGCAGTTTTCTGCCGATAACGTCTCATTTTACTTACTGCTAAAATAGCGGGTGTCCTCATCTGATTTTAGATCAGGAACGAACAGAGGCTTCTGACTTAGAAGGTTGTTAAAGTTTAAGGCACGCAGAAATGGATGAATTTTGATCTCGTGTGCCCCTCCTGGAAAAGGAAGACAAGAAAAAAATTGATACAGTTATTGTCAGAGAAACTACTCCGTATCTATACAGTTTATGTTAATCTGAACTGGAGATTTAAAAGAGCCAACATGAAGGAACTGAACTGAACATTATAGCATGAAGAATGGGGAATGGACACGTTGGTAGAGACCTTCAGTGCTCATCCTCATGGACACCTTCATTTGCCCAGAGGTGTAATAAGTCATTATTAATACTATAATCATATTACCTGTCCCAAGTCTTTGTTCTGGATTTTTTCTGAGTAGCTGAGTGATGATGCCCCGAGCATTTGGTGGAGGAAAGGAATTACATCTCCAAACAATGTCATCTGTGATATAAAAAGAAAATATTACAGGAAATAAAACCTCTTCATTTATTTACATAAAAAAGCATTTTCCTTAAAAAAGCTAGAAACTGAACCAAGGAACAAATCAAACCAAATAACAGCGACATGACAAGCAGTCAGATTATTTTACTTACCACTGAGGATACTGCGTAATTTCTCCTTTTGGGAAGCCCTATAAAATGGTGTATATCCAAAGAGAAATTCATATAGGATGATGCCTACTGACCACCAGTCAACAGGTCTTCCATAGCCTTTCCTTAGGATAACTTCTGGGGCCATGTAACTAGACGTGCCAGCAGTCTGGAAAACAACAGAAGAATGAGATGATGATCAATACATACGACAAATAACATCAGTGGAAATGTGATGAGAAATGATCAGAGAAGGAGAAAGAGATGAGATATGTAAAGTAGAAAATCCTGTAAGTAAAGCCGACCTCTTTATCACAGAACTCTTTGGTGATGTCCATAGTTTGAGCCTTATAGATGTTTGATGTTGGTCTCATGAGGCCAAGTTTTGAAACTCCAAAATCGGTCACTTTAATATGTCCTGTTGATGTTATCAGGAGGCTGTAAAAGAAAAGATGTTGTAAGCCAAAAGTAATAACCCATAGACTGAATAACAAACTAACTTTCATCCCCTTTATTATAGCTCAAGGGTCACTTACTTTACAGGCTTCAGGTCTCTGTGCACCACACCATAGCTGTGCAGATATTCCACAGCAAGGACTGTTTCTGCAATGTACAGACGGGCCAAGGTGATAGGTAAAGGACCCCTGTGCTGTAGAAGATTGCCACAGTCTCCTCCTACAGGAAAAAGCAAATATGACAGGTGAGGGTCTGTTACAGAGTAAATTACACATGATGAGTGTGAATGTGAAACAAGCGGAGATATTGGGACTGGATGGTATATATAGAGATACACTGTGTAATGTAGAGCGTATACTGCAGAGGAACCCTGTACATAGAGACAGAGCCAGGCCTCATCTACAAGCCTCTCATTTATTTCTCTGTGAAACTTCTCATCTATAAAAACTGTTCAAATACAGAGAAATCTTCCTTTCCTCCGTAGCAGATATTGCCGCCATGCTCAGTGAGGACACACAAGGCATCTTAGTAACATTATAGTAAATGCGGTGTGGACATGTAACTGTCCATGTGGACATGTTCAGGTTATATATAAGGTGCTAGGATTAGGCAGACGTGGGCTGGATATAAATACAATGGATGTGTCCTACCTGGTGCATACTCCATGACCATACACAGATGAAATTTAGTAGGAAAGGAGCAGAACATGGAGGCCACAAAGGGACAATCAGCGAATGTAGAGATGTCCCTCTCCTGAAAGGCCCATTTAAGGGTCTTTGGCTTTCTCAGGTTCTGCTTGTCCATTTTCTTCATAGCACATATCTTGTTTGTGTCTGTATGGCGAACTAGGTGGACGGATCTGAGGAGGAAGAAAAGACATGATTTATTATGAATTCTTACTAACAGTCCATCCATAGACCTGATCAAGTGATCTCCTGTACTAATGGTTAATACTAGATGTGCGGCCATCACTAGAAATCCATAAAATAACACTCCATAAATGATCACCTATGGAAAGTCCTCTTCCACGTCACATCCTAACTGACCTGAAGAGAGACAATTAGATGTGGACAGTGATGTGGAACCATAATTTCTCTATGGTAGCATTGCGCGGGCAGGACATAGAGACATAGGCATCACTATAAGGAGCCCTGAGAAATAAATATTATACCAAGTAAAGCTCACCCAAATCCTCCACAGCTGATCAGTTTGATAGGATTAAAGTCGTCCTTACAAGGATTCACTGATCTGATCAAGGCCTAAAAAGGAATAAGAAATGACATTAAGACAACGAAGCTGCAAGAGTATAAAAGCTCCAGATCTCCCGTCTATATTATATCCCCCCTGATTACACTGCAACCGAAGTAGAGGACGTGATAAAAGCCGGACCCCCCACAGACACTATTATATTATAAGTGGATATTCCCCATACACATAAATCATTGTACTGCAGGGGAGGATAAGGGACATCACACGGAGGAGACAGAATAATAACACCACCGTCACACATAATAGGTCTGATCTACATAAGAGCAGAGATATCCCATTGTCATATGGGATGTGTAATTCCCACCCGTCATCTGATGATATACAGACGTCCCATGATACTTACACTGGCAGATTCCTGGATGATCTCTGGTGGCTCAGATGTTCCACCATCAGTATTTGTCGGCACAGTTATTCCTATAATAATGATAAAATAATGAAGAGACGACATGTATTAGTCTATATCACCACTTATATAACACATCCATATAATAATGGAAATGATAAGACCCCTGTACATGGAATATACTAGATATAAGGATATTCTGCACACACTGTATATATTTATGGCATATCTATATATATATACTGTACTATGAACGTGTCATTGCTCAGGATCTGACCGAATCCTCAACAATTACATGATTGGGGACCAATGACCTTCTTTGTACATTTGTGACCCCCTCATTATAGTCCATGGGGGCTCATGAGCCACCAGCTTCCTCATACATTGGATGAAGAGTAAATCTCCATGTTCTCTGTCATTCTCTATAACTTGATATTTGTATGTAAAATATTAGATGACCGGCTTACCTTCCATCAGATCAGGGTTCGGCCCCGGCTGACTGATATCAGGGTCAGCAATATTTCCGTTTTGCCCCTCTTTGGAGTCGCCTTCGGATGTTTCCTGATGGATATAATATATACAATTAATATAACATTTCACAAATACTACATTACCACATACAATAGACAGGAAGGACTAATCATTGGATTTCCTGGATAATTTCAGTATTGGACGAACTATACAAAGCCGCTCCCCCAGTAAATCCACATTAATATACAACCCCTGGCAAAAATTATGGAATCACCGGGCTCGGAGGATGTTCATTCAGTTGTTTAATGTTGTTGAAAAAAAAGCAGATCACAGACATGGCACAAAACTAAAGTAATTTCCAATGGCAACTTTAGGGCTTTAAGAAACACTAAAAGAAATCAATATTAAAAATGAGATACTCAGTAAAGGTAATTTATTTTAGACCAAGCAGAGGGAAAAAAATTATGGAATCACTAAATTCTGAAGAAAAAATTATGGAATCACACTGTAAATTTTCATTTCCAATCTAACACCTGCATCAAATTAGATCTGCTAGTTAATCTGCATCTAAAAAGGAGTGATCACACCTTGGAGAGCTGTTGCACCAAGTGGACTGACATGACTCATGGCTCCAACACGAGAGATGTCAATTGAAACAAATTAGAGGATTATCAAACTCTTAAAAGAAGGTAAATCATCACACAATGTTGCCCAAGGAAGACATCAAAGCATCAAGACCGGAAACTTAATCCAATATGGTTTCAAAACAGGAAATGCACAACAAAACAAATGAGGAATGAATTGGAGGAAACTGGAGTCAATGTCTGTGGCCGAACTGTAAGAAACCGCCTAAAGGAAATGGGATTTACATACAGAAAAGCTAAACATAAGCCATCATTAACACATAAACACAAAAAAACAAGGTTACAATGGGCTAAGGAAAAGCAATTGTGGACTGTGGATGACTGGATGAAAGTCATATTCAGTGATGAATCGCGAATCTGCATTGGGCAAGGTGATGATGCTGGAACTTTTGTTTGGTGCCGTTCCAATGAGATTTATAAAGATGACTGCATGAAGAGAACATGCAAATTTTCACAGTCATTGATGATATGAGGCTGCATGTCAGGTAAAGGCACTGGGGAGATGGCTGTCATTACATCTTCAATAAATGCGCAAGTTTACATTGATATTTTGGACAGTCTTCTTATCCCATCAATTGAAACGATGTTTGGGGATGATGACATCATTCTTCAAGATGATAATGCATCCTGCCATAGAGCAAAAACTGTGAAAACATTCCTTGAAAGAAGACACATAAGGTCAATGTCATGGCCTGCAAATAGTCCGGATCTGAATCCAATTGAAAATCTTTGGTGGAAGTTGAAGAAAATGGTGCATGACAAAGCTCCAACCTGCAAAGCTGATCTGGCAACAGCAATCAGAGAAAGTTGGAGCCAGATTGATGAAGAGTACTGTTTGTCACTCATTAAGTCCATGCCTCAGAGACTTCAAGCTGTTATTAAAGCCAGAGGTGGTGCAACGAAATACTAGTGATGTATTGTAGTGTTCTTTTGTGTCTTTGTTTTTCATGATTCCATAATTTTTTCCTCAGAATTGAGTGATTCCATATTTTTTTCCCTCTGCTTGGTATGAAAAAAATTACCCTTACTGAGTACCACATTTTTAATCTTGATTTCTTTTAGTGTATCTTAAAGCCCTAAAGTTGCCATTTGAAATGACTTTAGTTTTGTGCCATGTCTGTGATCTGCTTTTTTTTCAACAACATGAAACAACTGAATGAACATCCTCCGAGCCCGGTGATTCCATAATTTTTGCCAGGGGTTGTATAAGGGACTTGTATCTACAACTGATCTACAATATCTTCTATCAGGACTGCAGCATTTATAAGAAGGAAGATTGTGATGATCGAGAGAGACAGAAGCGGAAATACTAACTCCGCACCGCTGAGTACAGACTGTCCTCACATATGATGGAGCCGCAGAGACAGGCGGGCATAAAATGTCCTGTGTCTGCCTGGAGCGGACAGGGAGGCCTCTACCACCATAAATCTGAGCTTCTGCTATATGACGGTAATCTGGAGAAGATCAGACAACAAGGACATGAGATGTAGAAGACGATGGCTCCTTACCAGGCGCTCCAGGGAGTAGGCCGGATACTCCAGTACAAGCAGGACATTCTGGGCCAGTTGTTTAATAAAGGCCAATTCTCCACTATGGGATTTTTCTTCAGCCTATAGAGATGGAAATAAACAAGAAAGGAAAATCATGAGAGAAAGTGCAGAATGGAGGATGCCATTTATGTCGCCGTGTTACTCCTGATATTGGCACTACAAATACTACATGACAGCTGACGAGGGATCCGGTCATTTGTAAACCTCTAAAGGGAACCTGTCATGTAAAGTAATGCTATTAACCTGCAGATATGGAGTTGATATGCAGGTTAGTAGCATTCTGACATTGTGCGGCCATATTAGCACCGGCTGTCAGTCAGTGCCGGGTGAGGTTACAGCCGCCGCTCACTATGCAGAGAACGGTGACTGAAAGCTTGCCGGCGCCACCGATATGACTGAAAGAGCGAGGCTGCCAGGGGAGATACAGTTTATTTCAGTGTGGCGGCTGCATGGTGTCAGAACGCTATTAACCTGCAAATTGAGGTGCAGGTTAATAGCATTATTTTAGGCGACAGGTTCCCTTTATATCTCCACATCCACCCTCCACACCTAAGGCATGTAAGTAAGACACATGACTGCTTACGACTTGTGTAAATCGGCCTGTGACAATTAAAAATCACATCTCCCCAAACCCTCTATTTATCAAGCACCGCCTTTTAAATCCTCCTTCCTCTCCTCCATATCTTACAGCGTAAAAAAAACAAATCTTCACTGGGCCCCATCAACAGAAAAATAAGAATTGTTATGGGTCTCAGAATTTAGCGACTCAAAGCAAAAAAATGTTTTCGCAATATTCTGAATTTTCTTTGCATATTCGGTATCGCCTTAATCGAAATGACGTGGAAAATCATATTTCCAGGTCATTTTTAATGCATAACAAACGCCGTAAAAACAAAACCCCCAAAAAACTACTGTATATTTTATGGTAAAAAGAATGGAGCCACTCAAAGCTACAACTCTTCTCACAAACGCCAACAGAAAAATAAGAAAGTTATGGCTCTTAAAAGAAAGTGATGAAAAAATGACAGCAAAAAATGTCAAATTTCCTGGTCCTTACAAGGTTAACCAATCCCATTCACCCCACGGTAACAACCTTCCTGTCCCTATTTCAATTAACCCTTTAGATACCTCAATTTCCCTTGTCATGTAGCCTGTATGCCCCATTTTTGGCCCCGGCTATTCTTATCTTAGTATTTGGAACAGGTTAAACTTAAACTTGTAATCCCTTACCATATTCTATTATTATTATTATTATTATAAGATTTGTGCAGATTGCCTGCTATTTACCTGCTGTACGAGTGTCCAGATGTTTTGCTGTAAATGCTCAAGATATTCTGAGCTAATACGACCTTTGTGGTATTTGGTCAGGCAGTCTATCACAAGCTTCATAACCAGCCGGTAAGTGAAGCTGAGGACGCCATCGGGTAGTGGTAGCACAATGTCAGGGGCGTAGGTGGTAAGAATCCCCTGGAGCAGTGCTAACACCTGAAGTCTGTCTGAAGGAATTTCAGACATTTCAAGTAAATCCAAAGTAAATCCAAGCGCAATCAGTATATGATTAGCTATGTAGCTTCTCACTGACAGCAATGACACCGGAATGTCAAAGTGACTATATGGGTGTAAACACTTCTGTAAGTAGTGATGGTTAATTATGATGTCATGATGGAATCTAGTGTTCTCATCTATTTTTTTTAAACAAACTTTATTTAATGAGACAAAATAGACAAACAAATCGGGTTATAATCCTAGAATCTCCATGACATTTACCAACACAGACCGCATCTTTATAAATAAGTGTGAAATCCATCCAATCATTTTTTTTCCACAATTTTAACAGATTCAATTTTTAACTCCGCATGCAAAACAACAAAAAAATACTTTTCCAAAATCCTTATATGAATAGATGTAAAAATAAGTGAATCCATTAGACTTTAAGTAACCCTGTTGTCCCCCTATGTTCCTCCATATGATACCAGGATGTGTGTCAGAATACTTTCATCAGCTGTGACATATCAGATTGTGTATTGCTATATTCATTAAAAGATCTCAGTTTGTGAAAAAACTCTGTCGTCGACTTTTCTTTTTGTTTTTCTGACTCAAGTTTGTCATAAACTAATAAGGTTTTCAGAGTTTTGATTATTTCAGATAATTGAGGTGTCTCTTTCTTCAACCCATATCTAAGTATACATTTTTTAACCACCAATAGAACTACATGTATTATCTGTATAGACAGAACTCTGTCCCCATCCTCCCGATGTTCTGTTACAATATGATGAAATAAACATGCCCGAGGAGACTGTGGGACTTTAATTCTCCAAACATTATCTAAATAGAGAAGGGTCTCTTCCCACACCATTTGGGTGGAAGGGCATCGTCTGATGCTATCAAACAAATTGGTTTTAGGTTACATTTTGGGCATTTTCATAAATAATGTGATGAAGCATCTTTGTAGGAAAAATTGAAAGCATAAATGGCATTATGAATCAGTTTGTACTGCATTTCTCTCCATTGTTCATTGCTATTTTTACTTTATCCAAGCCCGTCAAAAGTTTACCATCTATCTAAGTGTCATTTAGCGCTATACTCCAATGGATAAATAAATCAGGTACCACAGTGTGCAGAATTTGTCTCCTAATCCTTTTGTATATTGTGGATAGGGAATTTACCCATGAGCTAGACCACATCAATATGTCAAAATCACCCCTCCTTTCCACCTTCCCGAAATCTCTCACCATAGAGCTGTAGAAAGTAACTGTTTGGTGGTACTGTAGACATTGATGATCTCCCATATCATACATCCCTGAGAATTCCTGCCAGGTGAGCAGCCTTCCTTCATTAACATTTAATAAATCCCTTTCTGGTTCCATTGCTTGCAAAGCTTGTTCTGTTTACCCTGAATAAATCTAGGATTTTCCCATAAGGGCACTAATCTAGATAGGTGAAAAGGTTGTTTGTATAATTTTCTTAAAACTTTCTCCACACCCCCGGGCATGGGGAGCAGTGAATATTCCGGCAGCTGACATCGGCGTGTGGGGGCCATAAACAGTGCCAGCAGGAGACCCTTCCCCATAACAATGCGGCATGACATTTTTTTCTTCACATTTTTTTTCTATTTTCCTCCTCTAAAACCTTATGGTCTGTAAAATACGGTGTATTAAAAACTGTGGATTAAGACATAGATTTCAAAAAACAAATCACATATATACATTGCTCATTTAACCCCTTTACCATCCTGGGATTTTTTGTTTTTGCATTTTCATTTTTTGATCCCCTTCTACCCAGAGCCATAACTTTTTTTTTTCAGTCAATATGGCCGTGTGAGGGCTTGTTTCTCGCAGACGAGTTGTACTTTTGAACGACGCCATTGATTTTACCATATTGTGTACTGGAAAACGGGAAAAAAATTCCAAGTGTGGTGAAATTGCAAAAAAAGTGCAATTTGACAATTGTTTTTTTTAACATATTCAGTAAATGCTAAAAGTGACCTGCCATTATGATTCTCCGTGTCATTACGAGTTTGTAGACACCAAACATGTATAGGTTCTTTTTTATTTAAGTGGTGAAAAAAAATTCCAAAGTTTGTAAAAAAAAAAATGATGGAGCCATTTTCCAAGACCCATGGAATCTCCTTTTTTGGGATCTGGGGCCGGGTGAGGGCTTATTTCTTGCGCGCTGAGTTGACGTTTTTATTGATGCCATTTTGGGATAGATACGATGTTTTATTGCCCGTTATTTTGTTTTATTGCAATGTTGCAGCAACCAAAATTCTACAGTTTTGTTTTTTTTCCTCATTACCGATCTGATTAATTCTCTTTATATTTTGACAGATCGGGTGATTCTGAACTCGCCGATACCAAGTATGTGTATTTTTTATTTTTAATTGTTTTATTTTGAATGGGGCAAAAGGAGGGTGATTTGAACTGTTACATTTTTAAATATTTTTAAAAACATTTTTTTTACTTTTTACCTGCTTCAATAGCCTCCATGGGAGAGTTGAAGCTGCCATCGTCTGATCACTTGTGCTACACATAGCAAGTAGTGATGATCGAGCATGCTCATTGCTCGAGATTTACGAGCATGCTCAGGTGAGCACCTATTATCTTCAGTGTGCTCGGGCTTTAAGTTTTCGTCTCTCAGGGAACGTGATTTGCGACTGTTTGACAGCTTTAATACATGTGAGGAATGCCTGTTTTTCCAGCATTCCACACATGTATTAAAGCTGTCAAACAGTCGCAAATCATGTTCACGGAGCTACGGAAATGTAGCGCCCCGAGGGTTCAGTTGCTTCAGGGGTATTGCACCTCAACTAGAGGTGTGATATTCAACTTCCAGGTAAGGATGGTGTTATGTTCTGCTACCAGTGCTAAGGAAAGAGAGGAGATCTGTCCCTACGATAGAACTCAGCTGAATCCCTACGATGTAACAGGGAACCTGATCCTGCGATCAGACCTGCTAAAGTCCTAAGCTAGTCTGTACGGAGACCTATAGATGTGGGGAAGGAATCCCTACAAGTACTAAGGACTGGGAGGAAAATGGGACACCTCCTAACAGAAATAGTAGCAGACAGACGAACAAACAAAATATATAGAACATAGAGGTCCGTAGACCAAGCAAACTAACAGAGTTAGATACAGAGCACAGGCTAGCTAGAAAGTAGTTATACAATGAAGTCCAGCAAAGCCAGAAGGGCGGAGCAGGATTAAATAGGCCAACAAGGTCATGTGACCAGCAAAGGAAAAAACCTAAGAGCAAGGTTCTAACAGTACCCCCCCTTCTAAGAGGATCCTCCGGATCCCCTAGGACCAGGCTTATCAGGAAATCTCCTCTGAAACGCTCTGATAAGTCTGGACGCGGAAACATCATCTGACCTCACCCAAGAGTTATCCTCGGGTCCGAAACCTTTCCAGGCCACAAGATACTGCAAACTACCTCTATACCGTCTAGAGTTAAGGATGCGAGAAATTTCATATTCCCCATCCTCCACCACCGGAGGAACAGAGGCAGAGGCGTCACCATCCGACACAACAGCTTTTTTTAACAGAGAGACATGAAATACCGGATTAATTCTCCAGGAGGTAGGAACCTCCAACCTAACAGCAGATTGGTTGACAACCTGAAGCACCTTAAAGGGCCCTACAAACTTGGGACCCAATTTCTTAGAAGGAATCCTCAACCGCAGATTCCTAGAGGACAACCAAACCATGTCACCAACAGCGAACAAAACCTCCTGTCGTTTCCTATCAAAGTAGTCTTTAGATTTTCTGTTGGCCTCCTGAAGATTACCACGCACATCCGTCCAAACTCTCTCCAAATCACCGGAAAAATTCTCCTCCTCAGGCACGGCAGATCCCAACTTGGAGAACGACCCAAACGACGGATGTCTCCCAGAACAACAAAAAAAAGGCGAACAACCAGCAGAAGAAGATGTATGATTGTTCAGAGCAAATTCAGCAAGTGGCAGAAACTCAGACCACCCCTCTTGATTGTCTGCCACAAAACAACGCAAGAACTGCTCAACATCCTGGTTTTTCCTTTCTGTCTGGCCATTAGATTCAGGATGATATCCGGACGAGAAAAACAAATGAACTCCCAACCTGTCACAAAAGGCACGCCAAAAACGAGCCACGAACTGAGGACCCCTATCAGAAACAATGTCAGTAGGAACGCCATGAAGTCTGACAATTTCCTTGACAAAGGCCTTAGCGAGAGTTTTAGCGCAGGGCAGTTTGACGAAGGGAACCAAGTGACACATCTTGCTAAAACGGTCCACGACCACCCAGATGACAGTAAAACCCTCAGAGGGGGGAAGGTCAGTTATAAAGTCCATAGCCAAATGTGTCCAAGGAGCACTGGGAACCTCCAAAGGACAAAGCAACCCCGCAGCAGGAGTATGTGAGGACTTAGATCTAGCACATATAGTACATTGACGCACCCACTTAATGACTTCCTTCTGCCATCCAGGCCACCAAAAACTGCGACCCACCAGTCTCTTGGTCTCAGAGATTCCGGGATGACCTGCCAACCGAGATTCGTGACACTCAACAAACAAATCTCTCCTAAAGGTCCCAGGCACAAACAACCTCCCATGAGGAGTGTTAGATGGGGCATTCTCCTGTGCTTTAAGAATCTCATCTTCCAAAACGGAGTCCAAAGCAGCTATCACAACACCTTCTTGTAAAATGTTCTCCTCTTTCTCAGCACCGACTATGGGAGAAAAACTGCGAGACAAGTCATCCGCCTTAACATTCTTAGTACCAGGGATGTAAGTAACGGAGAAATTAAACCGCGAGAAAAACAGTGCCCACCTAGCCTGACGGGCATTCAGGCGCTTGGCAGCATCAAGATATATCAGATTTTTATGATCCGTAAGAACCTGAACGGGAAATTCCGCACCTTCCAAGAAGTGGCGCCAGTGTTCAAATGCGAGTTTAATAGCCAATAATTCCCGATTACCAATATCGTAATTCAGTTCAGTCTCCGAAAATTTTTTTGAAAAAAAGGCACAGGGATGTAATCCATCCCCGTTATCCTGAGACAATACTGCGCCAACCCCCACAGAGGAAGCATCAACCTCAACCAAAAACGGCTTAGTCACATCAGGCTGCATAAGGATGGGAGCAGAGGTGAACCTCTCCTTGAGATACACAAAAGCTTCAATGGCCTCAGAAGTCCACTGAACCGCATCAGCACCTTTCCTGGTGAGATCAGTCAGAGGTTTGACAATACTAGAAATTTTTTTTATGAATTTTCTGTAATAATTGGCGAAACCTAAAAACCTCTGTATCGATTTCAAACCAATAGGCCTAGGCCATTCCTGTACAGCTTGAACTTTAACCGGGTCCATCTCAAAACCTTCGCTGGAGATAATGTAACCCAAAAAACTAATTCTCTGTACAGCGAACTCACATTTCTCCAGCTTAGCAAAAAGCGAATTGTCCATTAATAAATGTTATACCTCACGTACGCTCCGCCAATGAGACTCCAGATCCGGCGAATAAATCAAAATGTCATCCAAATACACAACCACATTTTTGCTGATCAAAGGTCTAAGGATGTCATTAATAAGATTCTGAAAAAATGCAGGAGCATTAGTAAGACCAAAAGGCATAACCAGATTCTCAAAATGACCCACAGGAGTGTTAAAAGCAGTCTTCCATTCGTCACCCTCCTTCATGCGCAACAGATTGTATGCCCCCTTAAGGTCAATTTTAGAGAACCACTTGGCCCCCATTAACTGGTTAAACAGATCAGGAATCAATGGCAGTGGGTAAGGATTGCGTACAGTAATTTTGTTAATCTCACGAAAATCCAGACAAGGACGTAAACCGCCGTCCTTTTTTTTTACAAAAAAAAATCCAACCGCCACAGGAGACTTAGAGGGCCTAATGTGACCGGCGGCCAAACTTGTATTCCTCCAAAGCCTTCCTCTCAGGAATAGTAAGGTTAAATAAACGACTTTTAGGAAGAGTCGCTCCAGGGACAAATTCAATAGAACAATCACAGTCTCTATGGGGAGGCAAAACCTGCGATTCCTTCTCAGAAAAAACTCTCCAAAAATCCTGAATAGGAACAGGCAATTCTCCCCTATCCAAAGCTGCAATACGCCCGTTACAACACTTGTCATAACATTTATGGCTCCAGGATTTAATTTCACTGGTAGACCAATCCAGTACAGGATTGTGAAATTTTAACCAGGGCAATCCCAATATTACTGTAGAAGGCAAGTTATTCAAAACCACCAAATTCAATTTCTCATGGTGAACACCATTAATAGTGAGAGGAATTTCACAGACCTTGAGAGTAATATTCTTCAAAGGGGAACCATCCACAGAAACCACAGCAATGGGGGATGATAAAGGTTCGGGTTTTAAATTGAGTCTTTCCAAGAATCCCCCATCAATTACATTCAGAGTAGACCCACAATCAACAAACACCCGAAATTCCATTAATTTTTTCTGAGCAATCGTGGAAGCAGCTAAAAATACACCCTTGGAATTTAAACAGGCAATACGGGCATGACTGACCATTTTTTTTTCTTTCTTCATACGAAGCTCACAGCCTTTAATCAAATGACCAGATTTTCCGCAATAGAAACACAAGCCTTCAGAAAACCTACGGTCTTTTTCTTGAGAGCGAGGTGCCACCGATCCAATCTCCATCGGTTCACCACTGTTAGTACACACATTCTCATAACCAGAAACTGACATAGCAGAGGATTTGCTCTCATTAACTCTTGCACGCAGTCTCCTATCCACCCGTATAGCTAATTGCATAGGACTTGGGTCTCAAACGAAAATACAATAAGCAAGCATTTTTAAATGAAAAAAATTCTCGGTGTTCACCAAAAAATAAATCCGGCAAACATACCTTAGGCTCCAAGAAATGTGCTCCAGGACAGTTACTCACGTGCTGACGGAGCTCGGCCACCTCCAGAGAGAGTCCCTGCAGGCGATGAGCCAAATCCTGAACCGACACCATGATGGAACAGAAAAATCTTTCCTTAGAGAATTTGCAGGCTGGACTTACTGTTATGTTCTGCTACCAGAGCTAAGGAAAGAGAGGAGATCTGTCCCTACGATAGAACTCAGCTGAATCCCTATGATGTAACAGGGAACCTGATCCTGCGATCAGACCTGCTAAAGTCCTAAGCTAGTCTGTACGGAGACCTATAGATGTGGGGAAGGAATCCCTACAAGTACTAAGGACTGGGAGGAAAATGGGACACCTCCTAACAGAAATAGTAGCAGACAGACGAACAAACAAAATATATAGAACATAGAGGTCCGTAGACCAAGCAAACTAACAGAGTTAGATACAGAGCACAGGCTAGCTAGAAAGTAGTTATACAATGAAGTCCAGCAAAGCCAGAAGGGCGGAGCAGGATTAAATAGGCCAACAAGGTCATGTGACCAGCAAAGGAAAAAACCTAAGAGCAAGGTTCTAACAGATGGAGTGTGGACCAGGGCTCAGTTAGCTGCACACACATACACTCCCCATTTCCGGGGGACAGCTCGCCGGTGCTCCCATATTGCAGGCACAACTGACCATGTCCCTGGCTGGAGTGGGGAGGGAGGAGAGAGCCCAGTGGTGTGGGAGCAAAAGGAGACAGTTTCTGGAGCATAGGAAGGAGCTCATTGGGTGCAGGTCACCTGAGCTCAGACACAGAGAAGCAGATAAAAGGTGGGAGCCATCTTGTTGAGAGTAGAGAGAAAAGGAGTAGAGAGTAGTTCAGTCAGAGCTGGCAGGGAGCCGCGGCTCAGCCTGAGCTCAGCTCCACGAGGCAGGCCTAGAGAGAAGGTCGGGGCCAGAGAGGAGAAGAGAAGAAGGAGAAGGAAGGAAGGAGAAGAGACAGAGGAGTAGAAAGGCTCCAGAAACAAGAAGGCAGAAGGGACCCTAAGAGAGCAGAACGGACAGCAACCGTTGCAAACCCGCGTTATATCGGGTGAAGGGTCAGGCTGTGGAAGGGTACCGGATTCCCAAGTTGGTGGAGGTAAATCATCCCTCAGCCATGAACCGGAGGTCGTGATCATTTATTGGTGCGACCCCCCGCCAAACCTGCTAGGAAGGCGCCATATAGGATAGCGGGAAGCGGAGGCCAACGCTTACCCGACACGGTCCGCGGTAGCTGGACAGAAGTTTGGTCACTGGTGGGGCACGAGAGGCCAGAGAAAGGACAGAAGGGGGTCCTGTGCCATACTCCTGAATTGCCTGGGGGTTGACCGAGCTCCTCACCTGGTGGACGCAGCACAACTTGGGCAGTCATTGCTGACAGAAGTGACTTGGATAACAACTGTGAGTAAAAACCCTGGACTGCACCATTGGACTCAGTGTGATCTTTGCTGCGCCTGCACCATCACCCCCAGCATCCACCTACACTGCCCTGAGGTTACACTCTTCCCGTGGGGAGTAATCCTATCCCTGTGCTGCACACCAACACCAGCCGTAGCGGTCTGCCTCGCAGCGGCGGTTATCTCTGACCGCAATCAATGGGTGGCGTAGTTGAACATTCAAAACACTGATAAATAGACTGCCACCTTTTGGTCTCACCACCCTGAGCCACGGGATCGGGTTGCCACTACTACCCCCATCAGCAGCGTACACCAGAAGGCCCGGTTCTGGGTACCCCACGGCCCAGGGGGGCAAGTCAAAAACTTAAAGCCCGAGCATGCTGAAGATAATACTTCGCAAAACAAACATACTTCGCATCCCTCATATCCTCCCTGTCTCACAACCCCAAACAACTATTCAACACCTTCAATTCTCTCCTCCGTCCCCCAGTGCCTCCTCCCTCTCCTCTTATTTCAGCCGAAGACTTTGCCTCATTCTTCAAGCAGAAGGTTGACACTAGAGATGAGCGTTGTTCTACTCGAACTGTTCGCCAATCTCAAATTCGAGCTGTTTTGGGCGGTGTTCGAGCCGTTCAGCGAACACGAACGATTTGGGAAAAATTCGGCTGTTCGAGGTTATGTTCGATAACTGTTCGTGCACCAAAATCATAACTGGATTTTTTCTCAGTAATGATGAAAATTAATGTTAATACGCAGTTTGAGTGTACAGCGGGGTGGGGGGAGGGGTAGGGGATGGATCTCTGCAGGAATAATGAAGATCTCCATTTTTTTTTCTCTTTCCCGCATTTGCAGTGGGGAGGTGCAGTCTGTCAGCCTATCAGCAGCGCACACACGGAGCGAACTGCTGTTTTTCACACAAGCAAGGGCATGTGTCATTGGCAGTGTATGTCACATGTCCTTGCCCTATAAGACCAAGCCATTTTCCCCGTCGCCACCATTTTCTCACTGCTGCAGCTGCGTGTTAGACGGCACCGCTGTTGCTGTGTGCGCTATACCTTGTTAATTTCAAGCCAATTTTCGCACAAATCTACAGATAGCTTGGGAGTAGGGAATAGTTGTGATTGCAGTCCTTTTAAGGACTAGGTTACAGCATTTCCTACAACTTTTATCAGGCAGGTTTGTGCTCTTAAATAGATTGATTGTGGGAGTAAAGACTAATTGTAATTGCAGTCCTTTTCAGGACTAGGTTACATCAGTTCCTATCAGTTTTTGCCAAGCAGGTCTGTGCCAGTGCTGTGCAAGTTTTTTTCACAGCATTTGGCTGAATCTAGCAAAGCTAATCCTTTTTGGCCTATTGCAGAGTGTGTTAGTCAGTGGAGTAGCCTATCTGTGTTGCAAGATATACCACCTGTGTATAGAATACCAATTTTTTTACTGCACCTAGTGAAGTAAAATCTTTTGGGCATAGCATCATTCTATTAGTCCATCTATACTGACCTCCATCAGGTTGCAAATTGAATATAATTTTTTTCTGCATCTAGCTCTGAAAAAATATTTGGGCTTCTAGCAGTGTGTGGGACTTGTTCTATTAGTCCATCTATACTGACCTCCATCAGGTTGCAAACTGAATATAATTTTTTTCTGCATCTAGCTCTGAAAAAATATTTGGCCTTCTAGCAGTGTGTGGGACTTTCTCTATTAGTCCATCTATACTGACCTCCATCAGGTTGCAAATTAAAAATAATTTTTATCTGCATCTAGATCTGAAAAAATATTTGGCCTTCTAGCAGTGTGTGGGACTTTCTCTATTAGTCCATCTATACTGACCTCCATCAGGTTGCAAATTAAAAATAATTTTTATCTGCATATACCTCTGAAAAAATATTTGGGCTTCTAGCTGTGTGTGGGACTTGTTCTATTAGTCCATCTATACTGACCTCCATCAGGTTGCAAACTGAATATAATTTTTTTCTGCATCTAGCTCTGAAAAAATATTTGGCCTTCTAGCAGTGTGTGGGACTTTCTCTATTAGTCCATCTATACTGACCTCCATCAGGTTGCAAACTGAATATATTTTTTTTCTGCATCTACCTCTGAAAAAATATTGGGCTTCTAGCTGTGTGTGGGACTTGTTCTATTAATCCATCTATACAGACCTCCATCAGGTTGCAAACTGAATATATTTTTTTCTGCATCTACCTCTGAAAAAATATTGGGCTTCTAGCTGTGTGTGGGACTTGTTCTATTAATCCATCTATACAGACCTCCATCAGGTTGCAAACTGAATATAATTTTTTTCTGCATCTAGCTCTGAAAAAATAGTTGGCCTTCTAGCAGTGTGTGGGACTTTCTCTATTAGTCCATCTATACTGACCTCCATCAGGTTGCAAATTAAAAATAATTTTTATCTGCATCTAGCTCTGAAAAAATATTTGGCCTTCTAGCAGTGTGTGGGACTTTCTCTATTAGTCCATCTATACTGACCTCCATCAGGTTGCAAATTAAAAATAATTTTTATCTGCATCTACCTCTGAAAAAATATTTGGGCTTCTAGCTGTGTGTGGGACTTGTTCTATTAGTCCATCTATACTGACCTCCATCAGGTTGCAAACTGAATATAATTTTTTTCTGCATCTAGCTCTGAAAAAATATTTGGCCTTCTAGTAGTGTGTGGGACTTTCTCTATTAGTCCATCTATACTGACCTCCATCAGGTTGCAAATTAAAAATAATTTTTATCTGCATCTAGCTCTGAAAAAATATTTGGCCTTCTAGCAGTGTGTGGGACTTTCTCTATTAGTCCATCTATACTGACCTCCATCAGGTTGCAAATTAAAAATAATTTTTATCTGCATCTACCTCTGAAAAAATATTTGGGCTTCTAGCTGTGTGTGGGACTTGTTCTATTAGTCCATCTATACTGACCTCCATCAGGTTGCAAACTGAATATAATTTTTTTCTGCATCTAGCTCTGAAAAAATATTTGGCCTTCTAGCAGTGTGTGGGACTTTCTCTATTAGTCCATCTATACTGACCTCCATCAGGTTGCAAATTAAAAATAATTTTTATCTGCATCTAGCTCTGAAAAAATATTTGGCCTTCTAGCAGTGTGTGGGACTTTCTCTATTAGTCCATCTATACTGACCTCCATCAGGTTGCAAATTAAAAATAATTTTTATCTGCATCTAGCTCTGAAAAAATATTTGGCCTTCTAGCAGTGTGTGGGACTTTCTCTATTAGTCCATCTATACTGACCTCCATCAGGTTGCAAATTAAAAATAATTTTTTTTCTGCATCTACCTCTGAAAAAATATTGGGCTTCTAGCTGTGTGTGGGACTTGTTCTATTAATCCATCTATACAGACCTCCATCAGGTTGCAAACTGAATATAATTTTTTTCTGCATCTACCTCTGAAAAAATATTTGGCCTTCTAGCAGTGTGTGGGACTTGTTCTATTAGTCCACCTATACTGACCTCCATCAGGTTGCAAATTCAAAATAATTTTTTGTCTGCATCTAGCTCTGAAAAAATATTTGGCCTTCTAGCAGTGTGTGGGACTTTCTCTATTAGTCCATCTATACTGACCTCCATCAGGTTGCAAACTGAATATATTTTTTTTCTGCATCTACCTCTGAAAAAATATTTGGGCTTCTAGCTGTGTGTGGGACTTGTTCTATTAGTCCATCTATACTGACCTCCATCAGGTTGCAAATCGAATATAATTTTTTTCTCCATCTAACCCAGCCAATAGTTTTGGCCTAATACCACAGTTTGGCCACTCAGCTCTGCTCGGTTCCCATCCATTGTTTTTTTGTGCAAACAACTCCAGAGTTGTGAATTAGTTAACCACCAAAATGAGTGGAAAAAGGCCTGCTGCTGGTGGAAAGGGGAATAGGCGTGTTGGGAAGGGGAAAAAAGGTTGTGTCCGTGGGGTAGGTGTTAAAGCAACAGTAACATCTGCAGAAGAAAGACCATCTTCCAGCCAAACTAAAATGTCTACTTCTTTTAGCGGACAATGTGATAAGATCCCTTTCTTACGGTCACGCCAATCGCTACAAATTCCAGATGAGGCACAAAAACAGCAGGTGCTTCAACGGATATCAAGTGCTCCTTTAAGTGGGCTCTCCTCCACATCAACTTCAACATCACAAATACTCCAGTCCTCAAAGGTGTCACCCCAATCGCACATGCTTCCTCACAGCTCCCAAATCTCCAGCTGCCCGTCTGAGTATGAGGTAGAACAGATGGTTGAGTCTGCAGAGCTGTTTACTCATACTATAGCCTGGGAATCAGAGGTCGACTCCAGCGCTTCTGTGAATCCAGACGAGGAAATGATCTGCACTGATGCCCAGAATCTTTATGACTCGGATCCAGGACCAGACGCAGAAGGTTCTGACCATAATGTAGACCCTCATTCCCAAACTGTAACTCCTGTTGGTGGAGACAATGAGGAAGACGATGATGAGACTCAAATACCTGATTGGAGCGACAACTTTAGTTTTTTGTCAGGGCAGGAACAGGTTGGCTCTGAGGACGACGGGTGTGATAACGCACAGGGTGATGATGATGAGGTTGGAGATCCCACTTACTGTCAACCCACAGTCAGCCAAGAGATGAGGTCAGCAGAGGAGGTGGAGGAAGATGCTAGTGACGACGAGGTCAGGTTGCGCCTTCCTGGACAGAGACGTAGTACTGGAAGCACGTCAACAACTGCATCCTCAAACACAACTCTGCCTCTCACCACAAGTCGTGGTGGCTCTTCAGGTCGCATGGGTGCTAAGCCTTGCATAGCCTGGGCATTTTTTCAGATCGATAAAGATGACCCAACTCGTGTTATCTGTAACATTTGTCAGCAAAAGCTAAGAAGAGGCCAAAAAATACATAGTTTGAGTACTTCATGCATGAACCGGCACATGGACATGAAGCATAAGTTGCAGTGGGAAGCTCAGTGTGCTACAATGCGGCCTAGCCGGCCGGGCCAACCACCGTCTGCCATATCTTGTGCATCCGCGGCCTCTTCATCCTCTGTGACTGGGGGGACAGCAGTCACACCTGCTTTGGGGCGCAGACCTGCCACCTCTTTACCCGCAACAGCCAGCGTGATTGGCAGGTCATCATTTTCTTTGGAGGTGGTAACACCAGCTGGTGTTGAGCGCTGTCCGACATCGATAGCACCACCTTTGGATCAAGGCAACCTAACATGTCCGCCTGCATCTTCCTCACAGACTGGCAGTTTTCCGGGGACACCCTTATCAACCCCGTCTAAGCACAATAGATGGCCCTCGGTCCCTCAGATGTGGACAAGTAAAAGACCATTTCCTCCTAGCCATGAGAAAGCTAAGAGGTTGAATTTCACCATCTGCAAGCTCTTGGCTACAGAAATGCTGCCTTTCCGCCTGGTGGACACAGAGGATTTTCGAGACCTTATGTCCGTCGCAGTGCCCCAGTACCAGATGCCCAGTCGGCACTACTTCTCAAAGAAAGGTGTGCCTGCGCTCCACCAGCATGTCGCACACAACATCACCGCTTCTTTGAGAAACTCTGTGTGTGACAGGGTGCATTTCACCACAGACACTTGGACGAGTAGGCATGGACAGGGTCGTTACATGTCGCTGACTGGGCACTGGGTAACTATGGTGACAGCAGGACAAGGGGCTGCTGTCCAAGTCTTGCCGTCCCCACGAGTTGTGCGTCAATCCTCTTTATGTCAAAGTTCCTCCACTGCTTCTGCCTCCTCAACCTCCTCTCGGTCTTCCACCTGCACCCAAAGCCTGTCTGGTCATGCCACAAGCTTTCTAACTGCGCAGAAGGGATCCTGCACACCTCCTTACTATGCTGGCAGTAGGGCTCAACGTCATCAGGCGGTTTTTACTTTGAAATGTCTGGGAAATGTGAGTCACACAGCTGAGGAGTTGTGGTCAGCTCTGGAGAACCAATTTCATGAATGGTTGTCTCCACTGGACCTGAAACCAGGGAAGGCCGTGTGCGACAATGCTGCAAACCTGGGTGCGGCCCTTCGCCGGGGCAATGTCACACACGTGCCTTGTATGGCTCACGTGTTGAACCTGGTTGTCCAGCAATTTTTAGCCCACTATCCCAGACAAGATGGCCTTCTGCAGAGGGCACGGTCGCTGTGTGCTCACTTCCGCCGTTCGCATCCCGCAGCTCAGCGACTTACATCTCTACAGAAGTCGTTGGGCCTGCCACTTCACCGGCTAAAATGCGATGTGCCTACCCGGTGGAATTCAACTCTGCACATGTTGCAGCGACTGTGGCAGCACCGACAAGCCCTGGTGCAATACGTTCTGACGTATAGCCTGGGCCAACGAGATCCAGAGGTGGGGCAAATCACGCTGGAGGAGTGGTCTCAGATCAGGGACCTATGCACCCTTCTACACAGTTTTGAAATGGCGACGAAGATGTTTAGTGCTGACGATGCCATTATCAGCATGACTATTCCGGTGATTTACATGCTGGAGCACATGTTAAACAGAATTCGGAGTCAGGTGGTGGCACAAGAGGAGGTGGAGGAAGTAGATGAGGAGGAGTTGTATGCGGAAGGGCTAACATCTGCAAGGTCCAGACGGTCGGCAGCACCAAGGCGGCAGGCATGTGAGGGTGGGGGAGATGGTTTTTCCAGGGTGCATGGTAGCAGACAAACTAGTGAGGAAGGTGCAGGAGCCCAGGAAGAAGTGGAGGACGAACTGATGGAAGACTCATCAGATGAGGGAGACCTTGATCACATTTCTGTTGTGCGAGGTTGGGGGGAGAGGACAGAGGAAGGAAGCATGATTGTTACCTCGCCACCAACACAACAGGGACTTGGTGCTCCTGGATGCGCAACACACATGAGTGCCTTCTTGCTGCACTACCTGCAACATGACCCTCGAATTGTGAGAATTAGAAATAATCCTGACTACTGGGTTGCCACACTGTTAGATCCCCGGTACAAAAGTAAATTTGCCGAAATTATTCCTGCCATAGAAAGGGATGCACGCATGCAGGAGTATCAGCAGAGACTGTTGCAGAACCTTACATGTGCTTTTCCACAAAACATCAGTGGTGCACGTAGTGAATCTCACAGTTCCAACTTGCCAACCGTGGGACCGTCAAGTGTTCAGCACTCAAACCGTAACAGAACCACAGTATCTGCTGGTAACATCAATTTTGCGGAATCATTTCACCACTTTTTTAGCCCATCCTTTGCAAGGCCACAGGAGACAAGAAGTCTGACACATAGTCAACGCCTAGAGACGATGGTACAGGAGTATCTCCAAGTAAACATTGAAGCCATGACTGTGTCACTGGACCCTTGCTCTTTTTGGGCTTCCAATCTGGATAAATGGCCGGAGCTAGCCACTTACGCCTTGGAGATCTTGTCATGCCCCGCAGCCAGCGTTCTGTCTGAACGTGTGTTCAGCGCTGCTGGTGGTGTGCTGACAGATAAGCGCACGCGGCTCTCCACTGATAATGTAGACAGACTCACATTCATAAAGATGAATAAATCATGGATCCGAAACGACTTTTCTACCCCTGTGTCATCCTGGGGAGAGTAAAAGCTTGATGATTGGTTAAAATCACCCTACCAACCGTTTTAAGCTTTCAAATTACTAATCATGTTTATCTGTATCTTGGCTGGAAAATAATTTGGGCTTTGTAGCAGTGTGCAGCACTGATTCTATTAGGCCATCTATAATAAGCTCCACCAGATTTAAAATTACTAATCATGTTTATCTGTATCTTGGCTGGAAAATAATTTGGGCTTTGTAGCAGTGTGCAGCACTGATCCTATTAGGCCATCTATACTAAGCTCCACCAGATTTAAAATTAATAATAATTTTTAGCTGCATCTAGCCCGGAAAATAATTTTGGGGCTCCGAGATGCGCAAGACACATAAGTGCCTTCTTGCTGCACTACCTGCAACATGACCCTCATATTGTCAGAATTCGAAGTAATTATGACTACTGGGTTGCCACACTCTTAGATCCCCCAAACTTTTCGATCAACCTTTTCATTTTAATAAAGACCAAAAAAATGGTCATTTTTGAAATTATAAGCATTAGCAGGTGATTAGAAACTGAAATTAAACAGTTTTCAACTCAAAACTTTATTCTAGGTGATGTTACATTTTCACATAGGACCCCTTGTTCGAAAGGAGCTTCTGAACTCTCTCGTCCATTGAATTTGTCAGGTTTTGGATGGTTTCTGCTTCAATTGTTTTGCATGAGGACAGAATACCCTCCCAGAGGTGTTGCTTAGATGTGAACTGCCTCCCGCCATCATAGACACTCCTTTTGATGATGCTCCAGAGGTTCTGAATGGGGTAGAGGTCAGGGGAGCATGGGGGTCACACCATAAGTTTGTCCCCTTTTATGCCCATATCAGCCAGAGATGCAGATGTTTTATGTGCAGCATGAGATGGTGCATTATCATGCAAAAAAATGATCTTGCTGTGAAATACACGGTTCTTCTTCTTGAACCATGGCAGGAAGTGCTGTTTGAGAAAATCCACATACATTATGGAGTTCATCTTTAGCGCCTTCAGGGATCCTAAAGGGGCCGACAATCTCTCTCCCCATGATTCCAGCCCAAAACATTACTCCACCTCCTCCTTGTTGGCGCTGTAGCCGTGTTTGCGTGGGGTGTCCATCAACCAGCCATCCTCCACTCCATCCATCTGGACCATCGAGCGCTGCACGGCACTCATCCGTGAACAAAACAGTTTTGAAATCAGTCTTCATGTAATGTTTAGCCCACTGGAGCCGTTTCTGCTTGTGTGAAGTGGATAGAGGAGGTCGACAGGATGGCGTATGCACAGCTGCAAACCTCTGAAGGACCCTGCATCTTGTTGTTCGGGGGACGTTGGAGGCACCAGCAGCTTCAAAAACTTGTCTGCTGCTATGACAAGGCTTTTTTGCCGCTGCTCTTTTAACCTGACGTAATTGTCTGTAGGAAAGAGTCCTCAATTTGCCCTTATCAGCACGCACACGTGTGTACTGTGAATCAGCTACATACTTCTTGATTGCCAAGACACTTCATCCTGATCATCGCACAATGTTGATTGTAGTCATGCCTTGACCTAAACACTCCACAATTTGTTGCTTCTCAGCAGCCGACACATCCTTTTTCTTTCCCATTTTGGCAGAAAATGTAGGCTGCTTAATAATGTGAGACAGCCTTCTTAAGTAGTCTTGCCTTTCATTGGACACACCTGCCAAACTAATTAGCACAGGTGTCTGCAATTGCTTACAGTGATATAAAGAGCCCTGACACACATCACCATCAATGAGTTTAACTGACAAACAAACAAATTCTCCCCTTATCACTCCTAAACACTTTTTGCATAATAATTTGGAACACAGTGTACATGTGCTTTTCCACAAAACACCAGTGGTTCACGTAGTGAATCTTACAGTTCTAACTTGCCAACCGTGGTCTGTATGGAGTTGTTCAATAAAGGGCCCAAAATTAAGATAACATAGATGGGAGAGGTCTCTATGAATAGGAATTCCTAAGTATTTGATACCCTGTGAGGGCCAGGCAAAGGGAAAGTTGGACTGGATGGAATCCTATATGGATTTGGGGAGGGAGACATCGAGGGCCTCAGACTTCGCTGCATTGATTTTAAAATTTGACCATGTAACAAAGTGATCTATTTCAGCCATAACAGCATGGATGGATATATGTGATTGAGTGATATATACTAGGACATCATCAGCAAATAGAGAGCACTTGTACTCGGTGCCTCCCACCTCAATCCACCTAATATTGGGGTTATGGCGAATTGATGAGAGCAGGTGCTCCGTCACTAGGATGTATAAGAGAGGGGACAGAGGACATCCCTGCCTTGTCCCATTGGTGATTGTGAAAGGTGATGAAAATGTTCTGATGCACCCCCTGGGCCTTGGGACACCCGGAGCCGGACCCTTTTTGGTGGATGCTGGTGGTTGTAGTCTTCGTGGCGGCGACCCGGTTCCGTGGCTCAGGGTGGTCAAACAAGTGGCGGAACTATTTATGTGGTTTTGATGTTTAAATGTCCGACTACGCCACCCGTGGATTGCGGTCAGAGTGAACCGCCGCTGCAGGGCAGACCGCTGAGGCTGGTGTTGTGGGTGCAGCAGAGCGTAGCATAACTCCTCACGGGAGGAGTATAGCCTCAGGGCAGTGTATGCGGAGGATGGGGGTGATGGTGCAGGGCAGCAGCAGTAACAACACGGAGTCAGTGATGCAGTCCAGGGCCTTTACTCACAGTTCTTATTATCCAGACCACGTCTGCAGGTAACGGCTGCCCACGTCGTACTGTGCTCACCAGGTGAAGGGCTCAGACAACTCCCAGATAACTTTGGAGCGCTTCACAGGACCCCCTTTGTGTGTCCTTTGTCTGGCCTTTCTTACCAACCCTTCTGTCCGGCTGCCTCGGGCCTCCTCTTGGTAAACTTGGCGCCAGTTTCCCTGACCCTATGTGGTGCCTTCCTAGCGGGTGTAGCGAGGGGCTGCGCCACATAAAATGTCAGAGCCTCCGGTTTCTAGCTGAGGGTCGTTTCCTGCCTGAACTAGTTTCGGGGACCGGTCTCCCCCTTTGGCCTGACCCCTCCACGGAGGTGGATTCGGGCGTGCGGTGGCGACTCGCCCGTCCGCACCCCTGGGATCCCTTCATTCCTCGTTCCTGGAGCCTTCTCCGCTCCTCTTACTTCCTTCTCCCTCTTCCAGGCCTGGGCCTCTGTTACTAGGCCCGCCTCCGGAGCAGAGCTCATGCAGAGCCCCTGCTCCCTGCCACTTCTGCTCAGACTTCTCTGCACTGAACTAAGATGGTGCCCACCTTTTATACTCCCTTCTCAATGCACCCAGCAACTGCTTCCTCCCTGCTCCTGCACTACAGGGTTCCCCTTCCTCAGTGTTCCCTCCCCCCACTCCAGCCAGGGACAGGGACTGTCGTGCCCATCTCAGAGGCATATTGGTCGCCCTGCCCCATGGCAATGTGGTGTAATGCATGCAGGTGTCGGGTCTTGATCCACACTCCATCCTTACCTGAGAGTGAGATATCACACCTCTGGGTGAGGTGCAATACCTCTGTAGCAACCGAGCCCTCAGGGTGCTACAGTTCCATTTATCTTCAGCCTAGGTGACGTATTGTGATACAGGGCCGTGATTTTGGCTATAAAAGGGTCCCCTAGACCCCTACCCCAAGCTTTTTAAGAGAATCATATATGGCGTGCCAGGAGACTCTATGGAATGCTTTCTCAGCATCCAACGAGAGTATCTAATTACAAATTTTTAACTGCATCTAGCCCAAGAAATACTTTGTGCCTAGTAGCAGTGTCTGCTAGTCAGCGGATTATCCCGGCTGTTAAGCAAGCTACACCACCTGTAGTTTGGACACTTAATTTTTTCAAAGGAAATGCTTCGGGACCACGGGATACTCAGTGAAGAGCATCAGGAGGCACCCCAAGGCATAGGGGCTGGGACTGGCAGTAGGATGCCTTGCGGTGGACAGCCGAGCTCGATCCTTATAAAAGCTTTTTAACTGCAGCAGCTTTAGTGGACGCTACTGGAGCTGGAATTACGCGGCTGCTGGCATGAGACTTGCCCTCCAATAGATCCTTGTAAATGGATTTAAAGTGTATTCATTCAAATTAGAGAGACAATTTAAATTAAAAAGCTTAGAGCTGCCTCCACCACAGGGGGGCTCGCTCGACCCACCAGCGGACAGGCACCAGTATTGGGAGAGGGGGGCTGGCCGTCAGGGTTCACCGCGGCTCTGGCACAAACCCGGCGACACGGAGGTGGCACGGGCAGGAGCGGACTGAACGTGTCGGCTTCTCACTTTTTGGATTTTAGAAGGGCATGACATGCCTATATTTGTGTCTCCCCCTCCTTTTACTCCTCCACCTCTTTTCTTTTCGCATGACTATATGTACTTGTCACTTTTCCATGTGTTAGTTGTGTCTTCTGAGCAGTTTGTCAGCTTTTGGACACCTTTGAAGGTGTTTTCTATGTGTTTCTATGTGTTTTTGTTTGCCTGCCATTGGTTTTAACGGTGTTCGAAGGTGTTCGACGAACAGTTCGGCGAACACACGGGTGTTCGACGAACCGAACCGAACTCGAACACTACGGGGGTGGCTCAACACTAGTTGACACCATCAGACAAAGCTTTTGCCTAAAGCCCCCACAGCCCCTCCCCACACCTACTCAACCCTCCTCCTTCAAAACCACCTTCTCCACCATTACGGAAGATCAACTTTCCTCTTTACTCTCCAAATCACACCTCACCACCTGTAAACTTGGCCCAATCCCATCCCACCTCATCCCAAAGCTTACCACTATCTTCATCCCAACCCTAGCCCACCTCTTTAACCTGTCACTAACAACTGGTGTCTTCCCCTCATGCTTCAAACATGCCTCTAACACACCCATCCTCAAAAAGCCCTCCCTTGACCCATCCTCTCTGTCTAGCTATCGCCCCATATCACATCTCCCCTATGCCTCAAAACTACTGGAACAACATGTCCATTCTGAACTGTCCTCCCACCTCTCCTCCTGCTCCCTCTTCAACCGCCTACAATCTGGTTTCCGATCGCACCATTCTACTGAAACGGCACTGACTAAAGTCACCAACGACCTACTAACGGCCAACTCTAAGCGACACTACTCCGTCCTCCTCCTCCTAGACCTGTCATCTGCCTTCAACACAGTGGACCATTCCCTCTTACTACAAACTCTCTCATCTCTCAGCATCACAGACTTGACCCTATCCTGGAACTGCTCATACCTAACAGGCAGGACATTCAGTGTCTTCCACTCATGCACCACCTCCTCATCTCGCCCCCTATCTGTCGGTGTCCCCCAAGGTTCAGTCCTAGGACCTCTGCTCTTCTCCATCTACACCTTAGGCCTGGGACAGCTCATAGAGTCCCATGGCTTTCATTATCACCTCTATGCTGATAACACACAGATCTACCTCTCTGGACCCGATATCTCCTCCCTACTAACCAAAATCCCACAATGTCTGTCTGCTATTTCATCCTTCTTCTCTGCTAGATTTCTAAAACTTAACATGGACAAAACAGAATTCATCATCTTTCCACCATCCCATTCACCCCCCCAACTGACCTATCTATCAATGTCAATGGCTGTCCACTCTCCCCAGTCCCTCAAGCTCGCTTCCTTGGAGTAACCCTGGACTCTGATCTCTTCTTCAAACCACATATCCAAGCCCTTTCCACTTCCTGCTGACTCCAACTCAAGAATAGCTCCCGGATCTTCACATTCCTCAACCATGAATCTGCAAAAACACTAGTGCACGCCCTCATCATCTCCCGCCTCGACTACTGCAACCTCCTGCTCTGTGACCTCCCTTCTACCACTCTTGCACCCCTCCAATCTATCCTAAACTCTGCTGCCTGACTAATCCACCTGTCCCCCCGCTATTCCCCGGCCTCTCCTCTCTGTCAATCTCTTCACTGGTTCCCCATTGCCCAGAGACTCCAGTTCAAAACCCTAACCATGGCATACAAAGCCATTCACAACCTGTCTCCTCCATATATCTCTGACCTAGTCTCCCGTTACATACCTGCACGCAACCTCCGATCCTCACAAGATCTCCTTCTCTACTCCCCTCTTATCTCCTCCTCCCACAATCGCATACAAGATTTCTCCCGTGCTTCCCCCCTACTCTGGAACTCTCTACCCCAACACATCAGACTCTCGTCGACCGTGGAAACCTTCAAAAGGAGCCTGAAGACCCACCTCTTCCCACAAGCCTACAACCTGCAGTAACCACCACCGCATGACCAGCTCCACCCTCACTTAATGTATCCTCACCCATCACTTGTAGATTGTGAGCCCTCGCGGGCAGGGTCCTCGCTCCTCCTGTACCAGTCGCTGTCACATTGTGTTCAAGATTATTGTACTTGTTTTTGCTATGTATACCCCTTTTCACATGTAAAGTGCCATGGAATAAATGGCGCTATAATAATAAATAATAATAATAATAGGTGCTCGTCCGAGCATGCTCGTAAATCTTGAGCAATGAGCATGCTCAATCATCACTAATAGCAACTCTTCAGCCCTGCTATGTGTAGCAGAAATGCTCAGCTGCTATGAACACCGACCGCAGGGCGACGCTCATAGCAGGTCGACAATGACAACCATAGGGGTCTCCTCCAGACCCCGGGTTGTCATGTCAACCAATCAGCACCTCGCGATCACATGGCAGGGGTAATTCCACTTGTGGCTGTTAGGGGCACATCTGATCAAATCAGCTGTCATGTGCCTGAAACGATGCGGGCTCAGCGCCGGAGCCCACATCAAAGAGGGGGAGGTCATAAAGAGAAGTCGCAAAGGGGTTACTGTTACTAATATTACCTTGTTAATTTCTAGTAAAACACATGAATGAGGTGCAGTTCAGTATTCCACCAGTAGATGACGTAACAGGCCACATTAGGGCAGTTCAGGAGAGAGGTTTTTTTCCAATAAAAGAAACAATTATGTCCATCCTGAAGAGTCCTTTGAGGATAATTGTTGTACATCTTCTATCAACATAGGGTCTTCTTCGTCATTTCATTTAAACCAAGAGAACAAATGGTTTGTAATTTATATATCCAAAAGATTTCTTTTCTTTTGCGTGAATTAAATCTGTTTTGTGTAAGTTCTGGTATATATGTGGGTGTTATGGATATTGGATTGTTGTGATTAGGATGGAAAAGTGTACAATGTTTAGATAGGCTATGTGCTGTATTACCAGGGGAGGTAACTATAAGCGCATTTTGGCGCAGCTGGAATGCCGCTGGATTGCAGTACTGGACACGGTGACCCCTGGTGGTCTTAATGAACACAATAGTTTCTCTTCATTCTTGTAGGTTCTCTTCTCCTTTGTTTTTAATGTGGATTTTTTATTTTTCTTATTGTCTAATTTTTTCTCTGTTTCTTCTATTATTCCTCTATATTTAGGCGCCATCACCTATATCTCCATACCATCTAGGATACTTCTGGACGCATATGGGACGGACATTTACAGTCATTAAAAATACCTAATGTCACGAATTATCTCTATGAGTCGACCTACTGCTACTTACAATGCTCTCTGCCCCTGGATATATTTATTCTTCCCAATATTTATAATTGGCCATGCATTGGACTTCTGTATAATTTGCACTTGTTTTCTGTGGCAACTTATGTATTGTTCCATACATTTGAATATGCTTCTCTCTCTAGCTGCCGTAGTCATTATCGCATTATGTATATGCAATGGTGTCCCTGTTAGACTCTAAAAATGCATACTTACTTACATTTACTCCTTAATATATATCTATGATGTCACTATTATACTTGTAGCACGAATGGGGCATTTACTCTACCTGCACCTTGGTTTCTGACAGCTAGTACCCTCTTTGTCTAAGAGATATCTTTGCCCTTACCCTTGTCCTCACTTGGTATGGCTGTCGCTGAGCCGCGCATGCGCAGTGCCGTCCTCCTTTGGCCGCGTCCCGTCGGGCTTCCGTACGTGGGGATTATGGGTAGTGACGTCATCGTGTACGTCGCTGCCCACAGTCCCCCCGGGAAACTGGCCGGACGTGACGCGGGGCGGGGGGACGCTGCCGCTTCGCATGCGCTGCATCAATCAGCGATTCATCTGGGAGGATATTTAAAGGCGCCCACTCTATCCACAACCACAGCCCCCTGAGGAAGCCACGCGAAACGCGCGTCGGGGCTGCAGTACGGTGACGTGGTTACTTTAGTCCCCATGGGTGAGTCTCTGACTTTGCACCTTTTTCCTGCTCTGGTCATTCCTCTTCCCTCCACTCTGAGCAGTGGTTTCCCTTTATATTTCATTGTACTCTTCCCACCTAGATTCTGAGCTTGTATACATGCCCTACAGCTGTTTACATTGAGTATATACCATTTTACCTGCTCTATGAACTATTTATCTATTGATGGGATTCGTTTCACCCTGCTCCCGGGGGACCCACGTATAAACTGCTGTATCTGCTGTTTGTGTATCTCCTACCCTGCACGACCTTTTCTACTATTGTTATATAGACATATATTTTTTTTTAATGTTTCTACTAATAAAAGTGTTTTTAATACTTCATTTTTTGTTCCTTTTTTGACATGTTGGGCGTCCTACTCCAATTTTTCTAGGCTTTAAATCTGTTTTGTGTAAGTTCTGGTATATATGTGGGTGTTATGGATATTGGATTGTTGTGATTAGGATGGAAAAGTGTACAATGTTTAGATAGGCTGTGTGCTGTATTCGCGGGATCATTATGCCGGGATATTTTCTCTTCTCCCTCATGACAACGCAAAAGAGGAAGAGAAAAAGCGTAAGAGGCGTCTGATACCACAAACGTTGGTCGATTCACTACAGGCATTTGCCATTCTTGTTAGTGTTGTGTGTGAAAAGTCACAGGAGAATTGTTTGACTCCTTTTTGCTGCATGGATGGCATAGTGGAGGTGCATAGTATGTACAGTAGTATTCAAAATAATAGCAGTCCAATATGACTAACCAGATTAATCACTGTTTTTGGCATATATAATATTACCACCACATGACAAACAATTTACCGGTTGGTGCAGTAGATTCTAAGAAAACCAACAAATTCCGCATTCATGATCTGCATGTTTATGAGTCTGTGTATTCGAATAATTAATTGTTAGGGGGTGTGTTCAAAATAATAGCAGTGTGGAGTTCAATAGTGAGGTCAATCATTCTGTGAAGACACAGGTGTGAATCAGGTGGCCCTTATTTAAGGATGAAGCCAGCACATGTTGTACATGCATTTCTCCTTGAAAGCCTGAGAAATATGGGTCATTCGAGACATTGTTCAGAAGAACAGCGTACTTTGATTAAAAAGTTGTTTGGAGAGGGTAAAACTTATATAGAAATGCAGACTATGATAGGCTGTTCAGCTATAATGATCTCCAATGCTTTAAAATGGAAAGTGAAACCAGAGAGACGTGGAAAAAAACAGAAGACTACCATTCGAATGGATCGAAGAATATCCAGAATGGAAAAGGTTCAGCCAATGATCAGCTCCAGGATGATCAAAGACAGTCTCAAGTTACCTGTGAGTACTGTAGAAGAAGATGCCTGTGTGAAGCTAATCTCTTAGCAAGAAGTCCCCGCAAAGTCCCACTGTTAAAAAAAGACATGTACTGAAGCGGATACAATTTGTCAAAGAACACATCAACTGGCCTAAAGAGAAGTGGAGAAACATTTTGTGGACTGATGAAAGTAAAATTGTTCTTTTCGGGTCCAAGGGCCACAGACAGTTTGTCAGATGACCCCTAAACTCTGCATTCAAGCCACAGTACACTCTGAAGACAGTGAAGCATGGTGGAGCAAGCATCAAGATATGGGCATGTTTCTCTTACTATGGTGCCGGACCTATTTACCGCATACCAGAGATTATGGACCAGTTTGCATATATTAAAATACTTGAAGAGGTCATGTTGCCTTACGCTGAAGAGGATATGCCCTTGAAATGGGTGTTTCAACAAGACAACTGCCCTAAACACACCAGTAAACGATCAAATTATTGGTTGCAGTCCAACATAATTGATTTTATGGAGTGACCAGCCCAATGACCGGATCTTAATCTGATAGAACACTTGTGGGGTGACATCAAAAATACTGTTTCTGAGGCAAAGCCAACAGATGCCAAAAAATTGTGGGATGTAGTCAAAGCATCCTGGGCTGGAATAACAGTTGACAGGTGCCAGAAGTTGGTTAACTCTTTGCAACATACATGTGAAGCAGTTCTTAAAAACTGAGTATACAACTAAGTATTAAGTTAATGATTCACAGGAATGCCAAATCCTAAAAAAGAGTACATATTTTGAGTTTGTAAAGACAAATGCAGACACTGCTATTTTTTTAGAACAGCCCATTGTTCATTTTTTGCTATTTTCTGTAAAATAGTTAAAAATTATATACATTTCTCTTCATGTTTAGAATTAGAAAACAGTGTGCAATGTTCCCAATGCATGGAAATAAAAACTAGTATAAAGGTTTTGTGCTTAACTCATGTTATTTAACCCACTGCTATTAGTTTGAACACTATTGTAGGTGTACCACAACTACACTGTGTGCAGAATTATTAGGCAAATGACTATTTTGATCACATGATACTTTTTATACGTGTTGTCCTACTCCAAGCTGCATAGGCTTGAGAGCCAACTACCAATTAAGTAAATCTGGTGATGTGCATCTCTGTTATGAGGCGTGGTGTTGACTAATGACATCAACACCCTATAGAAGGTGTGCTTAATCATTAGGCAACTTCCTTTCCTTTGGCAAAATGGGTCAAAAGAGAGGTTTGATGGGCTCTGAAAAGTCCAAAATTGTGAGATGTCTTGCAGAGGGATGCAGCAGTCTTGAAATTTCCAAACTTTTGAAGCATGATCACCGAACAATCAAGCGTTACATGTCAAATAGCCAACAGGGTTGCAAAAAGTGTGTTGGCCAAATGTGAGATCTACAGGGAGGGAAAACAGTACACCTCTCGGAACAGTGTCTGGGAGACTGTGGTGGCTGCTGCACGCAATGTTGATCGAAAACAGGTCAAGTAACTGACGCAATCTGTGGATGGAGGCTGCTGAGTGTCATCATAAAGAAAGGCGGCTATATTGATCACTAATTTTTTTGGTTTTTGTTTTAGCATGTCAGAAATGTTTATTTCTGTATTTTGTGCACTGATATTGGTTTACCTGGTGAAAATAAACAAGTGACATGGGATTATATTTGGTTTTTAATAAGTTGCCTAATAATTCTGCACAGTAATAGTTACCTGCACAAACAGATATCCTCCTAAGATAGCCAAATCTAAAAACACCCCACTCCAACTTCCAAAAATATTAAGCTTGGATATTTAAGAGTCTTTTGGGTTGATTGAGAACATAGTTGTTGATCAATAATAAAAATAATCCTCTAAAATACAACTTGCCTAATAATTCTGCACACAGTGTATACTTTGTTCACAATATTTGAATGAGGCACTACAGTTGGTGCCTTCCATGGTGTATGGATGACCCTACTTGCATTTTTTGGCAGGATTTGCACTTAGTGCATAGCCTTTATGAGTCTAGAACTACTACTATATGTCAAATTGACCAGAATGTGTATGAGACCCTCCTTTATTCTAATACAGGATGTATCAGAATCCCTAATTTTTGGCAGTTATTTTTTTCCTTCGTAAATTACACTGAAATTACCTATTTGTTAATAAAAAATAAAATTTTGGTTTAAGTCATTATACAGGAAAAAAATGTTTCTTAAAGAAGTTGTCCAGTACTTTAGATTACCCCCCCCCCAATGTATCCCCACGGGGCCCCTAAGGATTTTTGTAATTAGCTTACGTTGCAGCCAAGGATAGCGCCGCTCACAGGCTTCACGTGACCCCGCGCTGATGTCACGACAAGTGAGGCGTGACAGCTGGATTGTGGGCGCGATCACCCCCCGCGTCACACCCAGCATTCACCCCGTGCGGTCCCAATGAATGGGGAGAGGGAGAGCGTGAGGTGGATATAACATGTGTAGCATTGATATGTCTTAAATGTCAGTAATATTCAATTAAATTCAAAAGGACATTAATCAATTTATTTTTTTTAAATTAAGAATTACATGGAAGGTTGAAAAGATGTTCTTGGAGGCCTTTGACTTTTGCAGATATTTCTTGCTGGTCAGACGGCCACAGGTACAGTAGATGGTACAACTCTTTCCATGCAGGTACAGCATTGATGGTGGATGTGCTGTACTTTCTTCAGGGCACTAGATGTGAGGGTTTTCTGCCCTTGAGATGTTTCTGGTGCCCTGGTGACAGTGGGCAAAAATGCAGCTTTGTCTGATAGTGCGAGCAGCCCTGGATAATCCACGCCGGCAGGATGATATCATCCGGCGGAAGATAGAACCTATAAAAAAGATGCAAAACCGATGTAAGTAATGGGACTCCATATTAGAGGACACTACTGTGGTGTCTCTGTGGGAGGCCGGTAGAGGAATCTTCTCCATACAGAGGTGCTTGATGATTGTCAGCCATCATAAATGTGACAATCCCACCACTGACAGATGACATCTGCTCCACATGACTTATCTCACTGACATCATACAACATGGAGGTTATCCTCACACTTACCTCGCCTACTACTTTCCCCCTCTTCCACTTTATCTGTTCTTTGCTGTTTTCTCAGATTTAGTGCAGATTTCTTTCTCTCCTGAACTGGAGGTTCTAATAAAAAGTCAGAAAAAGATGTTGATTATAAACTCCTCAAAGATTAATTTTATATGTTTATAGAGTTACTCAAACTGGTTAATCGGCACTTGTAGCTTTTCTGTGTGCGGCCATGTGGTGTCTCCCTTATTAACATGACATTACTTGCAGCAACCAAAGTGTTTTTATATAATCCGTCAGATGACACTTAAGCGTAAGATTAAAGAAGACTCATCACCAGGTCTTAAGTGTCCAGAATTCACTCTTACTTTATTCCCCCTGCTCCCCTGAGGACTCTGTTTTTGGTTTTTATTAAAATCCCCCTTAGGCTATGTGCCCACGATGCAGAAATGCTCCGGATTTTTTCCTGAGCATTTCTGCATCTCCCTGGCACAAAAAACGCATGCGGATTGTACATGCGGATTGTACATGCGGATTGTACATGTGTTTTTCCTGCCAGGGACATGCGGATGTGAAGCGTTTTGATCATGTGATTTCGCATGTGGATTGTACATGCGTTTTTCCTGCCAGGGACATGCGGATGTGAAGCGTTTTGATCATGCGATTTCGCATGCGTGTTGTCTAGCACTTTCCAAGCGATTTTAGCATCACTTGGAAAGTGCTTGACAACTTGGTCACACTATATAAATCCATGCAACCGGCATGGATTTATATAGTGTGACCGAAAGAATGTTAAAAAATAAAAAATAAATATACTTACCTTCTGATGCCCACGGAGTCCTTGTCTTGGCTTGCCGGCAGCTCGCGGTAGATTTAAGGACCTGCCGACATCATTGGTCGCATGACCCGTCACATGACTAAATGACGTCAGCGCAGGTCCTTTAGTCTACCGCGAGCAGCCGGCAAGCCGAGACAAGGAACCGGAGGCCATCAGAAGGTAAGTATAATATTTATTTTTTATTTTATTCTTTTTTTTTTACAGGTTCTATGGTAGGGGGGGTCTGGAGGAGAGTCTCCTCTTCTCCAGACCCGAGTACCATTCGCACATTGAAACACATGGATTCCGCATGTATAGATGCAGTGATGCGGATTCCATGCGTTCCAATGCAAGTCAATGGCGGTGAAAACGCAGGACTTCTGCAAAATAATTGGTAGTGCTGCGGATTTTTCCGCAATGATAATCCGCAGCGGAAATTTCTGCAGCATGTGCACAGCAGATGCGGATTATCATTTGGGAACATGGCAGGCCTTCTACCAAGCGTTTTTTAAGCGTTTCTGCGGCGGAATTGCTGCTGCGGAAACGATTAAAAACGCATAGTGAGCACACCGCCTTACAGTTCCACAGACAGGGGCCTTTTTATTTAGTGGTCATTTTTATGGTCTTTACCACGCTATAATACTGAAGAAGAGGCTGAAGACACCCCCCCCCAGATAATCCTGTTAGCACCACCCCCTTGTAAAGACCATAAAAATTAGCACTAAATAAAACTGCCAATAACTCTGGAACCGTATGGTGGATTTTACCAAAACAAAAAATTGAATACTCAGGGGCAGCGGGAATAAAGTAAGTCATTATCTGAGCCTTCATGTGCAGATTCACATTACACTTTTGTATCATAGCCTATAATGGGATGGTCTATAAATCTGTACGTACCTGACAATGAGGGCGAGAATGACTCACACTTTTTAGCAGTGACACACTGATTGTCACCATCATCAGTTTTGGAAGGGGGAGATTCTTTATGCCTGTTTGGTAGAAGAAAGTCAAGTAAATTACAAGTGAAAACAATACAAAAAGGAAGAACACCTGCCTGTAAGGCCATTTGGGACATCATAAAGGGGATACTCTGCTCAGGACCCCATTCTACCAGCAAGAATGGAGTCTAACTAGTAATATTGGCCTATAAAGAGCTGGGAATGAATGGCTCATTGCAATGATCAACTGATATTGCTGTGTAATCACAAGCCAGATCCACAGCAATCAGTTATCATGGGGTGGTGGATGCTGGATTTAGATTTGTGTTACTCGTGTCTGAGCATATATCAGAGGTAAATCCCATAATAATAATAATCTACTCACAAGTCTGGGTGTTTTTTGCTGTTCTCAGGGGTAGACTCTGGAGGTGACATAGGTTCTTCAATGGTCACCATCTTGGTACTGGTGGTATATAGCTAAAAAAAACACAAAGAAATATAAAATATAAATAGATATATTTTTAAACTTTTTTTCTAATCATAGGTTTTATTCATTTTATTGACCTACATGCTTTAGACATACTTACTTTGGAAAACCTTTGAGAAGATGATTCAAAGTTTTTGATTTCTGGACAGTCATTGTCCTCACTTGTGTCCCCATCATCTGAATTCCTAAATTTATAACCCACAGAGCGATCTGAAAAGTAAAAGTGTTATGAGAAATTATTAGTATAAGAGCCGGTCAGACAGTCACCATGTTATTACTCATTATGATGGGAACTGATTGTCACACATAATGAAAGAAAAGACACTCAGCAGTTTTCTGCCGATAACGTCTCATTTTACTTACTGCTAAAATAGCGGGTGTCCTCATCTGATTTTAGATCAGGAACGAACAGAGGCTTCTGACTTAGAAGGTTGTTAAAGTTTAAGGCACGCAGAAATGGATGAATTTTGATCTCGTGTGCCCCTCCTGGAAAAGGAAGACAAGAAAAAATTCGATACAGTTATTGTCAGAGAAACTACTCCGTATCTATACAGTTTATGTTAATCTGAACTGGAGATTTAAAAGAGCCAACATGAAGGAAATGTACTGAACATTAGAGCATGAAGAATGAGGAATGGACACGTTGGTAGAGACCTTCAGTGATCATCCTCATGGACATCTTCATTTGTCCAGAGGTGTAATAAGTCATTATTAGTGTTGAGCGATACCTTCCGATATCAGGAAATATCGTATCGGATTGGATCGGGCCGATACCCAAAAAGTATCGGATATCGCCGATTCCGATACCGGAAACCAATGCAAGTCAATGGGACACAAATATCGGAATGAAAATAAACCCTTTCTTTCCTTGTAGGTTAATTCTACATGAAGTAAAACAACTAAGAATAATGTAGAATGACATGAAAAGCCGGCAATTCATCAGCGGCATACACCGGTACCCGACAATTTACAACAGAAAGAATAGAGCATCACACATAGATTAGATAGATAGAAACATGTCAGTCACATATATATGAAGTACAGTGACAGTGTTGCTTACTGTACTTGTCATTTAGTGTAAAGGATTTATTAAAAAAAATATTAGTGTTTTCGTGCACCGTCTCTTTAAAAAAGCCGGCCGGCAATTCAGCAGCGGTACCCGACAATTTATAACAGAAAGAATAGAGCTTCACACATAGATTAGATAGATAGAAACATGTCAGTCACATATATATGAAGTACAGTGACAGTGTTGCTTACTGTACTTGTCATTTAGTGTAAAGGATTTATTAAAAAAATAATAGTGTTTTCATGCACCGTCTCTTTAAGAAAGCCGGCCGGCAGTTCAGCATCTGTACCCGACAATTTAGAACAGAAAGAATAGAGAATCACACATAGATTAGATAGATAGAAACATGTCAGTCACATATATATGAAGTACAGTGACAGTGTTGATTACTGTACTTGTCATTTAGTGTTAAAATAAAGGATTTATTTAAAAAAAAAATTGGCGTGGGGTTCCCCTTAATTTTAGGCTCTAGCGGAGGTTAAGCAGAAAGCTGGGGCAAATGTTTGAAGCCTGGGAAGGGGGTAATACCCACGGAGCTTCCCAGGCTACTAATATCAGCCCCCAGCTGAATACCTAGCCTTTACTAGCTATTAAAATGGGGGAACCCCCCCAAAAAAATAACGTGGGGTCCCCCCTAATTTAATAGCTAGCACAGGCTAGGCAGACAGCTGGGGGCTGATATTAATAGCCCAGGAAGGGTGCCATGAATATTGGCCCCCTCCCAGGCTAGAAACACCAGCCGTCAGCCGCCCCAGAAATGGCGCATCCATAGGATGCGCCAATTCTGGCACTTAGCCTCGCTCTTCCACGCTGCCCTGGTGCGGTGGCAGGGGGTAATAGGGTTGGGGTTGATGTCAGCTTATAATGCCAGCTGACATCAAGCCCAGGTTAGTAATGGAGAGGCGTCTATAAGACACCCCCATTACTAACCCCATAGTCAAAGTTAAAAGAAAACACAAACACCCAGAGTAAAGTCCTTTAATTGAAATAAAGACACAATTCTTTATTGTTCTAAATTAAACCATACTTACCATCACGCCCATTCCAGCTGAAGCCAACGATCTCCTGCAATAAAAGAAAAATAATAAAGCAACCTCATCCTTACCTTTCGATGGTTCCCAGGACAGCTCCAGCTCTGCTACATCGAGATGACAGGATGGACCGCAGCAGAAAGCTGCCATCCAGCCTGTCATCCCGCAGACACTGAGAAGGCAGGCATGCTTGCGCTCCTCAGTGTCTCTCTGTGACGTCATCCAGATGAGCCGAGTTCATGTCCAATGAACTCAGCTCACCTCATGCACGTCACTGACAGTGTGGGAAAATTCTCACGCTGAAGTGCTGAGTGCAGGAGAATTTTCCCACGCTGTCAGTGACGTACATGAGGTGAGCTGAGTTCATTGGACATGACCTCGGCTCATCTTTATGCCGTCACAGCCAGACATTGAGGAGCACAAGCATGCCTGTGCTTCTCAGTGTCTGCGGGATGACAGGATGGATGGCAGCGTTCTGCTGCGGTCCAGCCTGTCATCTCGATGTAGCAGAGCTGAAGCTGTCGTGGGAGCCATGGAAAGGTAAGGATGAGGTTGCTTTATTATTTTACTTTTATTGCAGGAGATCGTTGGCTTCAGCTGGAATGGGCGTGATGGTAAGTATGGTTTAATTTAGAACAATAAAGAATTGTGTGTTTATTTCAATTAAAGGACTTTTTTCTGGGTGTTGTGTTTTTTTAAATACTTTACTAGAAATTCATGGTGGTCATGTCTAATATTGGCGTGACCCCATGAATTTTGGGCTTAGGGCCAGCTGATAATACCAAGCTGGCCTTAACCCCTTTATTACCCAGTGAGCCACCGCACCAGGGCCCTGGATGAGTTGGGTACAGCGCCAGAAGATGGCGCTTCAATGAACGCGCCATTTTCTGGGGCGGCTGCGGACTGCAATTTGCAGCGGGGGTGGCCCAGAAAGCTTGGGTCTCCCTGCGCTGCGGATTCCAGCCCCCAGCTGCATAGTTGTATCTGGCTGGACACAAAAATAGGGCGAAGCTCCACGTATTTTTTTTTTTTAATTATTTCATGAAATTCATGAAATAATTAAGAAAAAAAGGGCTTCCCTATATTGTTGTGTCCAACCAGGTACAAATAGGCAGCTGGTGGTTGGGGGCAGCCCGTTCCTGCCTGCTGTACCTGGCTGGACACAAATATAGTGCGAAGCCCCACGTCAATTTTTTTTAAATCATTTCAGGAAATTCATGAAATAATTAAAAAAAATTGATGTGGGGCTTCGCCCTATATTTGTGTCCAGTCAGGTACAGCAGGCAGGAACGGGCTGCCCCCAACCACCAGCTGCCTATTTGTACCTAGCCGGACACAACAATATAGGGAAGCCCTTTTTTTCTTAATTATTCCATGAATTTCATGAATTAAAAAAAAAAAAACGTGGAGCTTCGCCCTATTTTTGTGTCCAGCCAGGTACAACTAGGCAGCTGGGGGCTGGAATCTGCAGCGCAGGGAGGCCCAAGCTTTCTGGGCCCCACCCGCTGCAAATTGCAGTCCGCAGCCGCCCCGGAAAATGGCGCGTTCATAGAAGCGCCATCTTCTGGCGCTGTACCCAACTCATCCAGGGCCCTGGTGCGGTGGCTCACTGGGTAATAAAGGGGTTAAGGCCAGCTTGGCATTATCAGCTGGCCCTAAGCCCGAAATTCATGGGGTCACGCCAATATTAGACATGACCACCATGAATTTCTAGTAAAGTATTTAAAAAAAACACAAACACCCAGAAAAAAGTCCTTTAATTGAAATAAACACACAATTCTTTATTGTTCTAAATTAAACCATACTTACCATCACGCCCATTCCAGCTGAAGCCAACGATCTCCTGCAATAAAAGAAAAATAATAAAGCAACCTCATCCTTACCTTTCCATGGCTCCCACGACGGCTCCAGCTCTGCTACATCGAGATGACAGGCTGGACCGCAGCAGAACGCTGCCATCCAGCCTGTCATCCCGCAGACACTGAGAAGCGCAGGCATACTTCCACTCCTCAGTGTCTGGCTGTGACGGCATCCAGATGAGCCGACAATGAACTCGGCTCACCTCATGTACGTCACTGACAGCGTGGGAGAATTCTACTGCACTCAGCGCTTCAGCGTGAGAATTTTCCCACGCTGTCAGTGACGTGCATGAGGTGAGGTCATGTCCAATGAACTCGGCGCACCTCATGCACGTCACTGACAGCGTGGGAGAATTCTCACGCTGAAGCGCTGAGTGCAGGAGAATTTTCCCACGCTGTCAGTGACGTGCATGAGGTGAGCTGAGTTCATTGGACATGACCTCGGCTCATCTGGATGCCGTCACAGCGAGACACTGAGGAGCGCAAGCATGTCTGCGCTTCTCAGTGTCTGCGGGATGACAGGCTGGATGGCAGCGTTCTGCTGCGGTCCAGCCTGTCATCTCGATGTAGCAGAGCTGAAGCTGTCCTGGGAACCATGGAAAGGTAAGGATGAGGTTGCTTTATTATTTTACTTTTATTGCAGGAGATCGTTGGCTTCAGCTGGAATGGGCGTGACTGTAAGTATGGTTTAATTTAGAACAATAAAGAATTGTGTCTTTATTTCAATTAAAGGACTTTTTTCTGGGTGTTTGTGTTTTTTTTAAATACTTTACTAGAAATTCATGGCGGTCATGTCTAATATTGGCGTGACCCCATGAATTTCGGGCTTAGGGCCAGCTGATAATGCCAAGCTGGCCTTAACCCCTTTATTACCCAATGAGCCACCGCACCAGGGCCCTGGATGAGTTGGGTACAGCGCCAGAAGATGGCGCTTCTATGAACGCGCCATTTTCCGGGGCGGCTGCGGACTGCAATTTGCAGCGGGTGGGGCCCAGAAAGCTTGGGTCTCCCTGCGCTGCAGATTCCAGCCCCCAGCTGCCTAGTTGTACCTGGCTGGACACAAAAATAGGGCGAAGCGCCACACATTTTTTTTTTTAATTATTTCATGAAATTCATGGAATAATTAAGAAAAAAAGGGCTTCCCTATATTGTTGTGTCTGGCTAGGTACAAATAGGCAGCTGGTGGTTGGGGGCAGCCCGTTCCTGCCTGCTGTACCTGGCTGGACACAAATATAGTGCGAAGCCCCATTCAATTTTTTTTTTATTATTTCATGAAATTCATGGAATAATTAAGAAAAAAAGGGCTTCCCTATATTGTTGTGTCCGGCCAGGTACAAATAGGCAGCTGGTGGTTGGGGGCAGCCCGTTCCTGCCTGCTGTACCTGACTGGACACAAATATAGGGCGAAGCCCCACATAATTTTTTTTTAATTATTTCATGAATTTCCTGAAATAATTAAAAAAAAATTGACGTGGGGCTTCACACTATATTTGTGTCCAGCCAGGTACAGCAGGCAGGAACGGGCTGCCCCCAACCACCAGCTGCCTATTTGTACCTGGCCAGACACAACAATATAGGGAAGCCCTTTTTTTCTTAATTATTCCATGAATTTCATGAAATAATTAAAAAAAAAAAAACGTGGGGCTTCTCCCTATTTTTGTGTCCAGCCAGGTACAACTAGGCAGCTGGGGGATGGAATCTGCAGCGCAGGGAGGCCCAAGCTTTCTGCCCCCCCCCCCCGCTGAAAATTGCAGTCCGCGGCCGCCCCGGAAAATGGCGCGTTCATAGAAGCTGGATGCTGTACCTGGCTGGCATACAAAAATATGGCGAAGCCCACGTCAAAAGTTTTGGGAAAAATTTATTAAAAAATAAATAATAATTTAGGGACTGCATCTTTATTAAGTCCTCAAATGTCATTTAGTGTTAAAATAAAGGATTTATTTTAAAAAAAAATGGCGTGGGATCCCCCATAATTTTAGTCTCTAGCGGAGGTTAAGCAGACGGCTGGGGCAGATGTTTGAAGCCTGGGAAGGGGGTAAAACCCACGGAGCTTCCCAGGCTACTAATATCAGCCCCCAGCTGAATACCTAGCCTTTACTAGCTATTAAAATGGGGGACCCCCCCCAAAAAAATGACGTGGGGTCCCCCCTATTTTAATAGCTAGCAAAGGCTAGGCAGACAGCTGGGGGCTGATATTAATAGCTCAGGAAGGGTGCCATGAATATTGGCCCCCTCCCAGGCTAGAAACACCAGCCGTCAGCCGCCCCAGAAATGGCGCATCCATAGGATGCGCCAATTCTGGCACTTAGCCTCGCTCTTCCACGCTGCCCTGGTGCGGTGGCAGGGGGTAATAGTGGTGGGGTTCATGTCAGCGCCAGCTGCCATGAAGCCCAGGTTAGTAATGATGGGTGTCTATAAGACACCCCCATTACTAACCTACAAAGTGTTAAAAAGAAAAAACACACTACACCCAGAAAAAAATAATTTATTTGAAATAAAACACCATTTTATTTAATTCTTAGTTTACTAAAAAAAAATAGTTACCTGTCCACGTTCCTGCGCTGATCTCCCATGCACAGCTGTCACATCTGGAGATGGTGACAGCTGTGCATGGCTGCTGTAAGCTCACGCTGCCGGGAACACGTCCGCTCCCGGCAGCGGGAGCCACTGACTGAGGTTACCGGAGTGCATTCAGGCAGCGCAGCTCCGGAGACCTCCTTTACGGCAGTGCTGTACCGTGGGAATTTCTCACGATACAGCAGTGCCGTAAAGCAGCTAACCGGAGCAGCGCTGCCTTAACTCTGGTGAACCCTTACGGCCCCGTCATTCTAGCGGCGGCAGCGGTTCAGAGCGGTCACATTCTATGTGGCTGCTCTGAACTGGAGATCTTCGTGGGACACTCGTGGACTGCTACGGAGGGGTAAGGATAAGGTTGTGGTTTATTATTTTATATTTTATTACAGGAGATCGATGGCTTCGGGGAATTAGGTGTCTAGGTGAGTATAGGTGTAGTTTTTTATTTTTTACTTTATTTTAGGTGACGATCGGCGGGGACAGGTAATGTATAAACTAATTTCTTTTAGGTAACCACTGGCCACCAATGACATGTATCTAACATTTATTGGGGACACAGTAGGGCAATTTATATAGCAGGATCAGGCTGATGGGAACTACTGCTCCCATCGAGCTGATCCTGCTGGCACGAGTGGACGGGGGACAGACATAGGCCGATGGGAGTAGTAGTGTCACATCGGCCTATGTCTGCCTGCACGCACAGACACCCCGCACACACACCCCGCACACACACACACCCCGCACACACACACCCCGCACACACACCCCGCACACACACACACCCCGCACACACACACCCCGCACACACTAATCATGACGGGTCTGGGAGGTGAGGCTGACCTGTGCGGCCGTGGGAAAGTTCATGTGAGTTCATGCAGTCAAGCATGAACTCACATGAACCCTCTGAGGGCACCGCGGCTACTTCAAATGAACAGCTGATCGGCATCACCTGATACCTCAGCTGTTCATTTGAAATAACCGGCGGGAAAGCGCAGCACAGAACGGGAAAGCCGGCGGTGAAGTCTTTTCACTGCCGGCTTCCCCGCCCGGGTCCTTCGCTCCTTGGTGCTGCGCTCCCCGCCCGGTCCTAATTTACGATTGGGATTGGAGGTGGCGAGGGGAGCGGAGGATCGGGGTGGGAGGCTGCGGGGAAGCAGTATGGGGCTGTGTGATTGTTTAAAAGCCGGCGGCTTTTTACCGCCCGCCGGCTTTTAAACAATCAGCAGAATTCTCCCACGCTGGGATGGCATTCTGATGACAAGCTGGATCGCAGCTGAGCGCTGCCATCCAGCTTGTCATCCTTCACAGACACTGCAGAGCGCAGGCATTATGGGAACTTCCGATTCCGGTATTCGATATTATAAAAGTATCGGAATTAAGTATCGGAATTCCGATACAGTGAATATCGGCCGATACCCGATATTTCAGTATCGGAATGCTCAACACTAGTCATTATTAATACTATTATCATATTACCTGTCCCAAGTCTTTGTTCTGGATTTTTTCTGAGTAGCTGAGTGATGATGCCCCGAGCATTTGGTGGAGGAAAGGAATTACATCTCCAAACAATGTCATCTGTGATATAAAAAGAAAATATTACAGGAAATAAAACCTCTTCATTTATTTACATAAAAAACCATTTTCCTTAAAAAAGCTAGAAACTGAACCAAGGAACAAATCAAACCAAATAACAGCGACATGACAAGCAGTCAGATTATTTTACTTACCACCGAGGATACTGCGTAATTTCTCCTTTTGGGAAGCCCTATAAAATGGTGTATATCCAAAGAGAAATTCATATAGGATGATGCCTACTGACCACCAGTCAACAGGTCTTCCATAGCCTTTCCTTAGGATAACTTCTGGGGCCATGTAACTAGGCGTGCCAGCAGTCTGGAAAACAACAGAAGAATGAGATGATGATCAATACATAAGACAAATAACATCAGTGGAAATGTGATGAGAAATGATCAGAGAAGGAGAAAGAGATGAGATATGTAAAGTAGAAGATCCTGTAAGTAAAGCCGACCTCTTTATCACAGAACTCTTTGGTGATGTCCTTAGTTGGAGCCTTATAGATGTTTGATGTTGGTCTCATGAGGCCAAGTTTTGAAACTCCAAAATCAGTCACTTTAATATGTCCTGTTGATGTTATCAGGAGGCTGTAAAAGAAAAGATGTTGTCAGCCCCAAGTAATAACCCATAGACTGTATAACAAACTAACTTTCATCCCCTTTATTATAGCTCAAGGGTCACTTACTTTACAGGCTTCAGGTCTCTGTGCACCACACCATAGCTGTGCAGATATTCCACAGCAAGGACTGTTTCTGCAATGTACAGACGAGCCAAGGTGATAGGTAAAGGACCCCTGTGCTGTAGAAGATTGCCACAGTCTCCTCCTACAGGAATAAGCAAATATGACAGGTGAGGGTCTGTTACAGAGTAAATTACACATGATGAGTGTGAATATGAAACAAGCGGAGATATTGGGACAGTATGGTATATATAGAGATACACTGTGTAATGTAGAGCGTATACTGCAGAGGAACCCTGTACATAGAGACAGAGCCAGGCCTCATCTACAAGCCTCTCATTTATTTCTCTGTGAAAAATTCTCATCTATAAAAACTGTTCAAATACAGAGAAATCTTCCTTTCCTCCATAGCAGATATTGCCGCCATGCTCAGTGAGGACACACAAGGCATCTTAGTAACATTATAGTAAATGCGGTGTGGACATGTAACCGTCCATGTGGACATGTTCAGGTTATATATAAGGTGCTAGGTTTAGGCAGACGTGGGCTGGATATAAATACAATGGATGTGTCCTACCTGGTGCATACTCCATGACCATACACAGATGAAGTTTAGTAGGAAAGGAGCAGAACATGGAGGCCACAAAGGGACAATCAGCGAATGTAGAGATGTCCCTCTCCTGAAAGGCCCATTTAAGGGTCTTTGGCTTTCTCAGGTTCTGCTTGTCCATTTTCTTCATAGCACATATCTTGTTTGTGTCTGTATGGCGAACTAGGTGGACGGATCTGAGGAGGAAGAAAATCCATGATTTATTATGAATTCTTACTAACAGTCCATCCATAGACCTGATCAAGTGATCTCCTGTACTAATGGTTAATACTAGATGTGCGGCCATCACTAGAAATCCATAAAATAACACTCCATAAATGTTCACCTATGGAAAGTCCTCATCCATGTCACATCCTAACTGACCTGAAGAGAGACAATTAGATGTGGACAGTGATGTGGAACCATAATTTCTCTATGGTAGCATTGCGCGGGCAGGACATAGAGACATAGGCATCACTATAATGAGCTCTGAGAAATAAATATTATACCAAGTAAAGCTCACCCAAATCCTCCACAGCTGATCAGTTTGATAGGATTAAAGTCGTCCTTACAAGGATTCACTGATCCGATCAAGGCCTAAAAGGAATAAGAAATGACATTAAGACAACGAAGCTGCAGGAGGATAAAAGCTCCAGATCTCCCGTCTATATTATATCCCCCCTGATTACACTGCAACCGAAGTAGAGGACGTGATAAAAGCCGGACCCCCCACTGACACTATTATATTATAAGTGGATATTCCCCATACACATAAATCATTGTACTGCAGGGGAGGATAAGGGACATCACACGGAGGAGACAGAATAATAACACCACCGTCACACATAATAGGTCTGATCTACATAAGAGCAGAGATATCCCATTGTCATATGGGATGTGTAATTCCCACCCGTCATCTGATGATATACAGACGTCCCATGATACTTACACTGGCTGATTCCTGGATGATTTCTGGTGGCTCAGATGTTCCACCATCAGTATTTGCCGGCACAGTTATTCCTATAATAATGATAAAATAATGAAGAGACGACATGTATTAGTCTATTTCACCACTTATATAACACATCCATATAATAATGGAAATGATAAGACCGCTGTACATGGAATATACTAGATATAAGGATATTCTGCACACACTGTATATATTTATGGCATATCTATATATATATACTGTACTATGAACGTGTCATTGCTCAGGATCTGACCGAATCCTCAACAATTACATGATTGGGGACCAATGAGCCTCTTTGTACATTTGTGACCCCCTCCATTATAGTCCATGGGGGCTCATGAGCCGCCAGCGGCCTCATACATTGGATGAAGAGTAAATCTCCATGTTCTCTGTCGTTCTCTATAACTTGATATTTGTATGTAGAATATTAGATGACCGGCTTACCTTTCATCAGATCAGGGTTCGGCCCCGGCTGACTGATATCAGGGTCAGCAATATTTCCGTTTTGCCCCTCTTTGGAGTCGCCTTCAGATGTTTCCTGATGGATATAATATATACAATTAATATAACATTTCACAAATACTACATTACCACATACAATAGACAGGAAGGACTAAACATTGGATTTCCTGGATAATTTCAGTATTGGACGAACTGTACAAAGCCGCCCCCCCCAGTAAATCCACATTAATATACAAACCCTGGCAAAAATTATGGAATCACCGGGCTCAGAGGATGTTCATTCAGTTGTTTAATGTTGTTGAAAAAAAAGCAGATCACGGACATGGCACAAAACTAAAGTCATTTCCAATGGCAACTTTAGGGCTTTAAGAAACACTAAAAGAAATCAATATTAAAAATGAGGTACTCAGTAAGGGTAATTTATTTTAGACCAAGCAGAGGGAAAAAAATTATGGAATCACTAAATTCTGAAGAAAAAATTATGGAATCACACTGTAAATTTCCATTTCCAGACTAACACCTGCATCAAATTAGATCTGCTAGTTAGTCTGCATCTAAAAAGGAGTGATCACACCTTGGAGAGCTGTTGCACCAAGTGGACTGACATGATTCATGGCTCCAACACGAGAGATGTCAATTGAAACAAATTCGAGGATTATCAAACTCTTAAAAGAAGGTAAATCATCACACAATGTTGCCCAAGGAAGACATCAAAGCGTCAAGACTGGAAACTTAATCCAATATGTCTTCAAAACAGGAAATGCACAACAAAACAAATGAGGAATGAATTGGAGGAAACTGGAGTCAATGTCTGTGACCGATCTGTAAGAAACTGCCTAAAGGAAATGGGATTTACATACAGAAAAGCTAAACATAAGCCATCATTAACACCTAAACACAAAAAAAACAAGGTTACAATGGGCTAAGGAAAAGCAATTGTGGACTGTGGATGACTGGATGAAAGTCATATTCAGTGATGAATCGCGAATCTGCATTGGGCAAGGTAATGATGCTGGAACTTTTGTTTGGTGCCGTTCCAATGAGATTTATAAAGATGACTGCATGAAGAGAACATGCAAATTTCCACAGTCATTGATGATATGAGGCTGCATGTCAGGTAAAGGCACTGGGGAGATGGCTGTCATTACATCTTCAATAAATGCGCAAGTTTACATTGATATTTTGGACAGTCTTCTTATCCCATCAATTGAAACGATGTTTGGAGATGATGACATCATTTTTCAAGATGATAATGCATCCTGCCATAGAGCAAAATCTGTGAAAACATTCCTTGAAAGAAGACACATAAGGTCAATGTCATGGCCTGCAAATAGTCCGGATCTGAATCCAATTGAAAATCTTTGGTGGACGTTGAAGCAAATGGTGCATGACAAAGCTCCAACCTGCAAAGCTGATCTGGCAACAGCAATCAGAGAAAGTTGGAGCCAGATTGATGAAGAGTACTGTTTTTCACTCATTAAGTCCATGCCTCAGAGACTTCAAGCTGTTATTAAAGCCAGAGGTGGTGCAACGAAATACTAGTGATGTATTGAAGTGTTCTTTTGTGTGTTTGTTTTTCATGATTCCATAATTTTTTCCTCAGAATTGAGTGATTCTATATTTTTTTCCCTCTGCTTGGTATGAAAAAAATTACCCTTACTGAGTACCACATTTTTAATCTTGATTTCTTTTAGTGTATCTTAAAGCCCTAAAGTTGCCATTTGAAATGACTTTAGTTTTGTGCCATGTCTGTTATTTGCTTTTTTTTCAACAACATTAAACAACTGAATGAACATCCTCCGAGCCCGGTGATTTCATAATTTTTGCCAGGGGTTGTATAAGGGACTTGTATCTACAACTGATCTCTAATATCTTCTATCAGGACTGCAGCATTTATAAGAAGGAAGATTGTGATGATCGAGAGAGACAGAAGCGGAAATACTAACTCCGCACCGCTGAGTACAGACTGGCCTCACAGATGATAGAGCTGCAGAGACAGGCGGCCATAAAAGGTCCTGTGTCTGCCTGGAGCAGACAGGGAGGCCTCTACCACCATAAATCTGAGCTTCCGCTATATGATGGTAATCTGGAGAAGATCAGACAACAAGGACATGAGATATAGAAGACGATGGCTCCTTACCAGGCGCTCCAGGGAGTAGGCCGGATACTCCAGTACAAGCAGGACATTCTGGGCCAGTTGTTTAATAAAGGCCAATTCTCCACTATGGGATTTTTCTTCAGCCTATAGAGATGGAAATAAACAAGAAAGGAAAATCATGAGAGAAAGTGCAGAATGGAGGAAGCCATTTATGTCACCATGTTACTCCTGATATCGGCACTACAAATACTACATGACAGCTGACGAGGGATCCGGTCATTTGTAAACCTCTAAAGGGAACCTGTCATGTAAAGTAATGCTATTAACCTGCAGATATGGAGTTGATATGCAGGTTAGTAGCATTCTGACACTGTGCGGCCATATTAGCATCGGCTGTCTGTCAGTGCCGGGTGCAGTTACAGCCGCCGCTCACTATGCAGAGAACGGTGACTGAAAGTCTGCCGGCGCCACCGATATGACTGAAAGAGCGAGGCTGCCAGGGGGGATACAGTTTATTTGAGTGTGGCGGCTGCATGGTGTCAGAACGCTATTAACCTGCCGGTTAATAGCATTATTTTAGGCGACAGGTTCCCTTTATATCTCCACATCCACCCTCCACACCTAGGGCGTGTAAGTAAGACACATGACTGTTTACGACTTATGTAAATCGGCCTGTGACAATTAAAAATCATATCTCCCCAAACCCTCTATTTATCAAGTACCGCCTTTTAAATCCTCCTTCCTCTCCTCCATATCTTACAGCGTAAAAAAACAAGTCTTCACTGGGCCCCATCAACAGAAAAATAAGAAATGTTACGGGTCTCAGAATTTAGCGACACAAAGCAAAAAAATGTTTTCGCAATATTCTGAATTTTCTTTGCATATTCGGTATCGCCTTAATCGGACTGACGTGGAAAATCATTTTTCCAGGTCATTTTTACTGCATAACAAACGCCGTAAAAACAAAACCCCAAAAAAACTACTGTATATTTTATGGTAAAAAGAATGGAGCCACTCAAAGCTACAACTCTTCTCACAAACGCCAACAGAAAAATAAGAAAGTTATGACTCTTAAAAGAATGTGATGAAAAAATGACAGCAAAAAAACTTCAAATTTCCTGGTCCTTACAAGGTTAAACAATCCCATTCACCCCATGGTAACAACCTTCCTGTCGCTATTTCAATTAACCCTTTAGATACCTCAATTTCCCTTGTCATGTAGCCTGTATGCCCTATTTTTGGTCCCCGGCTATTCTTATCTTAGTATTTGGAACAGGTTAAACTTAAACTTGTAATCCCTTACCATATTCTATTATTATTATTATTATTATAAGATTTGTGCAGATTGCCTGCTATTTACCTGCTGTACGAGTGTCCAGATGTTTTGCTGTAAATGCTCAAGATATTCTGAGCTAATACGACCTTTGTGGTATTTGGTCAGGCAGTCTCTCACAAGATTCATAACCAGCCGGTAAGTGAAGCTGAGGACGCCATCAGGTAGTGGTAGCACAATGTCAGGGGCGTAGGTGGTAAGAATCCCCTGGAGCAGTGCTAACACCTGAAGTCTGTCTGAAGGAATTTCAGACATTTCAAGTAAATCCAAAGTAAATCCAAGCGCAATCAGTATATGATTAGCTATGTAGCTTCTCACTGACAGCAATGACACCGGAATGTCAAAGTGACTATATGGGTGTAAACACTTCTGTAAGTAGTGATGGTTAATTATGATGTCATGATGGAATCTAGTGTTCTCATCTTTTTTTTTTTTAAACAAACTTTATTTAATGAGACAAAATAAACAAACAAATCAGGTTATAATCCTAGAATCTCCATGACATTTACCAACACAGACCACATCTTTATAAATAAGTGTGAAATCCATCCAATCATTTTTTTTTCACAATTTTAACAGATTCAATTTTTAACTCTGCATGCAAAACAACAAAAAAACACTTTTCCAAAATCCTTATATGAATAGATGTAAAAATAAGTGAATCCATTAGACTTTAAGTAATCCTGTTATCCCCCTATGTTCCTCCGTATGACACCAGGATGTGTGTCAGAATACTTTCATCAGCTGTGACATATCAGATTGTGTATTGCTATATTCATTAAAAGATCTCAGTTTGTGAAAAAAACGCTGTCGTCGACTTTTCTTTTTGTCTTTCTTACTCAAGTTTGTCATAAACTAATAAGGTTTTCAGAGTTTTGATTATTTCAGATAATTGAGGTGTCTCTTTCTTCAACCAATATCTAAGTATACATTTTTTAACCACCAAAAGAACTACATGTATTATCTGTATAGACAGAACTCTGTCCCCATCCTCCCGATGTTCTGTTACAATATGATGAAATAAACATGCCCGAGGAGACTGTGGGACTTTAATTCTCCAACCATTATCTAAATAGAGAAGGGTCTCTTCCCACACCATTTGGGTGGAAGGGCATCGCCTGATGCTATCAAACAAATTGGTTTTAGGTTACATTTTGGGCATTTTCATAAATAATGTGATGAAGCATCTTTGTAGGAAAAATTGAAAGCATAAATGGCATTATGAATCAGTTTGTACTGCATTTCTCTCCATTGTTCATTGCTATTTTTACTTTATCCAAGCCCGTCAAAAGTTTACCATCTCTCTAAGTGTCATTTAGCGCTATACTCCAATGGATAAATAAATCAGGTACCGCAGTGTGCAGAATTTGTCTCTTAATCCTTTGGTATATTGTGGATAGGGAATTTACCCATGAGCTAGACCACATCAATATGCCAAAATCACCCCTCCTTTCCACCTTCCCGAAATTTCTCACCATAGAGCTGTAGAAAGTAACTGTTTGGTGATACTGTAGACATTGATGATCTCCCATATCATACATCCCTGAGAATTCCTGCCAGGTGAGCAGCCTTCCTTCATTAACATTTAATAAATCCCTTTCTGGTTCCATTGCTTACAAAGCTTGTTCTGTTTACCCTGAATAAATCTAGGATTTTCCCATAAGGGCACTAATTTAGATAGGTGAAAAGGTTGTTTGTATAATTTTCTTAAAACTTTCTACACACCTATAATGTTTGACAAAAGGATGTTATATGACTTGAGAATGTAGTTCTCCAAACCATAGATGTAAAAGCACCCGGAGATCCCTAGGCGCGGCCAAGTCCTTCTCCAACATGGTATTTGAAAAACTACTAGTTCCATGGATCCAGTCTCTCATGCATCTTGTTAAAGCAGCTAAATTATCAGCTCTTATAAGAGGTAGTTGAATTCCCCGATCCATTTTAGATAAGGCCATTTTCTTGTATGAAAGTCTCTGTCTTTTCCCTTGGCACAGACAGCGTGTGAATGCTGGCTGTAATTTTTGTATGTCTAAGTAAATAGTCCTAGTCTTTTACTCTGGAAGGCAGCCTGCTGGGGTAGGGAATTAAAACATTGCTCAGCGGGTAAGCACTTCGTACCTCCAGCTTGGGGTGAGGGTCCCACTCTGGCACAGAAGTGTAATGTTATTATCACCCCACTACCACCACATCTATTAGATCCAGAATCAAGTGAACTTTTCCTTACAGCAGATTCTCAGTCTGAGGACACCTCTGGGTAAAGAGGGGGTGAACCTTTTTGCAGTGGGAGGCTTGGATCCAGGCGGTCTTCCCTTTTGGCTTGAGTAGCCTGTGTACCTAATATGGTCCTTCCCATCAAGGCTGCTGAGATCCAGGTGGTCTTTTAACCACCACCCAATCACCATAAGGAGGCAGAGTTGAGTCCGGGAGTGAAGCAAACACCGGCTTATACAAATCAGTTAGTGTCCGGTGTAGCTGCACAACATTTCACAGTTCCATGTGCCAAAGACAGTTGAGAGTCATGAGGAGGATACAATCCAGTCTTAGAAACCTCCCCAAAAAGTTTCTTAGATGGGGACAAGTTCCTGGAGTGTGTACCGCATAGACATCAGTGCCAAACTTTTGAGTCCATTTTTTTTTTTAACCCTGCTTGTTCACAGACTTTAGTAAATTTGTTTTTCAGAATGAAATTATGACTTTTAACCTTATTGTTTGCTGTGGGTTGAAGACATGAAAACATTCAACTCTCCCATAACCATGTCTGCATTACCTGCCCTGTGAATACGCAGACCTGTCTTTGTCAATTATCTCTGGTACCCCAAATCTACAAACAACTTCAGACACTAACTTCTGCAGTGGCTCGGGCTCCTAACTTGTACCCAGCCTGTAAACACGTCCACACAAATACACACTTTATAAGAAATCAATCAGTAACAGTGCTTCTGGGGAATATCTCTGAGGAGCTTTTACAAATTTTTCCAGCATTGAATTTTATACACATTAGACGGGTCTGACAATAGGTGACTACAACTGAGGAGAACCCAGGAGTGACCAATGATGGTGTATCAGGTCAATCATCCCTCATTTTGAGCAATGCTTCATACCATGTGACATAGCAGCCAAGAAAGGGAACAAAGTCCTGGGAGCCACCAGGCGCCCATCACAATGTCTCCTTTACGTGCCCCAAACTAGTCTGAGAGGGAACACCCCTCCATCTTCTAAGATCTGTGTAGAGCTGCTGATGACCAGAGATTAGGACAGAAGCCATGCTGAGATACAGCCTGTACATAAAGGATCTGAAAACGTCTGTTCTTAAGGTATGAGCACAAATATCATTGCTCCCCCAAAAATGTTGTCAGTGGCCTTAAGTCAAACAAACAGGTCTCTAGTGCATTCTGGTGCTGAGTCCAGTACTGTGTCAGGAGCGCTGACGGTCATGAAGATCAATAGAATTGATAGAGTGGTGGCACTAAGGTGGCTAATAAGTCTAATGGTACGGTATATGGCACTGGACAGTGAAGGAGTAAGGCGCAGCACCGAACAGAGTCCATGGTACAACAGGATTGAACCGTGGGAGAAAAAACAATGAAAGGTTATGTTGGTGCGCTGCCACTGGAAGTAGTGAGGATGCGGTAGTTACAAGTAAATACCTTTTATTTAGGGATTTTAAAATCACAAACTGGTTTTCAGCTCCGAATCTGAGCTTTCACCAGGTGATAAGCAGTGAGCGCGCAAAGCGCTGGTTAAATGCTCAAATTGGCGTGAATGACATTTTAAATATGGTCAATTCATATTAATTCATTAAAATATCAAACATACCATATTAAAATCATTAATAAACTCTATAAAGTGTGTAAGTGAAAACATATTAGCTAATCCAAAAAGAAAAAATTGATAAAAAAAGAAATAAAGGGAAAGGTAAAAGCATTGGGAAATTAAAAAATGATTTACCGTATTTTCCGGACTTTAAGACGCACATTTTTTCAAAATTTTGTGGGAAAGTGTGGGGGGTGTGACGCGCCCCCTGGGCCGTGAGGTACACGGTAGCCGGGCCGGTCGGTGCTGGGAGATGTCACGGTGGCAGTGACCTGGTCCGTGACCCAGGGCGGTCAATTAAAGGGAAAGTAAAAGGGGAATAAAGTTTTTAGAGATAATGTTCGTGATGCCACCTGTGGTATGCGACTATATGGAGCCGTCACTGCGGTGTAGATCCTCTGGAGCTGATGGTGACGCAGCAGAGTTGGTTCAGCTCTCCACAGGCAGAGCTTAGCTCCAGGGCAGGAAATGATAAATTGTATGAGGTAGATGTTTCTGGTGCTGTGTAGTGCAGGACTGGTGATGGCGCAGCAATAATTCTAGGACACAGGGGGATGCAGTCTTCAGGTTTTACTCACGGTTGTTCAATTCTCCATGTTACCAGGGCCAGTGTGTAACCTCCCACGTCGTCCTGTGTCCTCCAGGGAAGGGGTTCAGCAATCTCTCAAGTATCTCAAGAATATTTAAACGGGACCCCGTTCTATATGGCTTTCCTGGTCGTCTACCTGCGCTGGCTCTCGCTCTCCTGCCCTGCGCCTCACAAGCAGTGTCCCAAGCCAGTGGCCTCGGGCCTTGTCGGGCGACGTGCAGTCCCCTGGACCCTATGCATCCACCTTTTCGGCGATGTAATTGTGGATGTTGGCTGCAGCACCTTGAAAATGCAGCAGCCTCTGGTTGTCTAGCTGAGCCTGGTTGTTCTCCACTAGTTAGGGGCCGGTCCCCTTCTGCGGCCTGATCCTTCCACGTCAGCGTGAATTCAGGCGCATAGGTGGCTTCCGCACTCGCCGTGCCCCTGGGATCCCCTCTGTTCTTCCTGGAGCCCTTCTCACTGCTCCTCTCTTCTTTCTCTCTCCTTCTCCTGGGCCTCTCTCACTGGGCCATGCTCCTTTCTCCACTCCTCCTGAGCTCCTGCTCTCAGCTCTATCTCCTCTGTACTGTCTCCTCACAACTGACTGCTTCTAGATGGTTCCCCTTCTTCTTATACCCTTTCTGTCTGTGCTCCCCTGAACTTCTTCCTCCTCCCACCTCCTCTACCTAGTTCCACCCTTCAGCTAGGGACCAGGGACTGTGCTCTCCCTTAGGAGCAATCTCACCCTTCCCTACTGAAGTGGAGTGTATTGGATGTGGGTGTAGTACTCCACCCTTACCTGAGAGTGACCCCACCTCTGGGTGAGATGCAGTACCTCGGTGGCGACTGAACCCACAGGGGCGCCACAGGTGCATCTTATAGTCCAGATTTACCTGGTCACATGAGACAGGAGCGGGCGCTGTGGCTAACACGTACGCCCGATATTAAAGAAAATGAATATGCACTGCTACCCACGCCCATAATCTTGCCCACGTCTCTGCACTTAAGTCGGCGCCAAAAGGTGGGCAGGACTATGGACGAAGGGAACAGTGAATATTAATTATCTTTAATAGCGGGCACACGTGTTAGCCGCTAGCCGCCGGCTTCCTACAGCGGCTGGGTGATCACGTGTGCCTGGTATTAAGGAGGAAGAGAAAAAGCGTAAGAGGCATCTGATACCACAAACGTTGGTCGATTCACTTCAGGCATTTGCCATTCTTGTTAGTGTTGTGTGTGAAAAGTCACAGAAGAATTGTTTGACTCCTTTTTGCTGCATGGATGCCATAGTGGAGGTGCATACTATGTACAGTAGTATTCAAAATAATAGCAGTCCAATATGACTAACCAGATTAATCACTGTTTTTGGTTTAGATTATGTAACGGGTCTGGGAGGCGGAACCTCTGAGCTACTATACAAGGGGGCGGTCCTTGTAAGGGAGCGGGTGGCGACCAGGGTAGACGGGCAGGCAGTCACAGCAGGTGACTGGGACAGTCTCTGAATGAACGGACAGGAGGTCACGGCAAGTGACCGGGGCAGTCTCTGGATGAACGGGCAGGAGGTCACGGCAAGTGACCGGGGCAGTCTCTGGATGAACGGGCAGGAGGTCACGGCAAGTGACCGGGGCAGTCTCTGGATGAACGGGCAGGAGGTCACGGCAAGTGACCGTGGCAGTCTCTGGATGAACGGGCAGGAGGTCACGGCAAGTGACCGGGGCAGTCTCTGGATGAACGGGCAGGAGGTCACGGCAAGTGACCGGGGCAGTCTCTGGATAAACGGGCAGGAGATCACGGCAAGTGACCGGGGCAGTCTCTGGGTAAAGGATTGGTATGACCTGTGGCGGCAGATGATGGACGTGAGCTCCCAGGTGAGCAGGCGAGAGTCTCTGGATAATCGGGTGGTCACAGCATGTGACGGCGGAGCCTCCAGGAAGATCAACAGACAGGTAGCAGATGAGCGCTCCCAGGTGAGCGGGCAAGAGTCTCTGGAATAGCAGGTGGTCACAGCACGTGACGGCGGAGCCTCCAGGTAGGCAAGCAGGCAGGTAGCGGAGGAGCGCTCCCAGGTGAGCGGGCAGGAGTCTCTGGGATAGCAGGTGGTCACAGCACGTGACGGCGGAGCCTCCAGGAAGGCTAGCAGGCAGGTAGCGGAGGAGTGCTCCCAGGTGAGCGGGCAGGAGTCTCTGGAATAGCAGGTGGTCACTGCACGTGACAGCGGAGCCTCCAGGAAGGCTAGCAGGCAGGTAGCAGATATGTGCTCCCAGGTGAGCGGCCAAGCTAGTCCATAGACAGACTGACAGGAGTAGGAAGGCAGACCGTCGGACCTCAGGCTGGCAAGCAGGTAGCAGGAAAATCAGGCAGGAAACAGACAGCAAACTGGCAGGACTCTGGCAGGAATCAGGCAGGTAACTGGCAACGGGACCTGAGGGCTGAAGCAGAGTAGTGAACAGTGCAACAACATTGCTCGGGCACCTCCATTTTGGAGGAGGTGCCTTATATATGGTGAAGTCCTCCGGCCATTGGCCGGGGACTCCTTAGGACGGCGCGCGCGGCCCCTTTAAGAGGGAGGGAGCGCGCGCGCCCTAAGCACAGTGGCCGGGAAGGAGCGCGCGCTGCCAGCAGAGCGGGAGGAGGACGCCGGGCTCGGAGCAGGGAGGTGAGGGGAACAGCGTCCCTGCCTAGCAGAGGGCAGGGACGCCGACGCTACAGTACCCCCCCCTTTAGGCCCCCCCTTTTTTAGGCCAGACAGAAATTTAGCAAGGATGAGAGGGGCATGGATGTTCTCCCGGGGCTCCCACGTTCTCTCTTCAGGACCAAACCCCTTCCAATCTACTAGAAAAAAGGTCTTCCCTCTTACCCTTTTGGTGGCCAGAATGTTCTCTACCTCAAATTCGTTTTCAGCGGAAACCGGAGCAGGAGGCGTGCCTGTAGACTTGGAAAAAGGGTTAAGTACCACAGGTTTGAGGAGAGATACATGGAAGGAGTTAGGGATCCGCAAGTTGGCCGGGAGTTTCAATTTATAGGCCACCGGGTTGATCTGACTGATGACCTCCAGAGGACCGATGAACCGAGGCCCTAACTTATAGGAAGGAATCTTGAGCCGGACATACTTGGACGAGAGCCAGACCTTATCCCCTGGACGGAATTGAGGAGGATCCAGACGTTTTTTGTCAGCATGTCTTTTCATACGCTCGGATGACAGAAGGAGTGCGGACCGGGTACTCTCCCATGTGGAGGAAAATTTGTTAACAAGAGATTCCGCAGCCGGATTGTCCACCGAGGTGGAGACGGGAAACGGGATCCGAGGATGCAGACCGAAGACTACAAAAAACGGGGATTTGGAGGAAGATTCGCTCTCGTGATTGTTGTACGAGAATTCGGCCCATGGCAGGAGATCCACCCAGTCAGAATGGTGGGCATTAACGAAGTGCCGGAGGTAACAGGTCAGGATCTGATTGATCCGCTCCACTTGACCATTAGACTGTGGGTGGTAAGCGGAGGAGAAGTCCAGGGTGACGTCTAGCAATTTACAAGTGGCTCTCCAGAAACGAGAAGTGAACTGTACCCCACGATCCGACACGATGTGACGGGGCAGGCCATGAAGACGGAAGATGTGGCGGATAAAGTCTTTAGCCAGCTCGGGTGCAGACGGGAGGCCTGGCAGGGGAATGAAGTGAGCCATCTTGGAAAAGCGGTCAGCGACCACCCAAATGACCGTACAACCGGCAGAGACGGGAAGATCAGTTATGAAGTCCATCGCTATATGCTGCCAGGGGGCAGCAGGTACTGGCAGAGGAAGAAGGCGACCGGCTGGCAGGTGTCTCGGAACTTTGTTGCGGGCACAGGACACACAGGCAGAAACAAAGTCTATTACATCCTTGCGCAGGTTAGGCCACCAGTAGTGCCGGGAAATAAGCTGGAGGGTCTTTTTCTGACCGGCGTGGCCAGCTAGTTTAGACGAATGACCCCAGTGTAGGATCTTCTCCCGATCAGGTACCGATACGAACGTCTTAACGGGAGGGAGACGATTTAGACTCACGGGAGCCACCTGCATTACTCTGGCAGGATCGATGATATGTTTAGGTTCTTCCTCGAGATCAGATACCTGAAAGTATCGGGACAAGGCGTCTGCTTTGATGTTCTTGTCAGCCGGGCGAAAATGTAGAACAAAATCAAAGCGAGCAAAAAACAAGGACCACCGGGCTTGGCGCGGATTAAGTCTCTGGGCATGCTGGAGATAAGCCAAGTTCTTGTGGTCAGTGTAAATTATTACCGGATGAAGAGCCCCCTCGAGTAGGTAACGCCACTCCTCCAATGCCAGCTTGATGACCAATAACTCTCGGTCTCCTATGGAATAATTGCGCTCAGAAGAGGAGAAGAGTTTGGAGAAGAAGCCGCAAGTTACCATCCTCCCGGAAGAAGATTTTTGAGTAAGTACAGCTCCGGCTCCAGAGGAGGAGGCGTCAACCTCCAGAAAGAACTGCTTGTTGCCGTCCGGACGATGCAGCACCGGGGCGGAAGAGAAGGCCTGTTTTAAGGAAAGAAAGGCCTCCTCTGCTTCGGGCGGCCACTCTTTGGGATTAGTACCCTTACGGGTGAGCGTGGAAATTGGGGCAGTCCGGGAAGAGAAGTGCGGTATGAAGAGGCGGTAGTAGTTGGCGAAGCCCAGGAACCGCTGAATGGCCTTCAACCCCTCCGGTCGGGGCCATTTCTCGATGGCAGACAGTTTCTCTGGATCCATTCGTAGGCCGGTCTGAGAAATAATGTAGCCCAAAAACGGAAGCGAGGTCTGCTCAAAGAGGCACTTCTCATATTTAGCGAAGAGGTGGTTCTGCCTGAGCCTGAGCAGGACCTGACGAACGTCCCTCCGGTGAGTCTGGAGATCCGGAGAGAAGACCAAGATGTCGTCCAGGTACACCACAACGCAGGAGTAGAGAAGGTCCCGGAAGATGTCATTGACCAACTCTTGAAAGACGGCAGGAGCGTTACAGAGACCAAAGGGCATTACCAGATATTCATAGTGGCCGTCCCGGGTGTTGAATGCAGTCTTCCATTCATCCCCTTGACGGATACGGACCAGGTTGTACGCCCCACGGAGGTCCAATTTGGTGAAGACTCTAGCCCCCCTCAGGCGATCAAATAATTCTGGAATGAGCGGAAGGGGGTACTTATTCTTCACCGTGATCTGGTTAAGGCCTCTATAGTCTATACAGGGACGGAGAGAGCCGTCCTTCTTTTTTACGAAGAAGAAGCCTGCTCCCGCCGGGGAGGTAGATTTCCGGATGAATCCCCTGGCCAAATTCTCCTCAATATATTCGGACATCGACCGGGTCTCAGCAGCGGACAATGGGTAAATACGCCCACGGGGAGGAGTAGTACCGGGTAACAGGTCGATAGGACAGTCGTATGGTCTATGAGGGGGTAATGTCTCTGCCTCCTTTTTATTAAAGACATCAGCAAATAACCAGTAGGGAATCGGAAGTCCAGGTAGATTAGTTGGGGTAGGAGAAGGACGGACGGGATGAACAGGAACCAAACAAGTCTTATGACAGTCCTGTCCCCAGCGAAGGACTTCTCCGGTCTGCCAGTCAAGCACGGGTGCATGTCTCTGGAGCCAAGGTAGACCTAGTAAGAGGGCGTGAGAGAGTCCAGGCAGAACATGAAAAGAGATGCTCTCAGAATGCAGCATTCCCACCTGCAGAGTTACGGATTCGGTGATGAGTTGGATGGGACGTGGTAAGAGGCCCCCATCCACAGCAGCGACAGATAATGGTACAGCCAGAGGTTTGGTGGGAATGCGGTATTTTTCTACCAGGGACTGTGAGATAAGATTCCCGGCCACTCCAGAGTCAAGTTGGGCTAGTTCGAAATAACGATTCTCCCCGCAGATAATAGAGACTGACAGTAGCAGAGATGGAGAGGATTTATTCTTGTCTAGGTTGACCTCTCTGAGCGAACCTAGACACAGGCGTTTCCCGACCTCTCCGGGCAGGTACGGATCCGGTGCTCCTTACTGCCACAGTAGAAGCAGCTCCCTTCGGCACGGCGTAAGTCCTGACGGGTTTTGACCATCTTGGTCTGGTCGACCTGCATAGGCTCAGGAGAGTGTACCTGGGGAGAGACGGATTTCTGAAAGGTAGGAGCTAGACGTGGAAACCTCCTCTCACGGGTGACCTCTTTGGCACGCTCCTGGAACCGTAGGTCAATCCGGGTGGCAAGAGTTATTAGGTCATCGAGAGTGGTAGGAATGTCCCGACCGGCAAGTTCGTCTTTAATACGGCCGGACAGACCCTCCCAGAAGACGGATACCAGAGCGTCGTTATCCCAGGCCAGCTCTGAGGCAAGGGTACGGAACCGTATGGCATATTGGCCCACGGTGAGACTTCCCTGACGGAGGCGTAGCAGAGATGATGCGGATGAGGTCTTCCGTCCGGGTTCGTCGAAGATTTTCCGGAAAGCCATGAGAAAGGCAGGCAAGTCGGACACCAGGGGGTCTCCTCTCTCCCATAGAGGATTTAGCCAGGCCAGGGCCTCCCCGGTGAGATGGGACATGATGAAGGCAATTTTGGCCCGGTCGGAGTTAAACTGGTGGGACAGGAGTTCAAAGTGCAGGGTGCACTGATTTATGAAGCCCCGAGCCTGGGCGGAGTCGCCTCCGAAGCGAGGAGGTGCAGAAAGCCGGGGTCCGGGGTAGGATACCATGGTATTGGTGGGCAGCGGAGCTGCCGGGTTGCGAGTCATGGCACTGGCGGTGGTTGCTGGTGGAGCAGTCAGAGTGTCCAGGCGAGAATTGACATTCCGCAGGTGACCCAGGATGGACTCCTGTTGGGACCTCTGACGGGACAGTTCATGACAGAGGTCTGAGAGCGAGGGAGCTTGGGTGCCACCGGGTTCCATGGCCCGAGCAAACTGTAACGGGTCTGGGAGGCGGAACCTCTGAGCTACTATACAAGGGGGCGGTCCTTGTAAGGGAGCGGGTGGCGACCAGGGTAGACGGGCAGGCAGTCACAGCAGGTGACTGGGACAGTCTCTGAATGAACGGACAGGAGGTCACGGCAAGTGACCGGGGCAGTCTCTGGATGAACGGGCAGGAGGTCACGGCTAGTGTTGAGCCACCCCCGTAGTGTTCGAGTTCGGTTCGGTTCGTTGAACACCCGTGTGTTCGCCGAACTGTTCGTCGAACTGTTCGTCGAACACCTTCGAACACCGTTAAAACCAATGGCAGGCAAACAAAAACACATAGAAACACATAGAAAACACCTTCAAAGGTGTCCAAAAGCTGACAAACTGCTCAGAAGACATAACTAACACATGGAAAAGTGACAAGTACATATAGTCATGCGAAAATAAAAGAGGTGGAGGAGTAAAAGGAGGGGGAGACACAGATATAGGCATGTCATGCCCTTCTAAAATCCAAAAAGTGAGAAGCCGACACGGCCAGTCCGCTCCTGCTCCTGCCACCGTGCCAACCCTGACGGCCAGCCCCCCTCTCCCAATACTGGTGCCTGTCCGCTGGTGGGTCGAGCGAGCCCCCCTGTGGTGGAGGCAGCTCTAAGCTTTTTAATTTAAATTGTCTCTCTAATTTGAATGAATACACTTTAAATCCATTTACAAGGATCTATTGGAGGGCAAGTCTCATGCCAGCAGCCGCGGTAATTCCAGCTCCAGTAGCGTCCACTAAAGCTGCTGCAGTTAAAAAGCTTTTATAAGGATCGAGCTCGGCTGTCCACCGCAAGGCATCCTACTGCCAGTCCCAGCCCCTATGCCTTGGGGTGCCTCCTGATGCTCTTCACTAAGTATCCCATGGTCCCGAAGCATTTCCTTTCAAAAAATTAAGTGTCTAAACTACAGGTGGTGCAGCTTGCTTAACAGCCGGGATAATCCGCTGACTAGCAGACACTGCTACTAGGCACAAAGTATTTCCTGGGCTAGATGCAGTTAAAAATTTGTAATTAGATACTCTCGTTGGATGCTGAGAAAGCATTCCATAGAGTCTCCTGGCACGCCATATATTATTCTCTTAAAAAGCTTGGGGTAGGGGTCTAGGGGACCCTTTTATAGCCAAAATCACGGCCCTGTATCGCAATACGTCACCTAGGCTGAAGATAAATGGAACTGTAGCACCCTGAGGGCTCGGTTGCTACAGACGTATTGCACCTCACCCAGAGGTGTGATATCTCACTCTCAGGTAAGGATGGAGTGTGGATCAGGACCCGACACCTGCATGCATTACACAACATTGCTGTGGGGCAGGGCGACCAATATGCCCCTGAGATGGGCACCACAGTCCCTGTCCCTGGCTGGAGTGGGGGGAGGGAACACTGAGGAAGGGGAACCCTGTAGTGCAGGAGCAGGGAGGAAGCAGTTCCTGGGTGCATTGAGAAGGGAGTATAAAAGGTGGGCACCATCTTAGTTCAGTGCAGAGAAGTCTGAGCAGAAGTGGCAGGGAGCAGGGGCTCTGCATGAGCTCTGCTCCGGAGGCGGGCCTAGTAACAGAGGCCCAAGCCTGGAAGAGGGAGAAGGAAGGAAGAGGAGCGGAGAAGGCTCCAGGAACGAGGAATGAAGGGATCCCAGGGGTGCGGACGGGCGAGTCGCCACCGCACGCCCGAATCCACCTGCGTGGAGGGGTCAGGCCAAAGGGGGAGACCGGTCCCCGAACTAGTGGAGGCAGGAAACGACCCTCAGCTAGAAACCGGAGGCTCTGACATTTTATGTGGCGCAGCCCCTCGCTACACCCGCTAGGAAGGCACCACATAGGGTCAGGGAAACTGGCGCCAAGTTTACCAAGAGGAGGCCCGAGGCAGCCGGACAGAAGTGTTGGTAAGAAAGGCCAGACAAAGGACACACAAAGGGGGTCCTGTGAAGTGCTCCAAAGTTATCTGGGAGTTGTCTGAGCCCCTCACCTGGTGAGCACAGTACGACGTGGGCAGCCGTTACCTGCAGACGTGGTCTGGATAATAAGAACTGTGAGTAAAGGCCCTGAACTGCATCACTGACTCCGTGTCGTTACTGCTGCTGCCCTGCACCATCACCCCATCCTCCGCATACACTGCCCTGAGGCTATACTCCTCCCGTGGGGAGTTATGCTACGCTCTGCTGCACCCACAACACCAGCCTCAGCGGTCTGCCCTGTAGCGGCGGTTCACTCTGACCGCAATCCACGGGTGGCGTAGTCGGACATTTAAACATCAAAACCACATAAATAGTTCCGCCACTGGTTTGACTGCCCTGAGCCACGGAACCGGGTCGCCGCCACGAAGACTACAACCACCAGCATCCACCAAAAAGGGTCCGGCTCCGGGTGTCCCAAGGCCCAGGGGGTGCGTCAGAACATTTTCATCACCTTTCACAATCACCAATGGGACAAGGCAGTGATGTCCTCTGTCCCCTCTCTTATACATCCTAGTGACGGAGCACCTGCTCTCATCAATTCGCCATAACCCCAATATTAGGTGGATTGAGATGGGAGGCACCGAGTACAAGTGCTCTCTATTTGCTGATGATGTCCTAGTATATATCACTCAATCACATACATCCATCCATGCTGTTATGGCTGAAATAGATCACTTTGTTACATGGTAAAATTTTAAAATCAATGCAGCGAAGTCTGAGGCCCTCGATGTCTCCCTCCCCAAATCCATATAGGATTCCATCCAGTCCAACTTTCCCTTTGCCTGGCCCTCACAGGGTATCAAATACTTAGGAATTCCTATTCATAGAGACCTCTCCCATCTATGTTATCTTAATTTTGGGCCCTTTATTGAACAACTCCATACAGACCACGGTTGGCAAGTTAGAACTGTAAGATTCACTACGTGAACCACTGGTGTTTTGTGGAAAAGCACATGTACACTGCGTTCCAAATTATTATGCAAAAAGTGTTTAGGAGTGATAAGGGAAGAATTTGTTTGTTTGTCAGTTAAACTCATTGATGGTGATGTGTGTCAGGGCTCTTTATATCACTGTAAGCAATTGCAGACACCTGTGCTAATTAGTTTGGCAGGTGTGTCCAATGAAAGGCAAGACTACTTAAGAAGGCTGTCTCACATTATTAAGCAGCTTACATTTTCTGCCAAAATGGGAAAGAAAAAGGATGTGTCGGCTGCTGAGAAGCAACAAATTGTGGAGTGTTTAGGTCAAGGCATGACTACAATCAACATTGTGCGATGATCAGGATGAAGTGTCTTGGCAATCAAGAAGTATGTAGCTGATTCACAGTACACACGTGTGCGTGCTGATAAGGGCAAATTGAGGACTCTTTCCTACAGGCAATTGCGTCAGGTTGAAAGAGCAGCGGCAAAAAAGCCTTGTCATAGCAGCAGACAAGTTTTTGAAGCTGCTTGTGCCTCCAACGTCCCCCGAACAACAAGATGCAGGGTCCTTCAGAGGTTTGCAGCTGTGCATGCGCCATCCTGTCGACCTCCTCTATCCACTTCACACAAGCAGAAACGGCTCCAGTGGGCCAAACATTACATGAAGACTGATTTCAAAACTGTTTTGTTCACGGATGAGTGCCGTGCAGCGCTCGATGGTCCAGATGGATGGAGTGGAGGATGGCTGGTTGATGGACACCCCACGCAAATGTGGCACCCCAGGGGTCTGGTTTCCCACAGTAATGTAATGTTATGTCTGAGAGCAGGTGGGAGGTCCTTTGGTCAGGGATCCTGTGCATGCCACACCTCCTGCCCAGTCTTGGGAGAGGAAGACCTTCCCCTATATAAACCCGGGGCTGAAGCAGGGTTAGAGAGTCAAGGAGAGTAGAGACAAGAAACAGCAGAAGCAATACTACTACGAGTCAGGGGCTGGCAGCTGCAGAGCTCGCCCTGACTGAGAAGCTTTCTTACCGGACCCGGCGTCCGAGGCTGTGGGGACTAACTCTTACCCAGCAGCAGAAGCCGACCGGCAGGGGATTTCAGGTCCTCAGGCCCAGAAACCCGAAGGCACGGTCACACGCGTGGGACCAGCACCGCCATCGTGGAGCGGAAGCCATTAGAAGGCCCCGAGTCACCGGCCATACGGGTGAGCACAACACGGTACACTCAGGGACGTGGGCTACTTATATCCGCTTCTAGCAAGGTAGCCAGAAGAGTACAGTCAGTTTGGGAGGCCTACAACTCCGCCTGGCCAGGGGAGATCCCATCTGCTCAAGGACTGACCAGGCCCCGTTCACTAGCAAGTACTCCGGGAGGGTCTATCGTTGTTACCAGTAAAGACCCTGAATTACACCGCACCGTCTCTGAGTGGTTCCTGCTACCCCCATCATCCACATCTGCTGCCCTGAGGCCATACCCCTCCCGTTGGGGGTTATACCATCTACGCTGCACCATCCATCCACCGGCCTCAGCGGACTGTCCTGCAGCGGCAGCTCCATAGCTGCATTCAACGGGTGGCGTAGTCGTCCTACATCTACCGCTGTTACATCGCCGCTCAGTTTGACTCCCTGGGCATGGACCGGGTCACCGCCACGAGACTACAACCCTCAAGAGATCCGGCTCCGGGTAAGCTCCCGCGTGCACAACGCAGCGCGACACAGGCCCAGGGGCACGTCAACTTTTGGCGTAGTCGGCAGGATTTCGTGCCCGCAACCACCGGGTACTGCGTGCCTGAAAAAGACTGTTCAAACTTACCTGTGGTGAAGATTCCCGCCATCCGGCGCCATCTTCCGCCTTCTTCCCGCCATCGGTGAAGTTTCCCGCCATCCGGCGCCATCTTCTGCCTTCTTCCCGCCATCCGTGGAGTTTTCCCGCCATTGGACGCCATCTTGAGGACGCCGTGCGGGAAGAAGAGGGGCGTGGACTCCAAAAGCGCGCGAGAACTGAAGCCCCGCCTCACGTCCGGACGTTGCGTAAGGTCCTGGAAGGAGCCCAGCAGACGCCGACGTCACAGGAGCGCGACGGAAGGTCCTCAACCCTGACGATCCACTGCGGAGCCGCGGCCTACGGAACAGGATCATCGCAAGGTAGGCCACGGTCCACTAGGGGGGAGGAAGATGTCGGATACGGAGGAGAGCTTCACTGCCTCAACCCCCGCCAGCGCTACCGCTGCTGCAGTTATGCCCTTCACCATGCCCTATATCCCGGGAGCAGCTTGGCTACCCCAGTACTCAGGGGAGTCACATACCCTGCATGACTTTAGAGAAAAGCTGGATAGCCTCTTCCAGGTGTACCCCCTCACAGAAGAGCAAAAAGTGAGCATCCTGGTGGCCCAACTAACCGGGGCAGCCAAAAGGGAAGTAAAATCCTGGCCACCTGGGAGGAAGACTGTCGCAGGGATACTAACCCGGCTGAAGGACACCTTTGATACCCGCACCTCAGCCGAGATTAAGCTTAGATTCTACGGGTGCAAGCAGCGAGCGCATGAGAGTATAAGGGACTATGCACTAAACCTACAAGAGGCCCTGAGGGCCATTAAGCAGACCGACCCTGATGGAGTGGGAAACGAGGACAGACTGTTGACCGAACAGTTTATAGAGGGACTGTATTGTAATACCCACCGAACCCAGTTGCGGGCAATGGCCTTACAGGATCCCCATCTGGACTTTGCACAGTTCAAGGACAGAGCCATCCGGGTGCTCCGAGAACCGGCACCGGGTGGCGTTGTGACCCACAAGCGCCCTGCTATCACTTACCACCAGGAGGCGGCGCCCTTGTCGGCAGGGCCTGTGGGAGCTGATGCGCAGGCTTTGGACAATGACCCGGCTCCAGACCTACACCATCAGGTCCAAGAGCTAGCTAAGAGCATTGCTGCGCTAACCCGAACTGTGCAGTCTTTACAGGCTTCCACCCCAGGGAAGATCCAGCTGGCATCCGGACCGGAGGACATCCCGTGGCGTCGACCAAGGAGGACCCCACCGGCCAGAGGAAGACCCAGTGACCGATACAGCGAGGACGGACGACCCATCTGCCGCCGCTGCAATCAACCTGGACATATGGCAAGGTACTGTTCTTTAAACGGGCACAACCTGGGGTAGAGGGCCAACCCCCAGGAAAAAGATCACCAGGCCCATCGAACTGGCGCGACAGATATGTGGGAGGACGTCCAGTCTTGCCTGTGGTACTGGATGGCATTCCCATGAGTGCCCTACTGGACACCGGGTCACAGGTCACCACCATCCCGTACGTGCTCTTTAAGCAGTACTGGAATGACTCGGATATTACCCGCTACCCTGACGACGACTTGAGTATCATCGCCAGCAATGGCCAGCCCGTGCCACAGATCGGATTTAAAGAGGTGACCATCAAAATCGGTAGAGTCGAACTGGCAGCACAGGGACTGATCATTGTAGATATTGACAAACATGAGAGTCACCCAAAAATAACTCTAGGAACTAATGTAATTGAAAATTGTCTTGCAGAGGAGATTTTCCTTTTACAGCAGGTTGCCAAGAACGCCAGCTCCGGCCAGCAGCGAGTGCTCCAGAAAGAGATCCGGGCACTGATGCGACGGCAACAGCTAGAACTCTCCGGTGGTGAGATTGGTAGCGTGCGAATGTGTGACCCTTTCCCTATTGCCATGCCCCCGAAAAGTGAAATGATGATTTGGTGCCGGGCAGCTATTGGTCTGAGAGGTAGAGATTACCAGGCAATGGTAGAACCAGTTTACTCGGACAGTAGGCCCACCATTTTGACAGCACGGGGGGTGGTTGATGTACGCCATGGGAGGGTGCCCGTTCTCATAATAAATATCGGGGAGAGGGAAGTGTACCTGCCCCGGTATGCCACGCTAGCCAAATTATATACCATTAACCAAAATTCTGTACAATCTGTGGAACCCTTGCCTCCATCTCACCCGGAGGAAGGTAACGGCTCTAAGAAAAACATGGAGGACTGGTGTCAGCAACTACATCTGGGTACTGACTCCACTCCCGCACACCAGAAACAAGGAGTCTATCGGGTGGTTCAGGAGTACGAGAGAGTGTTCAGTAAACACCCGTTAGACTTCGGGCGAGTCAAGGGGGTAGAACACCACATCCCCACGGGAGACCATCCTCCTATAAAAGAGAGGTATCGACCCGTACCCCCTGCCCACTACCAACACGCCAAGGGGATGCTTAGAGACATGAAGGAGGCTGGGGTGATCAGGGATAGCTGTAGCCCCTGGGCAGCTCCACTAGTCTTAGTCCGAAAGAAAGACAACACCATGAGGATGTGTGTAGATTACCGGAAAATCAATCGTATCACACACAAGGATGCGTACCCCTTACCAAGGATAGAGGAGTCATTGGCTGCTTTAAGATCTGCTAACTTCTTCTCTACCTTGGATCTCACTAGCGGGTACTGGCAGGTTCCTGTAGCAGAGGCGGACCGGGAGAAGACCGCATTCACCACCCCGATGGGACTTAGCGAGTTCACCTGCATGCCGTTCGGACTCTGCAACGCACCGGGAACCTTCCAACGACTAATGGAGTGTTGTCTGGGCCACAGAAACTTCGAGACGGTCCTGTTGTACCTGGACGATGTCATCGTATATTCTAAGACGTATGAGGACCACCTGAAACACCTGGCGGAAGTGTTCGAAGCTCTGGCAAGTTACGGCCTAAAGGTGAAACCCTCCAAGTGTCACCTCCTGAAACCAAAGGTGCAGTACCTGGGACATGTGGTGAGCGCTGACGGAGTGGCTCCCGACCCTGATAAGATCACCGCAATTAAGGAATGGCCAAGCCCCTCCAGCGTAAAAGAAGTGCGGCAGTTCCTCGGGTTGGTAGGCTACTACCGAAGGTTTATTCCCGGTTTCACCAAAAAGGCAGCACCTATGCAGGACCTCCTGATAGGCCAGTCCCGGAAGGCCAAGAACCAGAAGCCGCCCTTTAAATGGGAGGAGCTGGAAGAAGAGTCCTTCCGCCAGCTGAAGATGGCCCTCACGGGGGACGAAATCCTGGCGTACCCGGATTATAGCCAGCCCTTTATCCTCTACACCGACGCCAGTAACATCGGGCTAGGAGCCGTACTGTCCCAGATCCAGCAGGGGAAGGAACGAGTAATCGCCTACGCCAGCCGAAAACTGCGACCCACCGAAAGGAACCCCGAGAATTACAGCTCATTTAAGTTAGAGTTCCTGGCCGTAGTATGGGCAGTCACCGAGCGCTTTAAGCATTACCTCGCTTCTTCCCGGTTCACCGTGTACACGGATAACAACCCGTTGACACACCTGGACACGGCAAGACTCGGTGCCCTGGAGCAGAGGTGGATGGCCCGTCTGTCCAACTACGAGTTCACAATCAAATACCGGGCAGGACGCTCCAATACCAACGCGGACGCCCTGTCCAGGATGCCCAACCTGCCGGACGGAGGAGAAGATCCGGAGGGACTGGAAGAAGTTGAACTCCCTGCGTTCCACCGTCATGGGACTATCCAGTATTCCCACCGGGTAAGGAGTAAGCAGGCTGCTACATTGAACCCCTTACCCCACTACAACTGGGCGGAAACGCAAGACAGCGACCCTGCCGTCCGACTGGTGAAGGAGATGCTGACTCGGCCGGAGGCTCGCCTTGAACCAGACGCTCCGGAGGAAGCCAAACAACTATGGGCAGAGAAGAGTCGACTGTTCCTTTACAAAGGGAAGTTGTGCCGCAGAATGGTTAACTCCCGGACGCATGAATTACTCTGGCAAGTAGTGGTGCCACGAAGAGACGCAGCCATGGTGATGGAGGCATACCACGACGGAGCTGGATACTTCGGGTGGAAGAAGCTGGAGTTCCTGCTGCGCGAGCGGTTCCACTGGGTAGGCATGAGGGGAACCATCGAGAAGTGGTGCAGAGACTGTGGCCCGTGCAACCTGAGAAGGAGGGACCGTGCCAGCCAGAAGACTCCCCTGCAGTCCATCGTCACCCGGCAACCGTTGGAACTGGTAGCCTTGGATCATGTAAAACTGACCCCAAGCAGAAGTGGCTACGTCTACGCGTTAACCATCGTGGATCATTACTCCCGGTTTCTGGTTGTCGTCCCCGTCAAGGACTTAACGGCTCAAACAGCAGCTAGAGCCTTCCAGCAGCACTTTTGCCGTCCACACGGGTACCCGGACCAAGTGCTGACGGACCAGGGACCTGCCTTTGAAGCGGAGGTCTTCCAGGAATTCTGCAATCTGTATGGCTGCCGGAAGATAAGGACGACACCCTACCATCCGCAAACTAATGGACTTTGTGAGAAAATGAACCAAGTGGTAATGGATCTTCTAAAAACGTTGCCCCTGGAAGAACGCAGTCTGTGGCCTGAGAAGTTGCCCGATCTGGTGGACCTATACAACCACATCCCGGTAGGTTCCACCAACTGTACCCCGGCTTACCTAATGAGGGCAAGACCTGGTAAGTTACCTGTTGACCTGGAAATGGGAGTCCTGACACCCGAGGACACTTCACCAGAAACAGACTGGGACACAGAGAGGCAGCAGCAGTACCGGAGAGTACAGGAGAGCGTGGAGCGAAGTCTCTGTCAGGCTAGGGAAAGACAAGAGAAAACTTACAACCAGTATGCTCCCGCTGTTCCCCTGGTACCCGGAGAGCAGGTCTTGAAGAGGAAGAGACGGCTCCACAAGTTGGATGACCAGTGGGAGAAGGACCCGTACACCGTACTGCCCTCAAGCCACGAGAACCCGAAGGTTTGTACCATCAGTAAAGACGGAGGGGAAACCACAGCCATTGTATCCTGGGACCACCTGAAGAAGTGTCCCGAACAACTGAGGAACCCTGAAGAGGAACAAGAAGACCATCGACCCGTAGAGGAAAGGGAAGATATGGTTAGTACTGTGCTCGGGGACTTCCCTCGGTCTTGGACTCAAGTCAATGGTGCAGTTGTGGTACCCATACTCACCTTCCTCCAACCAGCATCCCAAGCACCTACGGAGAAACAGGTAGAGCTGGAAGAACAGCCGGTCCAGGAGGCAGAAGACTGCACACAAGCAGAACAGGAGGATCAACCCTCTGCTTATAGTGAGCCTGCCGTACCCCTTGTGAGACAAAGAGCCGGTAGACAGCTGCCCAGTTTACCCTTGACAGCTCCTACACCCTGTAGTTCAGGGCCAGACAGTCAGCTCCGTAGGTCCACTAGGGCCACTAGAGGCCAGTTACCCGCACGCTGGAGGATTTGAAGTGTATAAATTGTTTTATTTATGTTTATCTGTGTATTGTTGCTTGTGTATAATTTTGTGTTTCCAGTTATTTTTAGGAATCCTTGGTGGATTTACCGGGAATCCTTGTACATAGTTGGAGCGTAACCCAGGATGGACTAGAGACTGTTAAGGACTCGGGGTAGGACAGACCCCTACCTGGTTACGTCTCGCTGTTTTGGTGAAATGGACACCTTGCTTTTCTTCAAAGACTACACCCGGTTACGGACATGCCGTGACCACCTTTATGTGTTTCTTCTTATTGTACTATTATTGTTGTTATATCTTGTTATGTTTTTCTAAAATATGTTTAGTCCCGGAGTACTAAATTTCACTAGGGGGGAATGTGGCACCCCAGGGGTCTGGTTTCCCACAGTAATGTAATGTTATGTCTGAGAGCAGGTGGGAGGTCCTTTGGTCAGGGATCCTGTGCATGCCACACCTCCTGCCCAGTCTTGGGAGGGGAAGACCTTCCCCTATATAAACCCGGGGCTGAAGCAGGGTTAGAGAGTCAAGGAGAGTAGAGACAAGAAACAGCAGAAGCAATACTACTACGAGTCAGGGGCTGGCAGCTGCAGAGCTCGCCCTGACTGAGAAGCTTTCTTACCGGACCCGGCGTCCGAGGCTGTGGGGACTAACTCTTACCCAGCAGCAGAAGCCGACCGGCAGGGGATTTCAGGTCCTCAGGCCCAGAAACCCGAAGGCACGGTCACACGCGTGGGACCAGCACCGCCATCGTGGAGCGGAAGCCATTAGAAGGCCCCGAGTCACCGGCCATACGGGTGAGCACCACACGGTACACTCAGGGACGTGGGCTACTTATATCCGCTTCTAGCAAGGTAGCCAGAAGAGTACAGTCAGTTTGGGAGGCCTACAACTCCGCCTGGCCAGGGGAGATCCCATCTGCTCAAGGACTGACCAGGCCCCGTTCACTAGCAAGTACTCCGGGAGGGTCTATCGTTGTTACCAGTAAAGACCCTGAATTACACCGCACCGTCTCTGAGTGGTTCCTGCTACCCCCATCATCCACATCTGCTGCCCTGAGGCCATACCCCTCCCGTTGGGGGTTATACCATCTACGCTGCATCATCCATCCACCGGCCTCAGCGGACTGTCCTGCAGCGGCAGCTCCATAGCTGCATTCAACGGGTGGCGTAGTCGTCCTACATCTACCGCTGTTACATCGCCGCTCAGTTTGACTCCCTGGGCACGGACCGGGTCACCGCCACGAGACTACAACCCTCAAGAGATCCGGCTCCGGGTAAGCTCCCGCGTGCGCAACGCAGCGCGACACAGGCCCAGGGGCGCGTCACAAACACGGCTACAGCGCCAACAAGGAGGAGGTGGAGTAATGTTTTGGGCTGGAATCATGGGGAGAGAGATTGTCGGCCCCTTTAGGATCCCTGAAGGCGCTAAAGATGAACTCCATAATGTATGTGGATTTTCTCAAACAGCACTTCCTGCCATGGTTCAAGAAGAAGAACCGTGTATTTCACAGCAAGATCATTTTTCTGCATGATAATGCACCATCTCATGCTGCACATAAAATATCTGCATCTCTGGCTGATATGGGCATAAAAGGGGACAAACTTATGGTGTGACCCCCATGCTCCCCTGACCTCTACCCCATTCAGAACCTTTGGAGCATCATTAAAAGGAGTGTCTATGATGGCGGGAGGCAGTTCACATCTAAGCAACAGCTCTGGGAGGGTATTCTGTCCTCATGCAAAACAATTGAAGCAGAAACCATCCAAAACCTGACAAATTCAATGGACGAGAGAGTTCAGAAGCTCCTTTCGAACAAGGGGTCCTATGTGAAAATGTAACATCACCTAGAATAAAGTTTTGAGTTGAAAACTGTTTGATTTCAGTTTCTAACAACCTGCTAATGCTTATAATTTCAAAAATGACCATTTTTTTGGTCTTTATTAAAATGAAAAGGTTGATCGAAAAGTTTGGGGGATCTAAGAGTGTGGCAACCCAGTAGTCATGATTACTTCGAATTCTGACAATATGAGGGTCATGCTGCAGGTAGTGCAGCAAGAAGGCACTTATGTGTCTTGCGCATCTCGGAGCCCCAAAATTATTTTCCGGGCTAGATGCAGCTAAAAATTATTTTTAATTTTAAATCTGGTGGAGCTTATTATAGATGGCCTAATAGGATCAGTGCTGCACACTGCTACAAAGCCCAAATTATTTTCCAGTCAAGATACAGATAAACATGATTAGTAATTTGAAAGCTTAAAACGTTTGGTAGGGTGATTTTAACCAATCATCAAGCTTTTACTCTCCCCAGGGTGACACAGGGGTAGAAAAGTCGTTTCGGATCCATGATTTGTTCATCTTTATGAACGTGAGTCTGTCTACATTATCAGTGGAGAGCCGCGTGCGCTTAACTGTCAGCACACCACCAGCAGCGCTGAACACACGTTCAGACAGAACGCTGGCTGCGGGGCATGACAAGATCTCCAAGGCGTAAGTGGCTAGCTCCGGCCATTTATCCAGATTGGAAGCCCAAAAAGAGCAAGGGTCCAGTGACACAGTCGTGGCTTCAATGTTTACTTGGAGATACTCCTGTACCATCGTCTCTAGGCGTTGACTATGTGTCAGACTTCTTGTCTCCTGTGGCCTTGCAAAGGATGGGCTAAAAAAGTGGTGAAATGATTCCGCAAAATTGATGTTACCAGCAGATACTGTGGTTCTGTTACGGTTTGAGTGCTGAACACTTGACGGTCCCACGGTTGGCAAGTTGGAACTGTGAGATTCACTACGTGCACCACTGGTATTTTGTGGAAAAGCACATGTAAGATTCTGCAACAGTCTGCTGATACTCCTGCATGCGTGCATCCCTTTCTATGGCAGGAATAATTTCTGCAAATTTACTTTTGTACCGGGGATCTAACAGTGTGGCAACCCAGTAGTCAGGATTATTTCTAATTCTCACAATTCGAGGGTCATGTTGCAGGTAGTGCAGCAAGAAGGCACTCATGTGTGTTGCGCATCCGGAGCACCAAGTCCCTGTTGTGTTGGTGGCGAGGTAACAATCATGCTTCCTTCCTCTGTCCTCTCCCCCCAACCTCGCACAACAGAAATGTGATCAAGGTCTCCCTCATCTGATGAGTCTTCCATCAGTTCGTCCTCCACTTCTTCCTGGGCTCCTGCACCTTCCTCACTAGTTTGGCTGCTACCATGCGCCCTGGTAAAACCATCTCCCCCACCCTCACATGCCTGCCGCCTTGGTGCTGCCGACCTTCTGGACCTTGCAGATGTTAGCCCTTCCGCATACAACTCCTCCTCCTCTACTTCCTCCACCTCCTCTTGTGCCACCACCTGACTCCGAATTCTGTTTAACATGTGCTCCAGCATGTAAATCACCGGAATAGTCATGCTGATAATGGCATCGTCAGCACTAAACATCTTCGTCGCCATTTCAAAACTGTGCAGAAGGGTGCATAGGTCCCTGATCTGAGACCACTCCTCCAGCGTGATTTGCCCCACCTCTGAATCTCGTTGGCCCAGGCTATACGTCAGAACGTATTGCACCAGGGCTTGTCGGTGCTGCCACAGTCGCTGCAACATGTGCAGAGTTGAATTCCACCAGGTAGGCACATCGCATTTTAGCCGGTGAAGTGGCAGGCCCAACGACTTCTGTAGAGATGTAAGTCGCTGAGCTGCGGGATGCGAACGGCGGAAGTGAGCACACAGCGACCGTGCCCTCTGCAGAAGGCCATCTAGTCTGGGATAGTGGGCTAAAAATTGCTGGACAACCAGGTTCAACACGTGAGCCATACAAGGCACGTGTGTGACATTGCCCCGGCGAAGGGCCGCACCCAGGTTTGCAGCATTGTCGCACACGGCCTTCCCTGGTTTCAGGTCCAGTGGAGACAACCATTCATGAAATTGGTTCTCCAGAGCTGACCACAACTCCTCAGCTGTGTGACTCACATTTCCCAGACATTTCAATGTAAAAACTGCCTGATGACGTTGAGCCCTACTGCCAGCATAGTAAGGAGGTGTGCAGGATCCCTTCTGCGCAGTTAGAAAGCTTGTGGCATGACCAGACAGGCTTTGGGTGCAGGTGGAAGACCGAGAGGAGGTTGAGGAGGCAGAAGCAGTGGAGGAACTTTGACATAAAGAGGATTGACGCACAACTCGTGGGGACGGCAAGACTTGGACAGCAGCCCCTTGTCCTGCTGTCACCATAGTTACCCAGTGCCCAGTCAGCGACATGTAACGCCCCTGTCCATGCCTACTCGTCCAAGTGTCTGTGGTGAAATGCACCCTGTCACACACAGAGTTTCTCAAAGAAGCGGTGATGTTGTGTGCGACATGCTGGTGGAGCGCAGGCACACCTTTCTTTGAGAAGTAGTGCCGACTGGGCATCTGGTACTGGGGCACTGCGACGGACATAAGGTCTCGAAAATCCTCTGTGTCCACCAGGCGGAAAGGCAGCATTTCTGTAGCCAAGAGCTTGCAGATGGTGAAATTCAACCTCTTAGCTTTCTCATGGCTAGGAGGAAATGGTCTTTTACTTGTCCACATCTGAGGGACCGAGGGCTGGCTATTGTGCTTAGACGGGGTTGATAAGGGTGTTCCCGGCAAACTACCGGTCTGTGAGGAAGATGCAGGTGGACATGTTAGGTTGCCTTCATCCAAAGGTGGTGCTATCGATGTCGGACAGCGCTCAACACCAGCTGGTGTTACCACCTCCAAAGAAAATGATGACCTGCCAATCACGCTGGCTGTTGCGGGTAAAGAGGTGGCAGGTCTGCGCCCCAAAACAGGTGTGACTGCTGTCCCCCCAGTCACAGAGGATGAAGAGGCCGCGGATGCACAAGATATGGCAGACGGTGGTTGGCCCGGCCGGCTAGGCCGCATTGTAGCACACTGAGCTTCCCACTGCAACTTATGCTTCATGTCCATGTGCCGGTTCATGCATGAAGTACTCAAACTATGTATTTTTTGGCCTCTACTTAGCTTTTGCTGACAAATGTTACAGATAACACGAGTTGGGTCATCTTTATCGATCTGAAAAAATGCCCAGGCTATGCAAGGCTTAGCACCCATGCGACCTGAAGAGCCACCACGACTTGTGGTGAGAGGCAGAGTTGTGTTTGAGGATGCAGTTGTTGACGTGCTTCCAGTACTACGTCTCTGTCCAGGAAGGCGCAACCTGACCTCGTCGTCACTAGCATCTTCCTCCACCTCCTCTGCTGACCTCATCTCTTGGCTGACTGTGGGTTGACAGTAAGTGGGATCTCCGACCTCATCATCATCACCCTGTGCGTTATCACACCCGTCGTCCTCAGAGCCAACCTGTTCCTGCCCTGACAAAAAACTAAAGTTGTCGCTCCAATCAGGTATTTGAGTCTTATCATCGTCTTCCTCATTGTCTCCACCAACAGGAGTTACAGTTTGGGAATGAGGGTCTACATTATGGTCAGAACCTTCTGCGTCTGGTCCTGGATCCGACTCATAAAGATTCTGGGCATCAGTGCAGATCATTTCCTCGTCTGGATTCACAGAAGCGTTGGAGTCGACCTCTGATTCCCAGGCTATAGTATGAGTAAACAGCTCTGCAGACTCAACCATCTGTTCTACCTCATACTCAGACGGGCAGCTGGAGATTTGGGAGCTGTGAGGAAGCAAGTGCGATTTGGGTGACACCTTTGAGGACTGGAGTATTTGTGATGTTGAAGTTGATGTGGAGGAGAGCCCACTTAAAGGAGCCCTTGATATCCATTGAAGCACCTGCTGTTTTTGTGCCTCATCTGGAATTTGTAGCGATTGGCGTGGCCGTAAGAAAGGGATCTTATCACATTGTCCGCTAAAAGAAGTAGACATTTTAGTTTGGCTGGAAGATGGTTTTTCTTCTGCAGATGTTACTGTTGCTTTAACACCTACCCCACGGACACAACCTTTTTTCCCCTTCCCAACACGCCTATTCCCCTTTCCACCAGCAGCAGGCCTTTTTCCACTCATTTTGGTGGTTAACTAATTCACAACTCTGGAGTTGTTTGCACAAAAAAACAATGGATGGTAACCGAGCAGAGCTGAGTGGCCAAACTGTGGTATTAGGCCAAAACTATTGGCTGGGTTAGATGCAGAAAAAAATTATTTTGAATTTGCAACCTGATGGAGGTCAGTATAGATGGATTAATAGAACAAGACCCACACACAGCTAGAAGCCCAATATTTTTTCAGAGGTAGATGCAGAAAAAACTATATTCAGTTTGCAACCTGATGGAGGTCAGTATAGATGGACTAATAGAACAAGTCCCACACACTGCTAGAAGCCCAAATATTTTTTCAGAGGTACTGTAGATGCAGATAAAAATTAGTTTTAATTTGCAACCTGATGGAGGTCAGTATAGATGGACTAATAGAGAAAGTCCGACACACTACTAGAAGGCCAAATATTTTTTCAGAGCTAGATGCAGAAAAAAATTATATTCAGTTTGCAACCTGATGGAGGTCAGTATAGATGGACTAATAGAGAAAGTCCGACACACTACAAGAAGGCCAAATATTTTTTCAGAGGTAGATGCAGAAAAAAATATATTCAGTTTGCAACCTGATGGAGGTCAGTATAGATGGATTAATAGAACAAGACCCACACACAGCTAGAAGCCCAATATTTTTTCAGAGGTAGATGCAGAAAAAACTATATTCAGTTTGCAACCTGATGGAGGTCAGTATAGATGGACTAATAGAACAAGTCCCACACACTGCTAGAAGCCCAAATATTTTTTCAGAGGTACTGTAGATGCAGATAAAAATTAGTTTTAATTTGCAACCTGATGGAGGTCAGTATAGATGGACTAATAGAGAAAGTCCGACACACTACTAGAAGGCCAAATATTTTTTCAGAGCTAGATGCAGAAAAAAATTATATTCAGTTTGCAACCTGATGGAGGTCAGTATAGATGGACTAATAGAGAAAGTCCGACACACTACAAGAAGGCCAAATATTTTTTCAGAGGTAGATGCAGAAAAAAATATATTCAGTTTGCAACCTGATGGAGGTCAGTATAGATGGATTAATAGAACAAGACCCACACACAGCTAGAAGCCCAATATTTTTTCAGAGGTAGATGCAGAAAAAACTATATTCAGTTTGCAACCTGATGGAGGTCAGTATAGATGGACTAATAGAACAAGTCCCACACACTGCTAGAAGCCCAAATATTTTTTCAGAGGTACTGTAGATGCAGATAAAAATTAGTTTTAATTTGCAACCTGATGGAGGTCAGTATAGATGGACTAATAGAGAAAGTCCGACACACTACTAGAAGGCCAAATATTTTTTCAGAGCTAGATGCAGAAAAAAATTATATTCAGTTTGCAACCTGATGGAGGTCAGTATAGATGGACTAATAGAGAAAGTCCGACACACTACAAGAAGGCCAAATATTTTTTCAGAGGTAGATGCAGAAAAAAATATATTCAGTTTGCAACCTGATGGAGGTCAGTATAGATGGATTAATAGAACAAGACCCACACACAGCTAGAAGCCCAATATTTTTTCAAAGGTAGATGCAGAAAAAACTATATTCAGTTTGCAACCTGATGGAGGTCAGTATAGATGGACTAATAGAACAAGTCCCACACACTGCTAGAAGCCCAAATATTTTTTCAGAGGTACTGTAGATGCAGATAAAAATTAGTTTTAATTTGCAACCTGATGGAGGTCAGTATAGATGGACTAATAGAATGATGCTATGCCCAAAAGATTTTACTTCACTAGGTGCAGTAAAAAAATTGGTATTCTATACACAGGTGGTATATCTTGCAACACAGATAGGCTACTCCACTGACTAACACACTCTGCAATAGGCCAAAAAGGATTAGCTTTGCTAGATTCAGCCAAATGCTGTGAAAAAAACTTGCACAGCACTGGCACAGACCTGCCTGGCAAAAACTGATAGGAACTCATGTAACCTAGTCCTGAAAAGGACTGCAATTACAATTAGTCTTTACTCCCACAACCGATCTATTTAAGAGCACAGACCTCCCTGATAAAAGTCGTAGGAAATGCTGTAACCTAGTCCTTAAAAGGACTGCAATCACAACTATTCCCTACTCCCAAGCTATCTGTATATTTGTGCGAAAATTGGCTTGAAATTAACAAGGTATAGCGCACACAGCAACAGCGGTGCCGTCTAACACGCAGCTGCAGCAGTGAGAAAATGGTGGCGACGGGGAAAATGGCTTGGTCTTATAGGGCAAGGACATGTGACATACACTGCCAATGACACATGCCCTTGCTTGTGTGAAAAAAAGCACTTCGCTCCGTGTGTGCGCTGCTGATAGGCTGACAGATTGCACCTCCCCACTGCAAATGCGGGAAAGAGAAAAAAAAATGGAGATCTTCATTGTTCCTTCAGAGATCCATCCCCTGCCCCTCCCCCCACCCCGCTGTACACTCACATTGCGTATTAACATTAATTTTCATCATTACT